>NC_072425.2:15700000-16040000 GCF_028878055.3 Symphalangus syndactylus
CGGCATGCCAGCTCGGGCCCTGGGCCCTGCTCCAGCTGCTGGAATCTCCTCTTGGTGGGTGACCCTGTCCCATCCCAACTAAAGAAGACCCCAGAGTTTTATTCGCTGCCTCATCTCCCCTGTGACAAACTGAAGCCCAGAGAGGGGAAGGGAGGGAGTTTCTAGGTGACTTCTGAACAGGGCCCTTCTGGGGCACAAAGCGAGCCCACTGCCCACAGCGCAGCCCTGAAGTGTCCTACTCATCTGGGAGGGGGAGCAGGGACACTGTGTGAGCCCCCAGCAGTACCTAGCAGGTCCCTGTCTACCCTGCCCTCCTCCCCATTCACTTGCCCAGTAGCGCCCTCACTGCCCCTCTGCCCCGCAGCGAGACCCTGCCGGTGGAGTACCTGGGGGGGAAGCCACTGTGCATGAACCAGTACTATCAGATCCTGTCCTCCTGCCGAGTGCCAGGCCCCAAGCAGGACACGGTCAGCAACTTCAGTGAGACCAAGAAGCCTCCCACGCACATCACCGTGGTACACAACTACCAGGTGGGCGGCTCCCACCCACACCTACAAGCCCTGGCCCTGCTGCAGGAGTACAGCATGACGGCCGCAGTTGGCTTCCCCACTGGGGTTCCCCAGCACACGTGCCCACGTGCCCCAGGAATGGGTACCCCTGGCTTCTCCACTGGGGGCCCAGGGAGGCTAGGAGGGGCCATGGGCCTGCCCAGCCCAGAAGGGTGATCCAAGGACCTCCTCCCTCTCACCCTTGGCCTGATTCCATCCCCTCCAAGGCCAAGGCCAGAAGGAGGCAGGTATGGGGAGGTGGCTGCTCTCAGCCTGAGGTCCCCACTCAGCTCCCTCCTCATACCTGCCTGTGCCCCAACAGTTTTTTGAGCTGGATGTGTACCACAGTGACGGGACGCCCCTCACTGCAGATCAGATCTTTGTGCAGCTGGAGAAGATCTGGAACTCATCCCTACAGACCAACAAGGAGCCTGTGGGCATCCTCACCTCCAACCACCGCAACTCCTGGGCCAAGGCATACAACACCCTCATCAAAGGTGCCTCTTGGGGGCCGTGCTGGGGCTGCACACCCAGGCCTCTTCCCCTGTTGGGGACCAGCCTCAACACCACCCATAGGGTACCTGAAGTCCTCTGGCAACAAAGGAATGAGAAGAGACAGGTTAAGAGTTCATAAAGGTGGAGCCAGGGGCCAGCTGCAAAATGGAGGCTGCAAAAGACGCAGAGTTCTGGTCTCCACACTATTTACTGAGTGCAGTCACTTAGATCTAAGAAGCAGATGTTCAGGGCGAAACAGTGAAAGGGAGGCAGTGCGTCATAGGCGTAATCTATAGCAATAGCGGTTTAAATGAATCTCCTTTGTGCTCAAACAGCGTATCTTTAACTTACTGGAGACTAGCTGGTGGGAGCGGGCTTAACTAGGAGCCTGCACGTCCTTCCACTTCCCAGTATTTCAAAGGAGTGTCTTTCTCCTTGAACACAGTGTTTACAGATAGGAGAGCGGGTCTCGCTCTGAGCATGGAACATGATGGCAATTAGTAGGCTTTCCTCCTCCGCGGCCTCTTCTGGCTTTCCACAACTTACTGTCCCATATTTTTGTGGCTAGTTTATACAGGCATCCCACAAGCCCTTTTCCCAACATTCCCCCGGCATGCTGGGCCCTGCACAGCCATGGGCAGCCATGTTTCCCGCTGCATCCTCTCAACGTGGAGCAGGCAGTGTGGGCCCCATGTCCTAGATGAGGACACCTCATGGTTAGGGTAGTTTCTCTCAGCTAAATAGCAAGTTAGGATTAGAGTCCAAGTCCTCTGGCTGAGAAGCCCACCCACCTCCACGCTCCCTGTGCCCCTGAGCACCAGCAATCCTCCAAAGCATGTCTTGCTCAGGGGCATTGACCCCAAAGTCAGACTACCTGTGTGGGATCCCTGGCTGCCACACCAGCTCCCATGTGACCCCTGGGCTTCGGTTTCCTGTGTCTAAAGTGGGCCAGGTGTTGGGCCCTGCCTTGAGGAGTGCTGTGGGCCTGCAGGGTCCTGTTGAGTGTGAAGTTCTGAACCCACACCCTGCACTCGGTGAATGCCCTGGAGGGCCCGCGAGGTGGGGTCTCCTCATCCCAGAGGGGTACAGATGAGTCAGAAGAGCCCAGGGCAGGAGGCTGCGGAGGGGCTGGTCCGTCTGTCCCACACCCTGAGACTCACCCCGTTTTCGTCTCCCCGCCCCATGCCACCTGCAGACAAGGTGAACCGGGATTCCGTGCGCTCCATCCAGAAGAGCATCTTCACCGTGTGCCTAGATGCGCCCGTGCCCAGGGTCTCAGAAGACGTGTACCGCAGCCACGTGGCAGGCCAGATGCTGCACGGGGGCGGCAGCAGGCTCAACAGCGGCAACCGCTGGTTCGACAAGACGCTGCAGGTGAGGCCCAGCAGGGCTTCGCCCACTCAACGCACACCTGAACAGGGCCTCCGTGGCCTCGGGACTTCCTGCCCCTCCCCAGCCCTGCGTCCCCAGCCTCCTAGCTTGTAAAGCAGGCAGGAAGCCAGCAGGCTGGATGCTGCCGTAATTACCAGGCAGCCAGCCTGTCATCACCAGTCCTGCCTCTGGCCTGGAAACCGCTGTCACCCCCAGCACACCCCCTCAGTGCCTCACAGAGAACCTGGGATCCGGGGTCACCAGTGCAATCCTGGCACAACAATCCCTCTCTGCACCTGTAAAATGGGGTGATGGTCGACCTCACCGGTAGAGTAGTTTGAAGGACTCAGTCAGGCACGCTGAGCGTGGGATGTGCTTAGCACACCAGGGCACCTGGTGAGTATCAGCTATCGTTAATAACAGTAATAAGTCAGCATAGCCCCTTGAGATGGCTTCAGAGAGGCCCTTGCCTCAACCAAAGAGTTGTTGGGTGAGGGGCCACCCCCCAGGGCCCTGGGGCTGACCGGGGTCTCCCTTCCCTTCCACAGTTCATCGTGGCAGAAGATGGCTCCTGTGGGCTCGTGTACGAGCATGCTGCAGCGGAGGGGCCCCCTATTGTCACCCTTCTGGACTATGTCATCGAGTACACGTGAGTACAGTCACATCTCTCGCCTAGTTCCCCAGCTTCTAGTGACAGGTGACACACAGGTGACAGACCAGCTTACAGGGGAATATCACTCTCCTTTGTGCCTGGGAATCTGTTTCTTCCAAGGAAGCAAGCCAGATATGGTGGCTCACGCCTGTAATCCTGACACTTTGGGAGGCTGAGGTGGGAGGATCAATTGAGGTCAGGAGTTTGAGATCAGCCTGGCCAACATGGTGAAATGCCATCTCTACTAAAAATACAAAAAAAAAAAAATTAGCCAGGTGTGGTAGCACATGTCTATAATCCCAGTTACTCAGGAGGCTGAGGCAGGAGAATTGCTTGAACCCAGGAGGCAGAGGTTGCGTTGAGTGGAGGCTGTGCCACTGCACTCCAGCCTGGGCGACAGAGCAAGACTCTGTCTCAAAAAAAAAAAAAAAAAAAAAATTAGGCCAGGTGCAGTGGCTCACACCTGTAATCCCAGCACTTTGGGAGGCTGAGGTGGGCGGATCACCTGAGGTCAGGAGTTCAAGACCAGCCTGGCCAACATGGTGAAACCCTGTCTCTACAAAAATTAGCCAGGCCTGATGGTGGGTGCCTGTAATCCCAGCTACTTGGGAGGCTGAGGCAGAAGAATCGCTTGAACCCGGAGGCAGAGGTTGCAGTGAGCCGAGATCACACCATTGCACTCTAGCCTGGGCGACAGAATGAGACTGTCTCAAAAAAAAAAAAAGTTAGCCACGTGTGGTGGTGGGTGCCTGTAATCCCAGCTACTCAAGAGGCTGAGGCACGAGAATCACTTGAACCCAGGAGGTGGAGGTTGCAGTGAGCCGAGATCATTCCATTGCTCCAGACTGGGCGACAGAGCAAGACTCCATCTCAAAAGAAAAAGAAAAAAATTAGCCAAGGTGATGGGCATCTGTAATCCTAGCTACTCAGGAGGCTGAGGCAGGAGAATTGCTTGAACCAGGGAGGCCAAGGTTGCAGTGAGCTGAGATCGCATCACTGCACTCCAGCCTGGGCAACAGAGCAAGACTCCATCTAAAAAAAAGAAAAGAAAAAAAGCTGAAGTGAGGGTGGTTTTCAGAACAAACTCACACCTCCCTGGGCTGGCCCCCTCCAGCTTCAGGTACCCATCCTCCCCACCCTGGTCTCAGAATGGACCCAGGCTCTCGAGGCGCCAGCATGAGCCTGAGGCCCCGTTTACTGTGCAGGAAGAAACCCGAGCTTGTGCGGTCTCCCATGGTGCCCCTGCCCATGCCCAGGAAGCTGCGGTTCAACATCACCCCCGAGATCAAGAGTGACATCGAGAAGGCCAAGCAGAACCTCAGCATGTAAGTGCCTGCCCCCGCCATCCCCGTGCTGGGTGGGTGAGGCCAGGCCCTTGAGCTTGAGAGGCTCCTGTGCCAGCTCTGTCGTGACACCCAGACCCTCTGTGGGGTTGGCAGGGGCTGCCAGGGCCTGCTCCTCACCTGCTCTTCCCACACCCCTAGCATGATCCAGGACCTGGACATCACCGTGATGGTGTTCCACCATTTTGGAAAAGACTTCCCCAAGTCGGAGAAGCTAAGCCCAGATGCCTTCATCCAGATGGCTTTGCAGCTGGCCTACTACAGGTGCGCCTCTGTGGCCCGCCCATGGAGGAGGGAGGAGACCTGCGGGCAGGGGAGGGGATGCCGGCCTCCAAGGGGCGTGCTTAGCCCCATTTCCCACCAGGATCTACGGGCAGGCATGTGCCACCTATGAAAGTGCCTCCCTGCGCATGTTTCACCTGGGCCGCACCGACACCATCCGCTCGGCTTCCATGGACTCACTCGCCTTTGTCAAGGCCATGGATGACTCCAGCGTCATGGTGAGAGGTCTGGGGCGAGGGTGGGTGAGCTGGGCCTGAGCCATCTCCCTCCTGCTCACTCAGTCAACACACGTTAATTGAGCACCTACAGGATTCCAGCACCATGGTGGGCACGGGGAATCTAACAGAAGCTGGAGCCGTGAATCTAGCTCTGAGCTTCCTGGGGGCCAAAGACGAAAAGAGAGTCATTCATTTGTTCATTCATTTATTCATTGGCAGTAAGCAACTGCCCTATGTCAGGCCCTGGCTGAGGACCAAGGAGTTGGCAGTTGCAATACTCGCTCTTTTTTTTTTCTTGTTTTTTTTTAGAAAGAGTCTCGCTCTGTTGCCCAGGCTGGAGTGCAGTGGTGTGATCTCGACTCACTGCAACCTCCACCTCCCGGGTTCAAGCAATTCTCCTGCCTCAGCCTCCCAAGTAGCTGGGACTACAGGTGCCTGCCACCATGCCTGGCTAATTTTTGTATTTTTAGTAGAAACGGGGTTTCACCATGTTGGCCAGGCTGGTCTCAAACTCCTGACCTCAAGGGATCCACCTGCCTCGGCTTCCCAAAGTGCTAGGATTACAGGCGTGAGCCACCACTCCCAGCCCCAATATTTCCTCTTAAAGAGCTCAGAATCTAGTGCTGGGTGGGGGTGGGCTACTGAGGTGGGCCAGAAGAGAAGGGACAGTGCTTCAGCTCCCTCCGACCCTCACCACTCTAGGAGCACCAGAAAGTGGAGCTGCTGCGGAAGGCCGTGCAGGCCCACCGAGGCTACACCGACCGGGTAAGTGAGCCCGCTTGTGCCTACTCACTTGTCCCTTAGTGTCAGCCATCTGTCTGTCCCTCTGGCTGTCCGTCCCTGCAGCCAATGGCTGCCAACCCTTTGCTAGGACCACACCTCCCCCAGCCTGGGAGCACCTGGAGCCAGGCTGAATAGCCCCCAACTTTTTCTTTTTTTTTTTTTTTTGAGACGGAGTCTTGCTCTGTCACCCAGGCTGGAGTGCAGTGGTGTGATTTCGGCTCACTGCAACCTCCGCCTCCCAGGTTCAAGCGATTCTCCTGCCTCAGCCTCCTGAGTAGCTGGGATTACAGGCACCCGCCACCACGCCCGGCTAATTTTTCTATTTTTAGTTGAGACAGGGTTTCACCATGTTGACAGGCAGGTCTCAAACTCCTGACCTCAGGTGATCCACCCACCTCAGGCTCCCAAAGTGCTGGGATTACAGGCATGAGCCACCATGCCCAGCCAAATATCCCCATTTTAAAGTTGGAGAAAGCCTGGGCCCAGTAACTGCCTTGGTTCCAGGTTCCAGGGCTGGCCTGGGCCCTAGATGTTGGGTCACACTCTCTCCCTGACGCTAGGTATCTCTCCCTGACGCTAGGCATACGTGGTCCAGCAGACAGCCAGTTTCCTGCCCTCCAGCAGCTTGGGCTGCAGTCAGGGAGGTGTCTGTCTGGATGCGTGTCCTGGCTCTATCTCTGAGCACCTGTGTGTCCAGGCTGTGACCGTGCTACATGCACACGTCCATTTAGAGCTCACTGCCACCCTGCGAGGGGAGTGTAGGACTCACCCCTCTTTACAGATGAAGACACTACAATTCCAGAACCTAAGCAAACTGCCAAGGCCCTGCAGCCAGGATGGGGCTAGGCCACCCGGCTCCAGGGCTGTGCTCCACAACCCTGCACTTTCCTGCCTCCCTGGGCAAATCCCCGCCCCTCCCTGAGCCTTGGTTTCCCCATCTGTAAAACGAAGGCTCTCTCTGGCCATGATACTCTGGTCTCGTGGTTCTGAGTGGCCAGTGCCTGCGAAGGGTGGCGCTGCCACAGGCTGAAGAGGGCCGGGATACCCCGGGGGTCCACAGCCCCTGCTCCTGACGGCTCTCCCACCCCAACAGGCCATCCGCGGGGAGGCCTTTGATCGACACCTGCTGGGCCTGAAGCTGCAGGCCATCGAGGACCTGGTGAGCATGCCCGACATCTTCATGGACACCTCCTACGCCATCGCCATGCACTTCCACCTCTCCACCAGCCAGGTGGGCCACTGCCCCAGGTGCCCCGGGGGCTGGAGGCAGAGAACCCACTGGCAGTTTGATGTGGCCCACACAGGCCCCACTGACCCAATGCCAACACAGCTGAGTTCCACAGGAGGAGCTGGGGGCAGGGGCCTCTCTGCAGCCCAGGCAGGCTGAGAAGGGGTCAGTACTCCTCATGGGAGAATCAGCTTCGCTGACTCACTGGTCAGGTATAAAGGAACATTTGATTCGTGCCAGCCTGTACTGGTTGCTGGGATATAGCAAGGGACAGACCATGATCCCTGCCCACAAGGGGCCTGCAGTCTTGGCGGAAGCACAGGCAGCCTGGGAAGTGCTGGGGGCATCAAGGTAGGGGAGCTGAGAGCTTTCCTCCTGCCGTCCCCAGGTCCCTGCCAAGACAGACTGCGTCATGTTCTTCGGGCCCGTGGTCCCCGACGGCTACGGTGTCTGCTATAACCCCATGGAGGCCCACATCAACTTCTCCCTGTCGGCCTACAACAGCTGCGCAGAGACCAACGCCGCCCGCCTGGCGCATTACCTGGAGAAGGCGCTCCTGGACATGCGTGCCCTGCTGCAGAGCCACCCCCGGGCCAAGCTCTGAGCCCCTAGGACTCAGGCCTGCCAATGTCACAGCCAAGCCCACCCTGGGATGGGCCACCCACCAGGGCTCAGCTCCTTGGTTCCCTCTTCCCTGGTTCCCTCTTCCCTGGTTCCCCCAAATCTACTGAGTCACGGACCGCATCCTCCAGGGGGCCTGCAGGCCCCAGCCAAGTGCCTTCCGTGGGTCATCCCAGCACCTGCCAGGGCCCGACCTGGGGCTGAGTGCAGAGGCTGAGCAGGACGTTAGGCCCGGGCCCCTGGCACGTCCTCCACCGGTGCCTCCTCTGGGGAAGGGAACCAGCCCTCCAGAGCAGGAGATTGGCAAGAGCTCTGTCTCACCAGCTCAGCCCCGGCCACTCCCTGCCATCTCTATGACCAGGCCAGCGTCTGTACCCTGCTTCCCAAACTCCCAGGACCTGGAGACAGGATTGTCTGGGGCCGAGGGGCCATGGTGTGAGGTTTCACCTCCGTGGCAGCTGTGTTCCTGTGGATAACATTGCTAGCAAGCTGCCTCTGGTTCCACTCAGCTTGGTTCCTGCCCCTGCCCTGCTGTATGATATTAACGTGCAAGGTCATCAATAAAGGGGAATTGTGTTGGCGAAGAGGTGTTTCAGCTGAGAGGCAGGCAGGGTGGGGGCAGGCACCTGGCCTTGCCCTCTTCAGCTTTCCCTGGGCCTGGGAGCTGGTGTCCAAGCAGCTGGTGGGCCTGAGGGCTTTGGCCCAGGAGCCAAGGTCCAGCTGTGACCTCGGGGCTCTGGGCCCAGAACCATGCCAGAGCCAGGGCTTCGTCCTTCACCAGCAGCTTCCCACCTACCTCTGGCTTGGGTCTTCCCAAGTCGCATGGGTTGTGGGTAGGGGCAACTCTCCCAGGGGACTGTGGGGCCCAGCAGGCCCGCGTCTGGTGGACTGATGAATGTGGCTGATACCCAGGGGCCCAGGGTGTCATCCTCCTTCCCCCAACTGAGCCCAGCAAAAGTAGGAGTACAGCAGCAGGATCAGCTTGCCCCAGACCTAGCCACTGCCAGGACAGACACCTTCGGGGGTGGGCAGGTGCCGTCAGAGCAGAACCACGTACCTGCCCATAGCCCTGTGCCCATGGCTGAGGCAGGGCATCCTGGCAAAATCAAGCGTGCAGTTTGTGGAGAGGGGAGAGTCTCCCACTAGGACACTGGCCTGTGAGGAAGGCCCATGTGAAACCCCAAGGGTGGATGCCAGGGTGGGCTGGGGGAGGTTGGCTGGCCTGTGAGTGAAGGGCTCTGTGACCTGACTAAGCTGGAACAGTCACCCGAGAGTGGGGCCTTTGGTTTTCTCCATTTGTCAGATGAGGAAGCAGGCTTAGTGAGGTTAAGGTCACCAGGACACTAAATGGCAGAGCAGGATTCACAGAGGCCACACTTGTCTCCTCTAGGCCAGGGCTCCAAGAAGCCCCTCCCTAGAGCCAGGTCCCCAGCCCCAGGCCACATCCACCTAGGTGTCCCGCAGCAGGGGGTGGAGAAAGGGAGACTATGGATGGAAACCGGCCCAGCCTCAGGACCACAAGGAAGGGGGTAAAGAGGGAGGTTGGGCTGAGCCTGAGCTCTAATCAGGCACAGGGACCTGCCAGGCCTGGCCATTGGTGGTGTACTCAGCGGGAGAGGGCAGCCACTTGCCCAGTGCCCCAAGGGGACAGGAGGTGTAGCCTAGACAATGCGGGGAATGGATGGAGGCAGGGAAACGGATGCCTCCAGAGGGAACAAGCAGGCCTGGAAGAGAATGTCACCTGGACCAGCACCTGGACTCTGCTCCTCTCTACACAACAGGGTGCTCCCTCTGGGGGTGACTAGAACCACTAGGAAACAGGGTCCACAGCAGGGCAGAGTGCTGCATGAGCAGCCAGGGGTGGGCCTGCAGCCAGCCCAGGGCAGGACAGGGAGGGGAGAGCGAACAGTAAGAGGCTGCCAGACAGACACCCTGGATTCCCGAAACTCGCCTAAGAACCCTACAGGTCTGAATATAAGGTTGGATTTTTTCCCCAGAATTATCCCTCTGAATTGAGGGACATCCCCTTAAGGTGGCGGCGTTACAGGCCCCATCACATGGAAGCCCCCTCAATTCCTTGGAGCCACCAAGTATTGTTCAGGGAGGGCGCATTCAGCATCTGAGCAACCTCAGTCATGGTGAGAGGGAATCCCTAGAGGTCCTTTGTGCAGGGGCGGGGCGGGGCGGGGGGGAAGGCAAAGAAACAAGATCTCGTCATTCTTCCTTAGGGGTAATTCCTGAGACCTCACACTTTCAAGTGTTGGATGTCGGGATAAACCAGCGCTTAACGTTGTGCCAGGGGGCACTTGTGGCTTGGAATGAAATTTCTAGTGCTAGTGCTGTGCATGAAATCCTACAGGTGCTGCTTAAAGGCTAGCATAGCGAAGACAGTGGCCCCAGGAGAGCGGGGTCAGCTGACCCAGAGGGGGCTCCAGGGGTGACCAAACTCTGGCGCCAGTGATGCAGACATAAAACATGATTTGTTTTTGCAAAATGAGTGAAAAAAAACTGTTCTGAATTGGTATATCTTGAGCAATACATCATTTGACATTTGAATGAGTAATAAATTTTTTTTTTTTTTTTTGAGACAGAATTTCACTCTTGTCACCCAGGCTGAAGTGCAATGGTGCGATCTCAGCTCACTGCAACCTCTGCCTCCCGGGTTCAGGCAATCCTCCTGTCTCAGTCTCCCAAATAGTTGGGATTACAGGCCTGCGCCACCACACCGGGTATTTTTGTACTTCTGGTAGAGACAGGGTTCCACTATGTTGGCCAGGCTTGTCTCAAACTCCTGACCTCAGGTCATCTCTCTCTGCCTCAGCCTCCCAAAGTGCTGGGATTACAGGTGTGAGTCACCATGCCCAGCCTAATAAGATTAATGAATTCAAGAGAAATAGACGTGTGGCTTTATTTATTTATTTATTTATTTTTTTTTTTTTTTTTTTTTTTTTTTTTTTTTGAGGTGGAGTCTCGCTCTGTCGCCCAGGCTAGAGTGCAGTGGCACAATCTCGGCTCACTGCAAGCTCCGCCTCCCGGGTTCATGCCATTCTCCTGCCTCAGCCTCTCCGAGTAGCTGGGACTACAGGCGCCCGCCACCACGCCCGGCTGATTTTTTTTTTTTTTTATATTTTTTAGTAGAGACAGGGTTTCACCGTGGTCTCGATCTCCTGACCTCGTGATCCGCCCGTCTCGGCCTCCCAAAGTGCTGGGATTACAAGCGTGAGCCACCGCGCCCGGCCTATTTATTTATTTTTGAGATGGAGTCTCGCTCTGTCGCCCAGGCTGGAGTGCAGTGGCGCAACCTCGGCTCACTGCAAGCTCCGCCTCCCGGGTTCACGCCATTCTCCTGCCTCAGCCTCTCCGAGTAGCTGAGACTACAGGCGCCCGCCACCACGCCCGGCTAATTTTTTTGTGTATTTTTAGTAGAGATGGGGTTTCACCGTGGTCTCGACCTCCTGACCTCGTGATCTGCCCGCCTCAGCCTCCCAAAGTGCTGGGATTACAAGCGTGAGCCACCGCGCCCGGCCGACGTGTGGCTTTTATGTAGATCTGGAAAGTCTGTACATCCAGCGGGCATGAACTTTTTTTTTTTCTGAGACGGAGTCTCGCTCTGTCGCCCAGGCTGGAGTGCAGTGGCACAATCTCGGCTCACTGCAAGCTCCGCCTCCCGGGTTCTCGCCATTCTCCTGCCTCAGCCTCCCAAGTAGCTGGGACTACAGGCGCCCGCCACCACGCCCGGCTAATTTTTTGTATTTTGTTTAGTAGAGACGGGGTTTCACCGTGTTAGCCAGGATGATCTCGATCTCCTGACCTCGGGATCTGCCCCTCTCGGCCTCCCAAAGTGCTGGGATTACAGGCGTGAACCACCGCACCCAGCCTCGAAAAGTGGATATTTCAAAGAGGCTTCTGAGGGCTTGAAGAGTTGGGCTTCTGCCCAGCACCGCACCTTGGGCAGGTTGGAGTGGGGTCAGGGTAAGCAGGTGAGTGTGGATGAAGTGAAGGCGATAGTTAGCAGGGGCGGGTGCGCCTAAAGCTGCTCCCAGTAGCTTTCCTACTCCACACTGCAGCCAGGATGTCTTCTGACACATCTTCCAGTTTGCTTTTCCTTTTTAACTCTCTCATCTGCTGTTAAATCTACCTCTCGAATCCTAGTTTTTTAGCTATGATTCCAGGCCAGGGCTCGCTTTATAGTTTCCTGTTCCCTGCAGATATTGCCTTTTATTTTTTTTGAGATGGAGTCTCACTCTATCACCCAAACTGGAGCACAGTGGCACGATCTCGGCTCACTGCAACCTCTGCCTCCCAGGTTCAAGCGATTCTCCTGCCTCAGCCTCCCAAGTAGCTGGGATTACAGGCGCATGCCACCATGCCCAGCTAATGTTTGTATTTTTAATAGAGATGGTATTTCACCATGTTGGCTAGGCTGGTCTTGAACTCCTGACCCTAAGTGATCTGCCCGTCTCTGGATTATGGGCGTGAGCCACCGTGCCCGGCCTTCTCTTTAAAAATAGTAAAATAGGCTGGGCATGGTGGCTCACGCCATAATCCCAGCACTTTGGGAGGTTGAGATGGGTGGATCACTTGAGATCAGGAGTTAGAGATCAGCCTGGCCAACATGACGAAACCCCATCTCTACTAAAAAGACAAAAAAATTAGCCAGGGGAGGCTGAGGCAGGAGAGTTGCTTGAACCCTGCAGGCGGAGGTTGCAGCGAGCTGAGATCGCGCCAATGCACTCTAGCCTGGGCGACAGAGCAAGACTCCATCTCAAAAATTTAGTAAAGCAGTCTGCTTAATCATTCCAGTATTTGAAGTATTTGTGGGTTTGTTTCTATTATCTGTTTTCTGCTGGTTCTCCATCATGGTGTCTTCTTTCCTTTTATATTTGATCATCTTTGTCCACATATATTTGTTTTTGAGATGAGGTCTTTCTCAGGCTGGAGTGCAGTGGCGTGATCACAGTTCGCTGCAGCCTTGACTCCCAGGCTCAAGCGATCGTCCCACCTCAGCCCCTCGAGTAGCTGGGACCACAGGTGTGCACCACCACGCCTAGCTCATTTTTTAAAAAATATTTTGTAGAGACAGGGTCTTGCGATGTTGCCCAGGCTGGTCTCAAACTCCTGGGCTCAAATGATCCTCCTCCTTTGGCCTCCCAAAGTGCTGAAATTACAGGCGTGAGCCACTGTGTCAGACCAAGTGGAGACGTTTATCCTGGCACATTCTGAAGGGCACACTGGCTGCCCCTGAGTCCTCAAGGCTGTCCCAGAGGAACGAGGCTCAGTGAGAGCAGGGCCAGCGCCACACAGGGAGGGAGACTTGAGAGTGAAAAGAGGAAAACTTCCTAAGGCTGAGAGTGTCCAAGTTTGGCATGCTGGCCCTCAGTGAGGTCCTCTGGAGGGATGTAATCAGAAGCTGGGCAGACCCTGACGGGAAATGCCGCAGAGGTCATTCAGACCCCTGCTGTAGGCTAGAAGGGACTAGATCACTTCCGGTTTTATGGTCTTCACTGTATCCTTGCCCCTAAGGGTCATGTGTCCCCACAGCTGCCCCAGTCTCCTCTCCTGAGCTCAGTCAGCAAGTGCTCAAGCCGCCAGAGTTTACGGTTTTATTTTAAAACAATAGTAAACAATTTCATTGATTTTTCTTAAATCAAACCACCTCATACTCGGCTTGTCTCAGGCAAAAAGTAAAAAATAAAAATAACGGGAGGGAAACGTGGAAACCGACCTACCTTCCCTAGAAATAAGCCCCTGGTCCTGGCATCTGGAATGGCTTTTGGACACTGCCTTTAACAAATGAGAAAAGAAAGCACCAAAATATTGTGCTTCAGCAGCAGGTTAGGAACCTCCACAAAGAAAGGGGTGGGGAGGATTCAAACACAGATCCCGAGTGACCCAGTTCAGTCCAAAACTTCTGAGAGTCTGGAGGCGTATCCTCTCCACAACTCCCTTTCAGAGTGACTTAGAGATGGGGGTCCCTTTAGGAAGAGCCCTCCCACGAACCGGGCTGGTAGGGATCTGTGAGCCCACACCCCAGACACAGGTTTGAGGGGGACCCCAAGCAGGTTCCCAGCTGGTCAGAGATGGGTCGGGAAGGACAAGGACATATTCAGAACACACAGAGGGAAGGACGAGGGACTTCGGGCGCCCGCTGCCTCACTCCTCTCCTCGCGGCTCCTTCCCATTTTGTTCGCGTGGGGATGAAGACTAACTGCTACTGGATGACAGGACAAGAAAGAGCTGTAAACAGCTTGGGTCTGCTCACCCACATGTGCAGGCTCCTTTGTCAGAAAGGGATTATTGTCTTAGGGACAGGGGACCAGAGAAAGCCCTTGTGGTGTTGGGTCAATACGGGGTAGAACACAATGACAGCAGCCGCCAGACGCGTGCTCACTCTGGGCCCTGCCCCCAGACAGGGAAACACTGACCGAGGTTCTGGAATGGCAACGGTGGCAGGGAGGGTATGGGGTATGCTCCCCTCCTCCTGTCACCCAGGCCACCCCGGCCCAGGGAGAGGCAGTCTGCCCTCTGGGCATAGGGCAAAGGGCCTGGGAAGCTGACCGGGAGCCCTCTGTTCACAGGGCAGCCACCGGAGAACAGGTTCTTCCAGCTCCAAAATCCTGCCTGCCTCTGATAAAACCAAAAAATAAATAGTGTGTACTACTCACGCCACCTGGAATTCCTGGCCCCGAGACCAGAGGCGCAAGCCCTCCTCCTCCAACTCATACCCAGGTGCCCACGCCGAGGGCACTTCCTGCCCAGCCGGTGGCTGGCAGCAGCACAGCGAGGGTCTCTGGCCACGGCCCCCAGGCAGCAGGCCCCCCAGGGTCCTGGTTGAGGGGCTGGTTCAGCCCTTTGGTCCACCTTGTTCATTAAAATTAAAATAAGAAAAAAAAAGGCTCCACTTGGTGACTTGGGTCTGTAGAGGTCTCTGCTTCGTCCCTGTCTGTCATCCTGTCCATCCTGCAAGGCATCGTGCGGGCCAGATCTGGAGGCTGGACCCAGCCACACCCACTGGTCACTGCAGTTTCGTCCCCAGCTTGCGTTGTCTGTTCCTGCAAAATGGGATGGGGGTCAGATGTGGGGACACCTGGTGTTCAGTGACCTACAGCTGTCCCCACCCCACCCGTAGTCCCAACTAAGTAGGCAAATGCCCACGCCCAGTAGCCAGCGATTGACCTGAACTGGGCCCATCAGAGCGCCTGCCCTGGGAATGGCACCTAGAGAGGGCTGATCTCCCCGGCGAGGCCTGTACCTGTTATCTCAGCTCTGCAATCCAGGAAGTGGAGCCAGGGGATTGGGGCAGGGGTAGGGACCAGGATGAGACGACAGAGGCAAGAGGGACTTGGCTGGGTTCCAGTTAGTTATGGGGAGTTTCCCTTTACAGACGAGCCAGCACAAGTGGGCTCAGTTATCATTGATCAAAACAGAGGTACAGAAACGTAGTGAGCTCCCCATCTGGGAGGTATGCAAGTGAAAGCAGGAGAACTACTGATGGAGGTTACTGAGGGGATTTGAGCACCCAGTTTGGGGTGTGGCTATATCCAGGGTGGGCCCAGGAACCTGAGGGAACCAGGGCCAATCACCCCCATTTTCTAGAGGGGCTGACAGAGACTCAGTGGAGGAGAATGGGGTTTGTCTAGGGTCCCAGTTAAAATCTAGAAGCCTGACTGGTCCTGTGTGATGTGGCCCCAGCCTCGTCCCACAACACACCCCTTGCTCCCGGGGCTCCAGCCCCGGCAGCCTCCGTCTGGTGCAGTCACCAAGCTTCGTCAGCCTCAGGAGTTGTGCATGCCCTTCCCTCTGCTGAGAACGTTCCCAACCCCCCCACACCCTCCCCAGCCCCCTACCCTCCCCATCCCCCCATCCCCCCACCTCCCCACCCCTCCCCCCAGCTCCCACGTCCCCACATAGGCTCCCGACACAAGCTGTCAGGCCACAGCACTGATCACATAGGCAGGTGCGTCGCAGCTCTTCCCTGCCTGCCGCGAGCACCGTGAGCAGGGGACCATGGCTGTCACTGTGCTTGCCCCCAGCACACAGCCTGGCACAGAAGAGGTGTGCCCTGAGATTCTGGTAAATGAAGGCAGGTGGAGGCCGGCCAGGCAGGGCAGGGCAGGGTGAGGCGGGGCAGGCCCGTGAGAGACCAGCAGGGCCAGCTGCGGCCTTTCTGCCTCTAATGGGATTGCCTGCCCTAACCCCCTCCAATCCCCTTTCCTCATGGATCCCCGGCTTTGCTCTTAAGCTCGTTAGCATAATTTGGACCTTGATGCACTAAACACGTTTCCTGGCTGCTAGGACGCCCCACCCTACCCCACCCCACAGTCCCTCTCAGCCTGCCTGGAAACCTCCCAGTCTTCCTCTGGAGCCTCAGCTCCCCTCTGAAACCAGAGAAGGGCCAGCCTTCGGCCGGGCGCGGTGGCTCACGCCTGTAATCCCAGCACTTTGGGAGGCTGAGGCGGGTGGATCACGAAGTCAGGAGATTGAGACCATCCTGGCTAACACGGTGAAACCCCGTCTCTACTAAAAAATACAAAAAATTAGCCAGGCGTGGTGGCGGGCGCCTGTAGTCCCAGCTACTCGGGAGGCTGAGGCAGCAGAATGGTGTGAACCCAGGAGGCAGAGGTTGCAGTGAGCCGAGATCGCACCACTGCACTCCAGCCTGGGTGACAGAGTGAGACTTGATCTCAAAAAAAAAAAAAAAAAAAAAAAAAAGAAAAGAAAAGCCAGCCTTCCCACTCCCCTAGGAACCCCACCCAGGATTTGGGGTGAGTGAAACAGCATGAGTCAGGAGTCTCCAAAGCTCAGCTCTGTCCTGACTTGCTGCACAACTACAGGCTGGCCTCCTAACTTAATGTGCCTCAGTTTACCCAGGTCTAAGAAAGCATCTGGACTAATCCCTAGGGATGTCCACACACAGGAGCCCTGAGAACCTCAGCTGCCCAGCTCTCTGGTTCTGGGCTGCAGAGGTTAAAAGCATGGGCTCTGGGCCAGACAGCCTGGGTTCACCACCCTGCTCCCCCACCCACTAGCTGCAAGATCTCAAGCAAGTGACTTCTCTTCTCCAAGCTTCAGTTTCATCATCTGCAAAATGGGGGTCACAGCAGGATTCAATGAGTTAATGCGAGAAAAGTGCTTAGGCAGGCGCGAGGCTCCCGGAGAGCCCTCCAAACATGGAGGCAGAGGCTGCCTATGGTTGGCCCAGTGAGCACTGCTGTCCCCTGAACTCACCTGGCTTCTGCCCGGGTTACCGTGTACTCAAACCAGAGTACGTTGGGAATGAGGCTTGTGTCTCGGATTAGGAAGAACTCAGAGACAGGCCTGGAGAGACAGACATCAGAGAGCCAGGGCCACATCAGGGCATGAGTCTGTTACCACGCCAGACATCCCCATCATTGCCCGGGGCTGGCACGGCACCCACCCCAACTGCCTAGAGTCTTTGCCTGGCCTGAGACCCCAGAGCCACTGAGAGACCCAGCTATGTCACCTGTGTCACCTCAGGCAGGGGCACTGTCCCACAGCACACACAGCCCAGCAGGACTCAGGCTTCTAAGTCCCTGAGAACCTAGGCGAGGACAGAGGATGGCACTCTGGCTTCCGGGCCTGAGGAAACCCCCTGTGTCTCTGCCACAAACCCTGGGGCACTGGGGCCTTCCCAGGGAGACAGGGGCTGGGGTCAAGACTCCTAGGTCCGCCCACTGATGGCCCCACCCACAGGAGGGGACAGGGTCCACAGTGCCCAGGAAGGCAGGAGGCAGTTACCAGGCTGCTATCCTGGGGAACAGCGGGGTGAGGACCTCCTGGGTGAAGATGAACCAGGCGATGGCCATGAGGCCTCCAGCGATGCCTCCATAGAGCACCTGGCTCCAGGTGTGGTACAGCAGGTAGACCCTGGGCCAAGGCCAGAAGCGAAGTATGTGAGAGCCAGTCAGACACAGGCCCGCACAATCCCCACTGCCCATGTGCCAGCTTCCCAGGGACCTGTGCCCGCACATGTGGAGACACACAGGACAGTGACTCCACGGGGCACAGCCTCAGATCCACTTCCAAAAGGGAGGGCGCTGGACCCCAAACACAGCTCTCCCATCTGTAGCAGTGAAGGGTCAGCTGGGATCTGCCTGCCTCCCATCTAGACCTTGACCTCTGAATTTGTCTACAGTGGGCTCCTCTGGAACACTGGGAAGAGATGGCTGATACGTGGAGTTGGTCCCAGAATCTTGGGCTCAGTGGGGACTGGGCTAGACGGGGCAGCTGGAGCCCTGTCCTTTTAAAACTAGAGGTCTGGGACCCCTTTTCCAGTCCTGCCCTACAGGTTCTGGGACTAGGATCCATGGTGGGGTCCCACAGGGACCAGGAACCCGCAGGACACCACATGGGCAGGGTGCAGGCAGGGGCTCTCCCTGCTCCATACCTGCTGTAGGAGACTAGGAAGGCCACAGCGAGGAGTCCCAGGGAGAGCACGTGCCTCCACAGCAAGTCCAGGAACCTGGCGTTGTTTGTTTGGTGCATTCTGGGAAAACAGGCCCACCAGATGACCTCAGCCCACAGCCCAGCCCAGGCCTCCCAAACAGTCCCTGGCCCCATCCAAATGGTCCCTGAGTACCTTCTGCCTCCGCTGCAGCCCCTCCCACCCCAGGGGCATCCGAAGGGCTAGCATTGAGTCCCTAGCAGAACTCGGCCTGAGCCAGTTCAGGGCCATCCGGACCGGGGTAGAAACTCACCTTAAATACAGGAAAAGGAAGGAATAGACGGAGAAGAACCACATAAACTGGGAATGGCTGGAGGGCATCCCGTACTTGGTGCCCACTGCTGTGTGGGGGCCTGGGAGAGAGAGGAGACCAGGGCATCACGAGAGGATGCAGACCTCCCAGTAATGCCCCAACCTGGGGGAACCTCAGGCCCTCCCAGCCGAGGCCCTACCTCCACAGGGCCGTGGCTCCTGGATGACGTTTTTGATCAGCCAGTTGACCCCCTCATTCAGTGCCAGGCCCCCAAGGAAGGAGATCTGCTGGGGAAGACGTATGGTCAGCTGGGCCTCTGTGCACCTGTTGGCTGCTACCTAGTCCCAAAGACCATGGCCTCTGACTGAACCTCCCAGCCCAACAGGTGAGTAACCTAGAACCAGCCAGGAGGCTCCACGCACCTGAAGACAGGTGGACGCAGGGATGAGAAGGCAAACCCTGGACTGAGGCGCAGACAGGCTTCCCAAAGCAGGGTGGGGGCACTGGGGGTGGGGTGGGGAGGGTGTGGGCAGGACAGACTCACCGTGTGCAGCTCCCGCTTAAATATGATGAGGGTCACGAAACCGACGATGACAAATACAGGGCTGAGGCTCAGGTAGGCAAGGAGGTGGCCTGAGAGATCACCTGGCAAGACAGAGAACAGAATCAGGACAGGGCACAGGCATCAGAAGAGGGACCAGCCCCCTACAAGTAAGGCCTGAGCCAGAAAGGAGGTCCGGGCAGGGCCTGGAGAATGGAGGCCAGGCAGCCACGGACACCTGTTTACCAGCCGATCGTGCCAACTCAGTCACAGCCATACGTGACGCTGTCTACTACTTAGTACTAAAGTGCACACAGCATGCGTTTAAAGCAGGTGCCATTCTATAGATGAAGAAACTGAATTCCAGAGCAACTATGTGACTCGCCCAAGGTCACACAGCCAGAAGGAGGTGGGACCAGGACTAAAGTCCAAGTCTCTGACCTGGTCCAGACACTAGACCAATCCCTCCTGCCAAATCAGGAAGGTGAACCCGGCCTGGTGACTCCAGAGGTGGAGCCTGGGACCTGGGAGGCAGCCCGGCAGGCACATGAGAGCCACACGCTGTTGTGCTGGGGCTGCCCTGGCTGAGCCCTGGGCCGCCAGGGAAATCCCACATTCTCTGGACACCACACAGACTTGGGTCCACACTGAAGACTCGGACAGAAACCAAGCCCAATAGGGCGACGGTAACAGCTGCGTGCCACTTCTCTGGCAGGAAACTGCCTACCTATTGATTACCAGCTTCTGACACTCCCATCACGCCTGGGATGGAGGCAGCAGAGGAACACTGGCCCCTTTTAGGAGATGGGGACACTCAAGCTGAGAATCCAAGGGGAGGGGAGGCTGAGTCTGAAGGCCACCCTCACCACTTGAGACAGGCAGCTATGTAGCCACTCTGGGGTCTGAGGGCATGGTTCAGCTCCTATGCCCACAATCACTGGCTGCATGAACTGAGGCAAGGATTCAAGCCTCAGCTCACCTACTTGTGGAACACGGATATCAGTGCCTACCTCCTACAGCTGCATGAGACTCGATGAGATGGGACCTGTGAGACACCCAGCTTGGTCCCTGGCAACCAGGACACTTCCATGTTGGGGCAGAGATGGAAAGAACCCAGTGTGGGAAATGGTCCACGCCACCAGCCTCACACAAGCAGCAGGGAAGGTGTCCACAGAGGGCTGAGCCCAGATTCCAGGGCTGAAGACATAGACACACGCATGCCCCGCCTCACCCACACACAGGATCCTACCCAGCCCATCCTACCCAGGATCAGGCTGGCCTGGAGTTGGTCTGGGAGAGCAGAGCAGCCCAGCTAAGTGCCTGGGTTCAAGTGCTGGTGCTGCCACAGTCCCACTGGGTGACAGTGGGTGAGTCCCTTCTCTTTCCTGGGCCTCTCCACTACGAAGCTCACCCTCACAGCACTGGGTTTTGAAGACAGTGAGTGACTGGTACCCCCAAAGCTTTAGCCATCTCCATAGCCTGTCCCAGAGCCAGCACTACCCTGGGGTTTTCCCGAAGATGCTACCAGGGACTCTGGCCTCTCTACTCTCTGATCCAAGCCCCCTCAGGCCTCCCATGGCCCTTAGGACAAGTTCCCCCTCAGCGCAGCTCATCTGGCCCTGTACAGTCCTGGCCCTGCTTCCCTCCCACCCTCTGCTCCAGTTCCAAGGACCAAACTCGAGTTCCCTGAGCGCACCGTGCCCTGTCCTGCTTCTGGACCTTTGCACACAGTTTCCCCCACCTGGGACGCTCTCTGGGTGAACTCAACGAACAACTAAGAACCCACCACAGTGGCAAAAAAAAAGACACATACGTCCCTGCTAGTGCAGAGCTTGCGGTCTGACGGGAGAATCTGCCATCCAGACACAGTTCATGATCCACTAGTGTAGATATCAGGACAGCATCTGGGAGTAGAGACAGGGTCTCTTTATACCCCACTCTATCCCCCAAGCCCAGCACAGGGCCTGGCTCTTAACTGGGCTCAAAAACTGTTGAATGAATGAAGTAAGCAAGTGATGGTGTGAAGAGGGGTGTGACGGAGAAGTGCAGGGAACCATGGAAGCATTAATAGGGGACTAGACCTCACCAGATGCTCCAGGCTCAGCCAGGTCCATCACAGCCTGTATCATGCTGCACACAACTGCCTGCCAGGTTCCTTCTGGCTCGTTGGATTGCGAGCACTCCAAGAAGCTACTCTGAGGCCAGGAGGGGAAGCTGTGAAGGTGCAGAGGCCTTAGCAAGTCTTTCCCCACCTCCAGACTTTGGCTTTCCTCTTACAGAGCAGCTGGTTTTCATAGTGCAGGAATGCAGGGATATTTCAGGTCTGTTAAGCATTCTAAAACCAGAGCTAGCCCAGGGCCTAGCACTCAGAAGCGTTCAGCGGATATTGGCTGAATGAATGAATGGATGGATGAATGGTAGACAGGCAGGCAGGCAAGGCCCAGCACCTGGCAGGGCCATACCACCCCCAGTACAACCCAGAACACCAGGGTCAAAGTTCTTTGGCATTCAGTCCTGGTGCCCTCAGCGGAGCCAGGTTCTCACATCTCGCAAGACAGCAGCATGAGCAGGCCCTTCCCAGGCAACCAGGGCTCAATGAGGGGCCCCAGCCTTCCCTGGCACTCAACCATCTTACCCAGGGAGGGTCCTGGAAGGTGGGATAACATTAACTGCAGGTATTTACTGAACGCTTACTGCATGCCGGGCACTGTGCTCAGCCCTTCTTGTGCCTCCTGCTATTTGATGCTCACACCATCACCAGAAGGTAAGCACTGTAATCAGTCCCACTTTAGAGATGAAGTAACTTAGGCAGAGGCAGGCACCTGCACAAGGCCTCAGCCTCAACTGGAGCCCAGATGGGTCTGACCCCCACGCCCAGGCTCTGCGCCACTCTCACTAGACAGCCTCCAGAACGCCGCTAATGGACCTCTCAACTGGAAAGCCCTGCGCTTCGAGAGGTGTGTCTGATGGGAAGCTCCAGAAGTCAAGATCCCAGAGGCTGCCCGCCCCCTCATCGGGTCCTCTCTGTTGTGGAATCGTGCCCTGCTCAGGGCGTGGCACCACAAGTACTCAAAAGCCTGGCTTCAGCTTGCACACTCCCAGCAACGAGGAGCTTTCTCTTACAAGCAGCCCAAAGCACTGTTCGAAGGAAACAAGACACTCCCCGCACGCTGGAGCAGGAGTGCGGCCTCTCTGGGACAGGGCAGGGCGGGGAAGAAGGGCCAAGGTCCAGGCCAGGGATCTTTTCTCGTCTCACACAGATCCCCACCCCATTTCAGCCCACCGGCGCCCCGGGACCGGAGGGGGGGGGAGCGCCCTTGGCCGCGCAGCCGCAGAGTGCGCGAGCGAGCGCCTCACAATTTCGCCCAGCTCATCCCCGCACCACTGCGCCTGCGCGGCGCGCGCGCCGGCCGAGCCCCTCCATGGCTCACTATTTGACAGTTCCTACCCCGGTCCCCCGGCGCCCCCTCCGCGGGCTCGCGCAGGCCGGAGCGCCCGGGGCTGAGAGGCCGTCCCCGGGAAGGCGTCCTTGGAGCCGGAACCGCCTTTTACCTGCGGGATATTCGACGTGGGTGAGGGTCACTGGCCGCCATGAAGCGGGGAGCGAGCACTGTCCGTCCGCTGCCATCTTACCCGGAGACCGGGCTTCTTCGAGCAGCCAATGGGGAGCCAGGGGGGCGGTGGTCCTGACCTATCACGCCGGGGAGGCGCCGTGCACCCAATCGGAGGCCAATATAGGTAGCGGCGCAGCCATTCAGCGTGCAGGCCGTGGGGCTGGCCCGAGCGGCGAATCAGAGAGCGGGGCCCCTGGGAGCCAACGAGCCGGCCCAGTTGGCGTCCAATCCGGGGCGAGCGCAGGTAGGCGCCTAGCCAATCAGAGAAGGGGAGGGTTCCAGCACAGAACAGGGAGCATAACAGCCAATCAGAAGGTGAGGCTGCCTCAGCTGGTGGGCAGGGCGGGCCAATCAGGTGCTGGCTTTGGGGGCGTGTTGAACTTTGGTGGGAGCTTTGGTTCGGCTGGGACCTGCGCCCTGAATGAAGGCTTCCCTGGTACCCCGTGCCGATCTGCGGTCTTGGGGACCTGCGCGTCCGACAGCGCGTGCTCGAAGAGGAGAGGCAACCTCAGCCCCAAGGGGTTTGAACCGACCCACTTTCAGTTACGAGTAAACTGAGACCAGAGAGCAGAGGGGGCTTATTTCCCTCTGCCCCATACTGGCCGGCGAAAGGGCAAGTCACACAGACCTTTTTGTCAAGTGTGTGGGGCGGGGCGCGCAGTAGGCGCCCTAAACGCTGGACTGAACAGAGAAGCTTAACTGATACTTAAGAGTGGAAGCTTAGCTACAGTTAAGGACTTCTTCCTCTTTTCATTCATTTAACAAAGATTTATTGATTCAGTCACGTCTATGCTACTTGATGAGGCGTCTTGGGAGCATTTCAAACAAGAAGTCGGTTTTCCACCTACCCCTCAGTTTTCCCAAGACATTCCTGCGTGAACAGCCACACCTTCCCACCCGCCTTCACCTCTCCTACCCGACTCTGTCTCTGGCTGGATTGGATTACAGTCCAGGTAAGGTGGGCTGGGAGGGCTCAGCCTCTTGTCTCCTGCCCCTAGCATGTGCTGTTTTTGTCTGTTTGTTTTTTGAGACAGGGTCTTGCTCTGAGGCCCAGGCTGGAGTGCAGTGGAACTATCTCGCTCAGCCTCCTGGGTCCAAGTGATTCTCTTGTCTCAGCCTCCCGAGTAGTCTAGGCGCGCGCCACCGCATCCGGCTAATTTTTGCATTTTTAGTAGAGACCGGGTCTCACCATGTTGGCCAGGCTGGTCTCGAACTCCTGGCCTCAGGTGATCCGCCTGCCTCGGCTCCCAAAATGCTGGGATTACAAGCGTGAGCCACCATGCCCAGCTAATCTTTTTTTTTTTTTTTTTTTTTGAGACAGAGTCTTGCTCTGTTGCCCAGGCTGGAGTGCAATGGCACGCCTGGCTAATTTTTGTATTTTTTGTAGAGACGGGGTTTCACCGTGTTGGTCAGGATGGTCTTGATCTCCTGACCTCGTGATCCAACCACCTCGGCCTCCCAAAGTGCTGGGATTACAGGTGTGAGCCACCGCCCCTGGCCACCGTGCGCTGTTTTGCTGCATGGGATGAACCGCCTCTCCTGCCCTACTTTGCCCGGCCCAATCTGGCTCAGGTGTCTCCTCGACTTACAGGTTTCCACAGCCAAGTGAGGGGCCAGTACTGGGCTCTCAGGGTTGCATTTCCTGTCCTGTCTCAGCCCTGACCTCACTGGACTGTAATCGGTTCCTTATCCCTCCCAGTCAGCGGCGGCTCTCAGACTTTATAGAGTGCCGAGATCAGCCTGTAGAAAACACAGATTCCTGGGTTGCAGTGGGGCCTGGGTTGATCCAGTGGGTCTGAGTTGGAGCCTAGGTGTCTGCATTATGTGCTCCGGGGGTTCTGATACAGGTGGTTACAGCCACCACTGGAGAAACCCTGGGCAATATGAAGACAGGGCCTGGTACACCCTGAGCCTGGTCCAGACCAGACCTAGAGCAAGTGCCTGATAAGTGACACGAGCACCCCCGAGGTGAGTTGAGAATTACCCAGGAAATCCCACTGAGAGTGGCTCTGTCTGCGAGTGGCCAGGCCAGTAGAGCGGGGACCATGAGCTGGCCTGTGTGGCCGTAGATGATGGCGACTCAGAACCCACCAGAGAGCCCAGAAGTCCCACTACGCCTAGCCCTGCTGTGCGCACTCCCAGCCTGGGCTCGTTGGGGTCAGCTGGCCTCGGTTTCCTCAGGCACTGCCATTATTAGCCTCTGAGAAGCAGGAGGTGTGAGGAGCGGGCCGGAAGCTTCCCAGAATAGTTCCCTGGGACAGGGCAGCCATCCATGATCTGGGCCACATTGCCTCTCCCAAATAGGCCTCAGGAGCAAAGTCCATGAAATGCAGGCCTGTCAGTACAGGGAGCCTCCTGAGGGAGGATGAGGATGAGGAACTAAGAAATGAGAGGGAGTTACCCAGGGAGCGTTTTCCTGGCAGAGAGAACAGTGTAAGCCAGTGTCCTGGGGCCCGAGTGTGGCTAGATGACGTGGGCAAGAGGGAGACAAGGGGTAAGGTGGTGCGGGGGAGGTCCACAGGGGCCTGATCACCCGAAACTTTGAGGGCACTGTTAGTGGTGCGGACAGAGGGGAGCTCTGAAGGATGGGTTTGTTGTTGGGTTTGGTTTGGTTTTCTTGTTTAAAATAGAACATTCAGGGCAGGCACAGTGACTAAACCTGTAGTCCCAGCACTTTGAGAGGCCAAGGCGGGAGGATCACTTGAGCCCAGGAGTTCAAGACTAGCCTGGGCAATACAGCAAGACTTCATCTCTACAAACAAATTTTTAAAAATTAGCCAGGCATGGTGGTGCACATCTATGGTCCCAGTTACTCGGGAGGCTGAGATGGGAGGATCACATGAGCTGGGGAGGTCAAGGCTACAGTGAGCTGTGATCCTGCTGCTACACTTCAGCCTGGGCAACAGAGCAAGACCCTGTCTCAAAAATATAGCTGGGTTGTAATCCCAGCACTTTGGGAGGCCGAGGCGAGTGGATCACCTGAGGTCAGGAGTTCAAGCCCAGCCTGGCCAACATGGCAAAACCTCGTTTCTACTAAAAATACAAAAATTAGCTAGGCGTGGTGGCACACGCCTGTAATCACAGCTACTTGGGAGGCTGAGGGAGAATTGCTTGAATCTGGAGGTGGAGGTTGCAGTGAGCCGACATCATGCCAGCCTGGGCAACAAGAATGAAACTCTGTCTCAAAAAAAATAAATATATATATATATGGCTGGGTGCAGTGGCTTACTCCTGTAATCCCAGCACTTTGGGAGGTCAAGGCAGGCAGATTACTTGAGGTCAGGAGTTTAAGACCAGCCTGGCCAACATGGCAAAACTCCATCTCTACTAAAAATACAAAAATTAGCTGGGTGTGGTGGCATGCACCTGTAGTCCCAGCTACTCGGGAGGCTGAAGCAGGAGAATCGCTTGAACCTGGGAGGTGGAGGTTGCAGTGAACCGAGATCGTGCCACTGCCCTCCAGCCTGGGTGACAAAGCAAGACCGTCTTAAAAACAATTATATATATACATATATATATGTATATGTGTATATTTCATACAGAAAATTTCAGAAATCAAATGTATACAGCTTGATGTGGTTTCACAAACTAAGCACACTTGTGTAAGCAGCCTCCATATCAGGAACTTAAGAGTCCTGGCGCCCCTCCAATCACCCCAGGTGACTTCCAACTTCCGACACCATACCTTCGGTTTGGCTGGATTGTGTAATTTCATTTTTTTGTTTTGTTTTTTTTTTTTTTTTTTTTTTTTTGAGACGGAATCTTGCTTTGTCGCCCAGGCTGGAGTGCAGTGGAGCGATCTCGGCTCACTGCAAGCTCCACCTCCCGGGTTCACGCCATTCTCCTGCCTCAGCCTCTCCGAGTAGCTGGGACTACAGGTGCCCGCCACCACGCCCGGCTAATTTTTTTGTATTTTTAGTAGAGACGGGGTTTCACTGTGGTCTTGATCTCCTGACCTCGTGATCCGCCCGCCTCGGCCTCCCAAAGTGCTGGGATTACAAGCGTGAGCCACCGCGCCCGGCCTGTTTTGTTTTGTTTTGTTTGTTTTTTGAGACAAGTCTCGCGCTGTCGCCCAGACTGGAGTGCAGTGGCGTGATCTCAGCTCACTGCAACCTCCGCCTCCCGGGTTTAAGCAATTCTCATGCCTCGGCCTCCCGAGTAGCTGAGACTACAGGTGCATACCACCATGCCCAGCTAATTTTTTGTAGTTTTAATAGACAGGGTTTCACCATGTTGGCCAGGATGGTCTCAATCTCTTGACCTCGTGATCCGCCCGTCTCGACCTCCGAAAGTGCTGGGATTACAGGTGTGCGCCACGGAGCCTGACCTGGATTGTGGAATTTCTGTCAACGGAAGCCTACAGTCTGCACTTTTTGAGTATGTGGCTTCTTCACTCACATTATGGTTGTTAGCCATGCTGCAGCGTCCAGTGGAAATTTGCTTCCTCTCATTGCTGTGCGGTATTCCATGGTGTGAACATTCCACAGTTTATTTCCCATTCTGGTCTTTTTTTATTTTTTGTAGAGACAGGGGCTCGCTGTGTTGCCCAGGCTGGTCTCGAACTCATGACCTCAAACAGTCCTCCCACCTTAGCCTCCCAAGGTGCTGGGATTACAGATGTGAGCCACTGCGCCCGGCCTCCATTCTAGTCTTGATGGACATTTGGGTGTTTCTAAGTTTGGGGTGTTAAAAGTAGTGCTGCTGTGAACCTGTGCACGGCTGTGGATTCGTACCTGTGGAATCGTAGCTGTGGATTCATTTCTGAGGGAGATGTGCCTAGGAGCCCTTTCAGGGTCCCATGAGATGGAAGAGGTGACACAGTCAGACCCAGCTGTTGGACAGGGGCTGGGCGGTGCAGGCATGAATATGGCCAGGAGCCCCAGGGGAGGCTGCCCGAGCTGCCTGCCTCCTGTCTCTGAGCTGAGGGTTTGACCAGTGATGTTCTCGATGCCGGCTCTGTGCATCCTGAGAGGTGCTGTGTCCTCCTTGTTACCTTCACAACAGCCCTGCAAGGCAGCCCTAAGTGCACCCAGCTTGTAGCTGAGGACGGTAAGGCTCAGAGTGGCACAGTTTGCCACGGCCTCCTGGCCCAGGTTCAGAACCTCCTGCATCTCATAAACCAAACTGCTGGCCACCTCCTCCCACTGCCCCATAGGTTATCAGACAAGCTCTGAAACCCAGGCTTTTCCAGAGCTGTCCCAGGGCAGAGTCTGGCCTTTTACCTCTGGACTTTCCTCTGGCAGGAAGTTCACAGGCAAGGTGGCCCTGAGATTAGAGGTACAGAGTCTAACTGCACCACACCCCAGCCACGCTGGTCTGCGCTCAGAGTCCCAGCAAGCCCTTAGGAAACAAGGCTCTCTCCCTCTCTTGGCCTCCGATATGGTTTGACTGTGTCCCCACCCAAATCTCGACTTGAATTATAGCTCCCATAATTCCCACGTGTTGTGGGAGGGACCCGGTGGGAAGTAATTGAATCATGGAGGTGGTTACCCCCATACTGTTCCTGTGGTAGTGAATAAGTCTCATGAGATCTCATGGTTTTATAAGGGGTTCCCCCTTCCGCTTGGCTCTCATTCCCTCTTGCCTGCTGCCATGTAGGACATGCCTTTTGCCTTCCACCATGATCGTGAGGCCTCCCCAGCCACATGGAACTATGAGTCCATTAACATCTTTTTCTTTGTAAATTACCCAGTCTTGGGTATGTCTTTATCAGCAGCATGAAAACAGACTAATACAGCCTCTTTCCCCAAACATGGTGATGCTGCCTTCTGGGTTGGAGGTTCATTTGTTGACTTCAGGAAATATTTGAGTTCCTCAGTCATGCCAGACCACGTGTGGGCATCAGGGATGAAGGGTGAACATAGCCAGCTGGGTGCCACCCTCGGGAAACTGCCATTTCAGTGGAGGCTGCAGAAGCCCTGGATCCCTGTGATCTCAAACTAGAAGTGACAGTTTCGGTTGTAGAAACCCCTGAGAGATGGCCGGGCGTGGTTTCTCACACCTGTAATCCCAGCACTTTGGGAGGCTGAGGTGGGCAGATCATGAGGTCAGGAGTTCAAGACCAGCCTGACCAATATGGTGAAACCCCGCCTCTACTAAAAATACAAAAATTGCCAGGCACGGTGGCTCACGCCTGTAATCCCAGCACTTTGGGAGGCCAAGGCGGGTGGATCACCTGAGGTCGGGAGTTCAAGACCAGCCTCACCAACATGGAGAAACACCGTCTCTACTAAAAATACAAAATTAGCCAGGGTGGTGGCACATGCGTGTAATCCCAGCTACTCAGGAGGCTGAGGCAGGAGAATCGCTTGAACCTGGGAGGCGGAGGTTGCAGTGAGCCCAGATTGCGCCATTGCACTCCAGCCTGGGCAACAAGAGCAAAACTCTGTCTCAAAAAAAAAAAAAATACAAAAATTAGCCAGGCATGGTGGTGGGCACCTGTAGTCCCAGCTACTCGGGAGGCTGAGGCAGGAGAATCACTTGAACCCAGGAGGCAGAGGTTGCAGTGAGCCAGCATCACGCCACTGCACTCCAGCCTGACAGTGTGAGTCTCCTCAAAAAAAAAAAAAAAAGAAAGAAAGAAAAAGAGGAAAAGGTCATTTGCAGAATACTGTGCAGCAACAAGGAAATAAAATACTGAAACATACCAATACCACAGATGGATGAACCTCCAAAACATGCTTCTACCTGAAAGAAGCCCAGCACAAAGGCCGCCTATTGGATGATTCCATTTACGGCAAATGCCCAGAAAAGGCAAGTCTACACAGAGAGTAGCTTGATGCTGCCCTGGGACTGGGGAATTTACTACAAGTGGGCATCACAGGGTGATGGCAATGTTCTCAAACCATACTGAGGTAATTGGTACACACCTCTGTAAATTTATTTAAAACATTAAAGCATGTGAATCTATGATGTATGAATTATATCTTATTAAAACTGTTTAAAACAAACCAAAACAAGTTGGGCACAATGGCTCATGCCTCCTACTTTGGGAGGCCAAGGAAGGGGAATTGCTTAAGCTCAAGAAGTTCAAGGCCAGCTTGGGCAACACAGCAAGACCCCATCTCTACAAAAAATACAAAACTTAGCCAGGAGTGGCGGTGAGCTACTTGGGAGGCTGAGGCAGGAGGATTGCTTGGTACTGTGAGGTCAAGGCTGCAGTGAACTGAGATCACACACCACTGTACTCCAGCCTGGGTGACAGAGACCTTGTCTCCAAAAAAAAAGACCAAAACAAACATTAGCCAGCATTGGAGGTGGCTACTATATCAGCTCATGTCTCTAAAATCTGTAAGATTCAAGCATTTATCCTTCTTTGAGATGGAGTTCATCCCGTTGATTGGGAAAAGCTCTTATTTTCAGCAATGACATTAGAAAATTATTTTTGTTTGTTTGAGACATAGTCTTGCTCTGTCGTGCAGCTGGAGTGCAGTGGTGTGATCTCGGCTCACTGCAACCTCTGCCTCCTGGGTTCAGATGATTCTCCTGCCTCAGCCTCCCAAGTAGCTGAGATTACAAGCATGCATCACCACGCCTGGCTAATTTTTGTATTTTTTTAGTAGAGATGGGGTTTCACCATGTTGGCCAGGCTGGTGTCCAACTCCTGACCTCAGGTGATCCACGCACCTCGGCCTCCCAAACTGCTGGGATTACAGGTGTGAGCCACCGTGCCCGGCCCCGATTATTATTATTTTTTTTAGGTGTGATCATGGTATTGTGGTTATTCTGGAGAATGACCTTGTTTTTTTGTTTTTTTAAGTTCGGGGGTACATGTGCAGGATGTGCAGGTTTGTTACCTAGGTAAATATGTGCCATGGTGGTTTGCTGTACACATCATCCTGTCGCCTAGGTTTTTTTTCTCTTTTTTTTTTTTTGTTTTTTTTGAGACAGAGTTTCACTCTGTCACTCAGGATGGAGTGAAGTGGCGTGATCTCAGCTCACTGCAACCTCTGCCCGCCGGGTTCAAGCACTTCTCGTCCCTCAGCCTCCCAAGCAGCTGAGACTACAGGTGCCTGCCACCATGCCTGGCCAAGTTTTTGTATTTTTAGTAGAGACGGGTTTCACCGTGTTGGCCAGGCTGGTCTCAAACTCCTGGCCTCAAGTGATCCACCTGCCTCGGCCTCCCAAAGTGCTGGGATTACAGGCATGAGCCACTGCGCCCAGCAGTCTCATCATCTAGGTATTAAGCCCAGCATCCACTAGCTATTCTTCCTGATGCTCTCCCTTCCCCCACCCCCTGCCCTCCGACAGGCCCCAGTGTGTGTTGTTCCCTGCAGTGTGTCCATGTGTTCTCATCGTTCAACTCCCACTTATAAGAATGTGACTGCCTTGTTTTTAAGCTCTGCTTAAAGGTTTAAGAGTAAAGTACATGTCTGAAACTTAGGTTAAAGTATTTTGGAAATACATGAAATAAACATGGCAAAATGGTGCTGGCGCAGTGGCTCACGCCTGTAATCCCAGCACTTTAGGAGGCCGAGGCGGGCAGATCATGAGGTCAGAAGATCGAGACCATCCTGGCTAACACGGTAAAACCCCGTCTCTACTAAAAATACAAAAAATTAGCTGGGCATGGTGGCGGGCGCCTGTAGTCCCAGCTACTCGGGAGGCTGAGGCAAGAGAATGGCGTGAACCTGGGAGGCGAAGCTTGCAGTGAGCTGAGATCACGCCACTGCACTCCAGCCTCAATGACAGAGCGAGACTCTGTCTCAAAAAAAAAAAAAAAAAAAGGCAAAATGTTAATTACATGACCAGAGGTGTTCGTTTTATATAGTTTTTTCAATTTTTCCGTACTTTTGAAATTTTTTTTTAAAGTTTCTTTTTTAAAAATCTTTAAAATAAAACTTGTGATTTCCAGCTGCCCATGAAAACTTGTAACGATCTGGCAGGCTTGGACCTGTTCCCAGTGTTCCAGCCCCTCCCCCTGGCTCTCACAGCTTGGGGGGTAACAACCTTTAAGCCTGTGAGTCTGCACCTTGGCCCGGTCCAGTGCCTGCATTTTACAGATGTGGAAACTGAGGGCCAGTGAAAATCGACTTCCCTAAGATGGTGCCTGAGCGGGGTCCACAGCCAGGCTGCCCACCTCGCATCCATGGCCTTCAGCGTGGCGCTGGCCGCTCCCCACCCTTCCCCACTGACCACCGGGTCCCTCCCTGCCTAGGGATGGCTGGACCCTGTCAGGCAGCCAAGTGGCCCCCAAATAGGATCACAGCCCCCACCAGGCTTCTCCTGACCTTTGTCCTCCTGGAACCTTCACCCACGGCACCCCAAAGAGCAGGTGTCCTGCTCTGCCCCAAGAAGCAAACAGCCATGCACATAACCAATAACATGGCAAAGTGGAAGGAAATCGTCTCAATTGTTTATTCGACTCACAGTCAGTGCACACACTCTACCATCCAAAAGTCGAAGCTGTGACAATCGACTGCTACAGGCAGTGCACAGATGTGTAAACAAAGACAAATGAAAATGCAAATCAGAGTGGGCGGGGCCAGAGCCCACTGTTACATTCACAGCACAGGGTAAGTGCAAAAGAACAGGATGTCAGGATGGGGGGGCGGGGAGCACAGGGTCCTTCCTGCCGTGGAGGCTGCCTCCGGGCATCAGCCTGGGAGGCGGGTTAGTGCCCATGGATCTGGTGTCTGGGAAGGGGCCCACAGAAGATGGGCCACACCCAGCATCATCTCCTCTCTGTGGTGCGCCCTCCCATCCCCAGACCCCTTTCCCATTCAGGGGAGACGGGCCCTGGTCACAGGAGCCAGTCCTCTGACTCCTGTGTGGAAACCCAAGAGGGGAGTCTGTTTCTCCCGCAGGCCTCTCAACCTGGAAAGGGCAGAGCCCCAGCAGAATGCGTTGAGGCCATAGACACCTGCTCAGGTGAAGACACTGAGAAGACACTGCTGGGATGACAGGACCCCGTGGTGGGGGGACATCGCTGCTAACAGGACTCTGTCTGCAGGCCCAGGGGAGGCTCTGCCCCCATGAGGCCCCAGGAGCGTTCGTGTGTTGAACTGAAGGCAAAGTGCTGGGCAGTTTCTTGTCCTAATGAAGGTGGGGAAGCTGGTCCGGCCACATACATCCTCTGACCTCCCCCAAGTGGTCCCCGGGCCCACGGGTGACAGGGGCCTGAGCGATCCCTGGTCCGAGCCCCCAGCTCAGAGCCTAGCACCACCCAGGGAGGTCCGGGCTCATGGAAGGGGGATGGGTGGGGGCAGGAGGGCCCAGCCCCACCTCCGCCCGTCTTTGGTGGTGACAGAGGTGGGAGGAGAAAAGACGATCTTTGGCAGGGCGAGGGAATGTCAAAGGACAGTGTCCTGGTTTGGTGCTTGGGTTTGTCAAGGGCCCAGTCCCTGCCCAGAAGAGAGCACAGGAGTGGGAGGCCCACCTCTGCCCCACCTCTGGATGGCCCGGGCCTGCTGCCCACTAAGGTGGCCCCACTCTCCTTCTCTGGAGTTGCAAACTCTCTGAGAAGGCGGCCGAGGTGGGGAGGGCATCAGGACAGGCCAGCTGGATGCCTGGATGCTGAGACCATACAGCCACAGGTGGCTTCTAGCTCAGGACACTGTGACCTTCACCACAGGGCTCTAGGCCCCATCCTTCACCTCCACCCTCCCAGCACCCTTGTCAGCAGCCCTGGGGTGATGGGAGGTTTTGGGGTCCCCCACCTGGGGCATCCCGGCTCTGCCTGTCCCAATTCTCCACAACACCCTCCTCTCTCACTGCCTTTCTCTCCCACAGGCCCCACTGGTCCTGGCCTCCCCCAGGAACTGTTCCATTCTTCTCCATGGAAATGTCCCCTCTGGGCCTTGGGGACTCCCAGATGATGGGGGTGGGGCAAAGTCAGGGGCAACGGCCCTCAACCACCACAGCTGTCAGATACCAACCCAGGGAAGGGAGGAGGAGCCTTCTCTCTGCTGCCCCGCAGCCCGTGCCGCCTCTACTGCAGCTCCCCCAGGGGCCCATTCTCTCGAGGCAGCGCCCCATTCACGCCTGCGCTGATGGCCGCGGGCACCCCCAGGTACCCCAGCAAGATCTCGCTGCGGCGCCGGGACAGCTGCAGGATGTCGTCTGCCAGCGCGGGCACTGATGTGTAGCGCACATTGTCCAGGTCGAACATGTCCCTCAGGTACTGCACAATCTGGTGCTGGGGGAGCGGGGCTGGTGTCAGGCCTGGCCCAGGCCACTGCCCACCATGGTGCCCCCAGGTCACCCGAAGTCCCCTTGTCCACCACCAGAGCCCCTGCCCGTCCTTTCCATCCCCAGGCTCCTTCCTCCCACTGCTTCCTCTGGACCCACGTGGGTCTGGCTCTGCCCTTTCTCTGGGAGCAGGCCCAGGCCCAGGCCCTCACCCCATTCCTGGCACCTCCCAGGGCGCCTGTGTTCAGGGCAGGGGTCAGGAAAGAACGAAAACTGCTCTCTGTTTACCTTGAAGAAAGCACAGACTTCAGCAAGCTGAGGCTTGGGTCCAAGGAAGCCGAAGGCTAGGACAGGGCTCACATGCTCCGATACGGAGTAGAAATGGGAGATGAAGCCGTCAGGCACCTGCGGTGGGCACAAGGCTGAGGGGCCAGGCTGGGGCCCAGGCAGGATGAGGGCACCAGGCCCAGGTGTCGCATGAAGGGCTGGGCTTTAGAGGTCGCCCCAGCTCATGTACTTTCCTGCTAGATGACCCTGGGCAGTGACTCGAGCTTTCGAAGCCCATTTTAACTTCTGCAGACAGGGTAACCGTGGGACGCTGTGAGAACTGCAAGAGGTGGGGCCATGGTGGCTCCGCGGGAAGTGCCTGGAGCACGTGGCCACGGCAGCTGGTATCAGCTAGGCAACAGAGCCTGGCCCGCAGAGGGGAACGACAAACCACAGCCCAGATAGCACAGCCAGTCGCTGCCTAGGAGCGGAGATTACAGGGGCCTGACTGGAGTGGGGAAAGGGCAGGAGGGACAGTGCTCCGCTTGCTCCTGGGTATCCTGTCCCCACCAAGATGCATGTACCAGGCCAGCTGCCAGCCCTGTGGCCACTACCCTAGAGTGTCTGTTCCCCTCCCCAGTGACCTGCTCTGTGCTGGGCCTGGGGAGGAGAGGAAGTGGGCCTACACGTGCCTCCGGGGAGCTCCCGGCACGGGGAGAGGTAACCTCGGAACAAGGGGGCCAGGGCCATGAGTGGTGAAGGCCAAGTGGCTCAGTGAGCCGCCCTGCAACTGCTCCGCTCCCCACCACGCTGCCTCAGAGCCCAGCTCGTGCTCCCCCGGGCCTGCCAGTCACTCACCATCAGCAGCCTCCTCTTGGCTTTCAGGACTGACCAGCAAGCAGTGGCCAAGGCCTACATCAAAAATAGGATGTCCCCCGGGTGTCAAAATGGGCCTAGCCCACAGCCCCTCACCCTCTGCCAGCCCAGCACCAAGCCCTTAAACCCAGCTCACCCCACTCCAAGCAGGAAGATGGGGCCGGGTGCCTAAGCTCTGCTGCTTCCTCCTCTGATTTTGGACTCAGACATACCTAAACTTGAATCTTGACTCTAATCTTACTGCTGGATCTTCTCTGAGCCTCAGTCTCCTCTTCTGTAAAGGGGCACAACACAGCACTCCCACCTCCTTTGGTGGTTGTGGGAGCAATGGTTCCCGCCTGTAAACCGCCTCGCAGAAGCCTGGACCCAGGCAGCACAGCCTGGCTGCTGGAGCATCACTGCTTGCCTTGCTGGGGGTCCTGTGCTGGGCTGTCTCTCGCTCTGTGCATGTTTTTCCTTTTGGTTTTGCTTTCCCCTCTTTTAACTTGATTTAACAGATGCATTAAAATGGAATCGAATTCATACCAGCACAGAAGTGAAACCACACAATAGGAAGAAAACGCACACCACGTTGGTTCTAAACTGGGGCACCAGGCAGCAACGGGGCACCCTGGAGGCTTCTCTAGAGCAGACTCTGGTCTCCCAGGCCTGGCAGCCGCGGATCTAGGGGGTGGGGGCCCAGCCCTGGTGCCAGTGCTAGGGACAGAGGGGACTGAGCCAGGCAACCACATGGGCTGATGTGAGCAAGCATGGGTCTGAGAGCGGGGCAGCGACCCACCGTCTCCTTGAAGCTGTCTGACAGCCAGCGGTTCCGCAGGACGGCGAGCACCGAGGCCGGGGGGTTCTCCAGGTCCTCGAAGGCGTCCATGAGGATGAAGTCCAGCACGATGTCGAAGAAGCTCATGCATACCACCTACAGAGGGTGCCCCCGGGAGGCTCATGCATGGGGGCACTGCCAGAGCCTAGGGGCCACTTTCCAGATGGGGAGACTGAGGCTGGGGTCCAGGGCATGAGCACACGTGGCGGGGACATGTCTTCCCCGCTCTGCTGTGCAACGGATATAGCTGAGGCCATTCCTCCCTCTGCCTTGGCCTGGGGCAGGGCAGGAACCGGGGACTATGAGTAGTGATGGGACCATCTCAGCCCCTTGGAACTGAGGTAGAGCTTGGCACAAGAACCCCCTTGCTGCTCAGATGCAGGGGAGCCCAGGATGTTGGGGTTCAGCACAAAGCAACTCACCCCTCGGCCCTCCAGCTCCAGCCGTGTTGTGGCCCAGGTCTCAGGCCGCAAGGCATAGCTCAGCATCTCCTCGTAGCTCTCCAGGAAGCCTTTGGGGCTCTGTGGGGAGAAGCACAGCCCATCCTGGTCACTGGACAAGACCCACAGGGAAAGGCTGGCCTATGGATGGGGGACATGCCAAGGCACGGCTGGGGCCCATCCCCACGCAGCAGGCACAGAGAAAACGCGGCAGAGAAGTGTCTCGTACTCAGCACAGCGTGCTTCTCCAGAGAACCAGGGCACCCAGTCAGGTCTCAAGTCAGCTCCTCTGCTGAGCACCTGCTGCCTTCCAGGAGTGCCCAGTGTGACAGTGTGATCTCACTTTGGAGGGACACAGAATGTGAGGGTTAGAGTCAGGCAGCTGAAGGTTCAAATCTCTGTGACCTTGGACCTCAACAGGAAAGGGGAGAAGCTACAGCCCCACCCTGATGAGGCTCTTCTAGGGCATTTGCTCGTGTGTGACGCAGTCAGTCCGGCGCCAAAGCATTCAACAAACAGCGTTTAAAGCGCCGCTGCACGGCACGGAGGCTCTTGGCACACATCCTTCACCCTCTGGGACCCTGGGGGTTAGCTGGGGTTTGAGACGCTCTTTTCAGATGTGGGTCTGCATTTACGGATGTAGAAAAACACTAAGTGTTAGGGTCGCTTCTCAGCGTGGATTAACTCGTGATTTTTTTTTTCTTTTTTTTTTGAGATGGAGTCTCGCTCTGTCACCTAGGCTGGAGTGCAGTGGCGCGATCTCAGCTCACTGCAAGCTCTGCCTCCCGGGTTCACGCCATTCTGCTGCCTCAGCCTCCCGAGTAGCTGGGACTACAAGTGCCTGCCACCACGCCCGGCTAATTTTTTTTTTCTTTTTTTTTTTGAGACAGAGTCTTGCTCTATTGGCAGGCTGGAGTGCAGTGGCATGATCTTGGCTCACTGCAACCTCCACCTCCTGGATTCAAGCAATTCTCTTGCCTCAGCCTCCCGAGTAGCTGGGACTACAGGTGTGTGCCACCACACCCAGCTAATTTTTGTATTTTCAGTAGAGACGGGGTTTCACCATGTTGGCCAGGATGGTCTTGATCTCTTAACCTCGTGATCCACCCGCCTTGGCCTCCGAAAGTGCTGGGATTACAGGGGTGAGCCACCGTGCCCGGCCACGCCTAGCTAATTTTTTTGTATTTTTAGTAAAGACAGGGTTTCACCGTGTTAGCCAGGATGGTCTTGATCTGACCTCGTGATCTGCCCACCTCGGCCTCCCAAAGTGCTGGGATTACAGGCATGAGCCATTGCCCCAACATTTTTTTTTTTTAAAGTCTCTGTCTGTCACCCCGGCTGGAGTGCAATGGTGCGATCTTGGCTCACTGCAGCGTCCGCCTCCCAGGTTCAAGTGATTCTCCTGCCTCAGCCTCTCAAGTAGCTGGGATTATAGGTGCCTGCCATCACACCTGGCTAATTTTTGTATTTTTAGTAGAGACGGGGTTTCACCGTGTTAGCCAGGATGGTCTCGAACTCCTGACCTTGTGATCCGCCTGCCTTGGCCTCCCAAAGTGCTGGGATTACAGGCATGAGCCACTATGCCCAGTCTTTCATTTCTTTTTTTTTTTTGGTCGCCCAGGCTGGAGTGCAGTGGCATGATCTTGGCTCACTGCAAGCTCTGCCTCCCCAGTTCATGCCATTCTCCTGCCTCAGCCTCCCGAGTAGCTGGGACTACAGGCGCCCGCCACCACGCCCGGCTAATTTTTTATATTTTTAGTAGAGACGGGGTTTCACTGCGTTAGCCAGGATGGTCTCGATCTCCTGACCTCGTGATCCTCCCGCCTTGGCCTCCCAGAGTGCTGGGATTACAAGTGTGAGCCTCTGCACCCGGCCTCATTTCTTAATAAAACCAAAGTTCCATACTGGGAAGGTTGCAAAGAGGAGGTCCCCAGAGGGTGGGGCCCCGGCACCCACCTTAACCCTCCTTCACTTGCTCACTCACCCAGCTTCCTGGGGAGGCCCACAGAGACCAAGTCAAGGGCTCAGGCTGGGTCCGGTTCACCTGGCTTCAAATCCAGTCTACCCTTCACATGCTCAGTACCCTGGACAAGCCCCTTCCCTTCCTGGGCTCATTGTCCTCATCCGCCAAGCAGAAATTGCAGTGAGGCTCGAACGAACTCCCCGCAGTGAAGAACCATTGAGTACACACTGAGCTCACCGCCAGGTAAACGGCCACTGCCGGGAGAATATCCGAGGAGTGCTGATGCAGTACCCACTCTGTGCCAGGCCCTGGATGGGGCACACATCTGTGCCAGGAGAGTTCTGACACTGGCCCTCATGGAGCTAACTGAATAACGGGGGAGGAAGGACAAGGCAGCCCATGAGCAGGAGGCAGGGTAGTGAGGCCACACCACCACGGTGAGCCCAAGGGTTCTCTCGGGCCTCAGGGGATGAGTCAGGTGATGACCTCCTGGGGACAGAGAAGGGTACTCAGATGACAAGTGACCAAGGAAGGGGGAGGGAGGAGGACAGAGGAAAAAGTGGTGTGGGGGGGCTTCCAGTTACTGGTATTATGTCCCACTTCCTAACCTGGGTGCTGGTTATACAGAGGTTGTCGTTCATTAAATCCTATACATAGGCCGGGTGCGGTGGCTCACACCTGTAATCCCAGCACTTTGGGAGGCTGAGGCAGGTGGATCACCTGAGGTCAGGAGTTTGAGACCAGCCTGGCAAACATGGTGAAACCCTGTCTCTACTAAAAATACAAAAATTAGCTGGGTGTGGTGGCACACACCTGTAATCCCAGCTACTTGGGAGGGAGACTAAGGCAGAAGAATCACTTGAACCTGGGAGGCGGAGATTGCAGTGAGTCGAGATCGCACCACTGTACTCCAGCCCAGACAACACAGCAAGTCTCTGTCTCAAAAAAAAAAAAAAAAAAAAAAAAATCCCATAGGTACTTTTTGGGTGGTTTTTTTTTTTTTTTTTTGAGACAGGGTCTCACTCTGTTGGCCAGGCTGGAGAGCAATGGTGCAATCATGGCTCGCTGCAGCCTTGAACTCCTGGCCTCAAGCAATCCTCCCATCTCAGCCTCTCAAGTGCTAGGATTACAAGTGTGAGCCACCGTGCCCAGCCAAATCCTGTATTTTTTACACTCCTATGTGTATTTCATAATAAAGTTTAAAAAAAAAAAAAAAAAGATTTAAGACAGGTGTGGTGGCTCACATCTATAATCCCAGCACTTTGGGAGGCCAAGGAGGGCGGATCACCTGAGGTCAGGAGTTTGAGATCTGCCTGGGCAACATAGCAAAACCCTGTCTCTATGAAAAATACAAAAATTAGCCAGGCACGGTGACACATGCCTGTAATCCCAGCTACTCAGGAGGTTGAGGTGGGAGGATCGCTTGAGCCCGGGAGGTGGAGGTTGCGGTGAGCCGAGATCGTGCCATTGCACTCCAGACTGGGTGGCAGGAGTGAAACCCTGTCTCAAAAAAAAAAGAAAAACAAGATTGAGCAACAGTGTTCCTGGGGCAGAGACCAGCATATGCAAAGCCCAGATCAGGCAGCAAGTCTGGTGCACTAGAAGCAGGCCCTTCAGCCAGACAGGACGAAGCTCACAGGGCAGCAAACCACCAAACAGAGCTTGGCCTTCACCCCAAGGGCAGCAGGCCTAAGTGAGGGTTGTAGGCAGCTGGCTAGTGAGGTCAGATGTGTGTTTTAGAATCATCTGTCCGACCTGTTCAAAAGCTTTGCTCAAACCCGTTAAAGAAAAAAAAAAAAAAAAAAAAGCCGGGCGCGGCGGCTCACACTTGTAATCCCAGCACTTTGGGAGGCCGACGTGGGTGGATCACGAGGTCAGGAGATCGAGACCATCCTGGCTAACACAGTGAAACCCTGTCTCTACTAAAAATACAAAAAAATTAGCCGGGCATGATGGCATGCGCCTATAATCCCAGCTACTCGGGAGGCTGAGGCAGGAGAATGGCGTGAACCTGGGAGACGGAGCTTGCAGTGAGCTGAGATGGCGCCACTGCACTCCAGCCTGGGTGAGAGAGCAAGACTCTGTCTCAAAAAAAAAAAAAAAAAGACGAGTAACAAATCATCAAAAAAATTATGCAACCTCATCAATAATCAGAGATGCAAGGAAACACCCTTATATTGCTGGCAGCGATGTAAGTTGTGAAGGCCTTTTGGAGGGCAAACTAGCAATATCTGCCGAGCTTCTAAATGTCCAGGACCCAGAAATGTCATATCCAGGGCTCTGCCCCACAGAAAACCTCACAAGAGAGCAGTAGAAGGAAGATTATATAGTGCTGTTTGTGATGGTGAACCTCAGACAGCCCAGGTGTCCCTCCATCAGGGAATGGAGGCCTCGTGTGGTGCTCTCCACACAATGGGACACTCCACAGCTGGGGAAAACCCCTCCCAGTGCCGGCATGGAGAGACGGATGCCACATGCCGCCACACTCCAGAGTAAACTGCGGGATGGTAAGTAGGGCACAAAGGCTTAGAAATGGAATAACAATATCCACGGTTGCAGAGTCTACAGAACGGAGGAGGAGGAACGTGTATCAGCCTGTGCACAGGGGTTCCCTCTGGCAGATGGGGTTCAGGGGGACCCTCTGTGGTTTGCATTTTATAATTTGCCCCCCTATCCCACCCCCGCTACCTTCTCAGCCTTGGTCATCAGGCCTGTCACCATCTGTCGGCCCACTTTCCCGAAGAAAAGCTGGTTACTCTTGTCTTCCAGAAGCCCCTAGGGAAGGAGGAAGGGAGGGGAGTGAGCTGCCATGGCATGGCAGTCCCTCAAAGCCCACGGAGAGGGCCACGGAAGAGGCCGGGTAGGTGGCCCACCTGCCACAGAGGAGCCCAGTGTGGGAGCAGGCCTGGCCAGGAGGCCACATACATGCCACACAGCCATGGCCAGCCTGACTACCCCTTGCCTCCCACCCCCGAGGAACCCCCAGGCCACACCCACCTCGAAGGCCTGCCGCACACAGTGCAGCTTGGCCAGAAAGTCCTGGTCACTGTAGCAGCCCAGCAGCTCCGTCCTGAGGGGAGGACAGACGGCGTCACACAACCTGGTCCCTGCCCAGCGATGCCCCGGGGGGTCAGGTGGCACCTGGGTGGGGAGGTGGGAGGCTCTGGCTCCAGCCCTGGCCCTGCCTCAGCCTGGCAGTGTGGCCTCTGGCTGGTGCCTGCCTCCCTTGAGGCCTTGGTCTTCCCAGGCCAAAGGACGAGGCTGCCTGGATAATCTCTGAGGACGTGTCAGCCTCTCAGGCACTGGATACAGAGATGACTGAGGCCTCCTTAGGCCACAACCAGCCCCACATTTCACAGGCAAAGGACTGAAATGGCCAAACTGCCTCCTGATGGCAGATGTGGCGGATCACCCTGATCACTTCAGCCAGTGTCTGATTCATTTCTGGTCAGTGAACTTTTTTTTTTTTTTTTAGACGGAGTCTCGTTCTGTCGCTCAGGTTGGAGTGCAGTGGTACAATCTCAGCTCACTGCAACCTCCGCCTCCCAGGTTCAAGCGATTCTCCTGCCTCAGCCTCCCAAGTAGCTGGGACTACAGCCACGCACCACCATGCCCGGCTAATTTTTGTATTTTTAGTAGAGACGGGGTTTCACCATGTTAGCCAGGTTGGTCTTGAACTCCTGACCTCAAGTGATCTGCCTGCTTCGGCCTCGAAAAGTGCTGGGATTACAGGCGTGAGTCACGGCACCCAGCCCAGTTTTTTGGCTTTTTTTTTTTTTTTTTTTTTTTTTTGAGACGGAGTCTCACTCTGTTGCCCAGGCTACAGTGCAGTGGCGTGATCTCCACTCACTGCAACCTCTGCCTCCCAGGTTCAAGTGATCCTCCTGTCTCAGCCTCCCAAGTAGCTGGGACTACAGGTATGTGCCACCATGCCCAGCTAATTTTTATATTTTTAGTAGAGATGGGGTTTACACCATATTGGCCAGGTTGGTCTCAAACTCCTGACCTCAGGTGATCTGCCCGCCTCGGCCTCCCAAAATGCTGGGATTATAGGCATGAGCCACCCTGCCCAGCTCCAGATTAACTTTTAAACATACATACTGAAATCTGCAAGCCATGATCAAAAAGCCAAGTTCTCAGGCCAGGTGCGGTAGCTCACGCCTGTAGTCCCAGCACTATGGGAGAAAGAGGCAGGTGGATCACTTGAGGTCAGGAGTTTGAGACCAGCCTGGACAACACAGTGAAACCCCATCTCTACTAAAAATACAAAAAAAAAAAAAAAAGTCAAGTTCTCAGTCTCTTATCATACAAAAAAGTTAATATAAGATGGTGAGGAGGCCTAAACATAACCACAGACAAAGACACTGAGACTAAGAGAAGTTAAGCGACTTGTTCAGGGTGGCAGAACTTGGAGTCCGGGCCTGTCCGTCCCCACAGCCTGGGTTCCTGACCTCTCCTATGGAGGAGCTGTGTCCAGACACTGCGCTTAGGGCCAGTGCCCCCTGTGTGGCTGTGGCTGTACCCACTGAGAATTTCCTTTTGTTTTGCTATGGAATGTTTAGTAAATCTGCGTGTTATCCTTATGCCGGGACCATGTTCATCTTCTCTGTATCATTCCAATTTTTTTTTAGTGTATGTGCTGTAGAAGCAAACACTCTCTCAGAATTTAGAACTGGTAGTAACTATTGTTCTTTATTAATTATGTTCATTTGTTACTGTCATTATTGGTATCAGACCTGCCAGTATGGGTCCATCCAGGCCCTCTGCAGCTGGGGGAGGAGCTGTCACCAGCTCACCACGGCCCTCAGGCAGCCTGGACTCACTCAGGCTGAGTCCTCGCCAAGCACCGCTGGCTTCTCCGCCTCCCTCAAGGGCCAGGATCACCCATCGCCTCCTGCTCCCTCCCTCCCTCCACACCTGCTCACCTGAGGGTCCGGCAGGGCACTCTCCCCTCCTTCACCAGCTGCAGGGCCTCCTCGTAGGCAGCGGCGGGTCTGGAGAGTGGGATCGGGTAATCTCCGGTCTGCAGGGACTCAAAGAGCTGGGAGAGGGTGCAGAGACCAGGGAAGCCCGTGTGAGCAGCGCGCCACAGCGCAAGGGCACCTGCCCGTTGGTCGGCCACAGCGGCCACCCTAGGTGCCTGCCCACTGCCAACGTCTCTGAGGGGATGTCAGAGGGAACACTGGCCAGGAGGCCCCAGTTTGAGCCCAGCTCTGGCCCTCAGCATCCCCATCTCCAGGGGTCCTTCCCAAAAAGGCCATCTAAAGGACACACACGCATGTCCTCCCATCCCAAGGAAGGACACAGTGCCTGATCCACGCGCCCATGGCAGGAGACTGAGGCCAAACAATGGGCACAGCGGTCTGGAGAAGGGAGAGGCCAGCACAGGCCGGAGCCCTTCGGGACAGAACCCCTGCTCTCACCCACAGGACAATGGCCCCCGATTTCTCAGCACCCCCGATCCCCAACAACTTCGAGGAGGCCCGTGGGAGCATCCAAATTCTCCCATCGGAGGAAATGCCTCCACTTTCCCATGACCCAGTGCCAGCCCCATGGGCCTGCAGAGGAGGCCCAGCCTTCACCCCACCCCAGGCTTGGTCCCCACCCCGAGTAACCTCGGTGGCGGAGAAGAAGGAATCCTCTGAGGTCAGGCTGTCCTCATCGTCCGCCCGCAGCCGCAGCGAGCCCTCGGTCAGGGGCAGCATGAGGGTCCTCTCTGGGAAGAGCAGTGAGAGAGAGTGGGGCTGAGACTCCCCACACAGTGCTCGGCCGGAATCCCGGTACACGAAGTCCCCCACCAGGCCCAGGGGAGGCTTCATCCCGAGCCTGTGATTCCCATGCTCAATGGCAAAGCTCTGACATGCCAAGCGCTTCTGCGTGAAGACACTGGACTCCTCGCCTGAGTGAGTGACCTCCTTCAACACCCACGAAATCCTTGGAGGTCGTCAGCCTCAGGTGTGAGCCCTCGGCTGGTGAGCGGCTCTGCCAGGCTCACAGGTCGCACCGCTGGAAGGCCACCAAGCTCTGCAGGGGGAGGACCTTGTACTGTGTGGCCCTGGGGAAACTGCCTCTCTCCTCTGACAAGCTGAAACTCAGCCACTGATACCAAGGGCTCGAGAGAGTCCACAGCCACTAACCTGGAGTTCCCTTCCCTGCTCGCCCAAGGGCTGAGGGGTGTGGACCTCCAAGGGTGCTCAGGAAAGGATTGTCGAGCAAGTAAGCAAAGGCCACAGACCTGCGGCCGGCCACCCTAAAGGTCCCCCCAGCCCTTTCTGCCACGTAGGGAGGCCACAGCAGGCAGATTCCTCCAACAGAGAAGCCACACCCAGAGCACGTGGGGAGAAGCCACGGCAGGGTGCGTGGCTCGGCCGACCCACTTCGGTTCTGTGTCCCCACTGGCAGAGCCAGGCAGCTGGACCCTCGGGAGTCTGAGGGTCCCACAGGGCTGAGTGCACGGGGAGGGGCCAGGGTGTCATTCACTGCAGGGGTCCAAAGAGGACAGTGGCTGTTTGGCAGAATAACTTTGCTCCCCCTCAATATGTCACATCATTTCACCTCAACGCACCCAACAACAGAACTTCTGTTCTTGGCCTTTGGCCTGCTCTGAGTGAACCTCCCGTGAGTCACCCCATCCACCCACCCAGTTTGAGCCACAGGAAAGGACTCGAAGCGAAGGCCTGGGAGAGCCATCAGGGAGATGCTGCCACACGAACCCAAGGCTGCACCCAAGGGGATGGAGCCAGGTGCACTTGCTGGGGACTCCCAGGGCCTCACTTCAGCTCTGCTCCAGCCTGCCACGGAGAAGGGAACACAGTTTCCCCATCTGTGCCATAAGGCGCTGAATCACGCGAGGTTGGAGAGCCCTGGGGATTCTGATTCATTGGATGCACTGAGAGAACCACACCCAGGTTCTCGCACCTTCTCCTCACCTCCATCCCTGCCACCCTCCACACCCACCCCGCCTGCGCTGGGCCCAGCTCACCGAGGTCTAGCAGCATGCTGTCCGCGGGGAAGGTGGAGCCGAACTCCTCCTGCAGGTGGTAGGCGCGGTGCAGCAGGGACTCCAGCTTCTCTGCAAACTCCTTCCGCTGTGACTCTGGCTGCCGTAAAAACAAGGACCCTCAACCCAGACCCTCAAAGCTCCCGATGAAAACAGCCCCTTCCCTCACCCCCGGGTCCCTGGGGAAAGGGGAGGAGCTCTAAGACCCAGCAGCTAAGCACATAGACTCCAAAACTTCACTGCTTGATAGAGGAGCCACCAGCCACTTGTGGCAGCTGAGCACTAGAAACCTGGATGGTCCTGGAGTCTAAACACACACCAGATTTCAAACACAGCACCAAAAAGTGTAGACTGTCTCAGGAATCTTTTCTGTTGATTACATGCTGAAATGATCACATACTGGACATACCAGGTTACATGAAGTACAGCTGACCCTTGAAAACTATAGACTTAGGTTGCCGGGCACAGTGGCTCACGCCTGTAATCCCAGCACTTTGGGTGGCCGAGGTGGGCAGATCACAAGGTCAGGAGTTCGAGACCAGCCTGACCAACATGGTGAAACCACGTCTCCACTAAAAATGCAAAAATTAGCCGGGCATGGTGGCGGATGCCTATAATCCCAGCTACTCAGGAGGCTGTGGCAGGAGAATTGCTTGAACCTGGGAGGCGGAGGTTGCAGTGAGCCGAGATCGCGCCATTGCCATTGCACTCTAGCCTGGGCGACAGAACAGGACTCCATCTCAAAAAAAAAAAAAAAAAAGAAAGAAAATTGTGGACTTAAGGTAACTGACTCACCCCTGTGCCCACATAGTTGAAAATCTACATAAAAAAACTTTTTTTTTTTGAGACAGGTTCTCATTCTGTCACCTAGCCCACAGTGCAGTGGCGCACATCTAACCACAGTCTCAACCTCCTGAGTTCAAGTGATCCTCCCATCTCTGCCTCCCTAGTAGCTAGGACTACAGGCATACATCACCACACCCGGCTAACTTCTGTATATATTTTTGGTAGATATGGGGTTTTGCCACATTGCCCAGGCTGGTTTCTAACATATGGGTTCAGGCAATCCTCTTGCCTCAGCCTCCCAAAGTGCTAGGATTAGAGGTGTGAGCCACCGTGCCCGGCCCACATACAACTTTTGTCTCCTCTAAAAGTAGGGGGAGTTATTAGTAGGTTATTAACTACTAATTGTTGACCAGAAGTCTCACTGAGAATGTGGTCGATTAACACATATTTTGTATGTTCTATGTATTATATTCTGTATCCTTACACCAAACTAAGCCAGAGAAAAGAAAGCGTTATTAAAGAAATCATAAAGAAGAAAAATGGACCGGGTGAGGTGGCTCACACCTATAATCCCAGCACTTTGGAAAGCAGACTCTGCAGGAGGATCCCTTGAGCCCAGAAGTTTGAGACCAGCCTAGGCAACATGGAAAGACCCTATCTCTACAAAAAAATACAAAAATTAGGCCGGCATGGTGGCGTGTGCCACCATGTAATCCAGCACTTTGAGAGACCAAGACAGCTGAATCACTTGGGCCCAGGAGTTTGAGACCGGCATTGGCAACATAGTAAAACCAAAAATATAAAATTAGCCAGTTTCATAACGTGGTCTCAAAATAAATAAATAACAGATTAAAATTTAAAAATACAACTAAAGGCCAGGCGTGGTAGCTCACGCCTGTAATTCCAGCACTTTGGGAGGCCGAGGCAGGCAGATCACCTGAGACCAGGAGTTCGAGACCAGCCTGGTCAACATGGCGAAAGCCCATCTCTACTAAAAATATAAAAATTAGCTCGGTGTGGTGGCGCATGCCTGTAATCCCAGCTACTCGGGAGGCAGAGGCAGGAGAATCGTTTGGACCCGGGAGGTGGAGGCTGCAGTCAGCCAAGATTGAGCCATTGTACTCCAGCCTGGGCAACAAGAGTGAAACTCTGTCTCAAAAAGAAAATACAGGCCGGGCACGGTGGTTCACGCCTGTAATCCCGGCACTTTGGGAGGCTGAGGCAGGCTAGATCACGAGGTCAGGAGATCGAGACCACCCTGTCTAACACGGTGAAACCCCGTCTCTACTAAAAATACAAAAAATCAGCTGGGCGTGGTGGCGGGCGCCTGTAGTCCCAGCTACTCGGGAGGCTGAGGCAGGAGAATGGCGTGAACCCGGGAGGCAGAGCTTGCAGCGAGCCGAGATCGTGCCACTGCACTCCAGCCTGGGCAACAGAGCAAGACTCCGTCTCAACAACAACAACAAAATATACATATATATATATATATACACACACACACATATATATTTAATTTTAAAAAAGGAAATCATTGAGGAGAAAGGATATTTGCCTGAATAGGTTTCTAATGCAAATGAAAGTGCCCTATTCTGGAAAAAAATGCCACAAAGGACATTTATTAGTATGGAAGAGAAGTGAGCACTAGATTTAAGGCAGGAAGGAATAGACTAACTCTACTGTTTTGTGCAAATGCAATCAGGATTTTCATCAGGACTGTCCTTTCTTTTTTTTCCTTTTTGAGATGGCGTCTCGTTCTGTTGCCCAGGCTGGAATGCAGTGGCACGATCTCGGTTCACTGCAACTTCCAACTCCCAGGTTCAAGCAATTCTCCCACCTCACCCTCCTGAGTACTTGGGACCACAGGCACGCACCACCACACCCGGCTAATTTTTGTATTTTTAGTAGAGATGGGGTTTCACCATGTTGCCCAGGCTGGTCTTGAACTCCTGAGCTCGGCTGGGTGCAGTGGCTCAAGCCTGTAATCCCAGCACTTTGGGGGGCCGAGGTGGGCTGATCACTTGAGGTCAGGAGTTCGAGACCAGCCTGGTCTACTTGGTGAAACCCCGTCTCTACTAAAAACACAAACATTAGCTGGACTTAGTGGTGTGCGCCTGTAATTCCAGCTACTTGGGAGACTGAGGCAGGAGAATCGCTTGAACCCAGGAAGTGGAGGTAGCAGTGAGCTGAGATTGTGCCACTGCACTCCAGCCTGTGCAACAGAGCAAGAGTCTGTCTTAAAAAAAAAAAAAAGTAATTATTACAATATTTATTCTAAGAGCTACACTCACTGGTGGCCACCATGGGCCAATCTTGTGTGAAGTGCACTGCCTACTATAGTTCTTTAAGTTATCCCTGAGATCTTAGGAGAAAGACACTCCTATTTCCCTTGACAGATAGAGAAACTAAGACAAGGCTTGGAAGGGGAAATTATTTCCCTGAGGTCACAGTGTGGAACTAGTGGTGCCACAAACTGAATCCAGGTATGTGTGGCTCTAGAGCAGTGCTGTCCAGTAGAAAGCCACATGCAACATTTAATGTTTTCTACAGACCACAATAAATAGCACAAAGTAATGGGCAAAATTAATTTTAGTAATACACATGTGACCCTTGAACAACATAGGGTTTTTTTGTTTTGTTTTGTTTTGAGACAGGGTCTTGCTCTGTTGCCCAGGCTACAGTGCAGTGATGAGATCATGGGCTCAGGTGATCCTCCCAACTCAGCCTCCTGAGTAGCTGGGGCTACAGGTGCCCACCACCACGCCCGGCAAATATTTTTGTATTTATTGTAGAGACAGGATCTCACCATGTTGCCTAGGCTGGTCTTGAATTCCTAGACTTAAGTGATCCTCCCACCTTGGTCTCCCAAAGTGTTGGGACTACAGGTCCCACTGCACCCGGCCAAAATTTTTTTTTTTTCTTTTTTCAGACAGAGTCTGGCTCTGTCACCCAGGCTGGAGTGCAGTGGCACGATTTCGGCTCACTGCAGGCTCTGCCCCCCAGGGTTCACGCCATTCTCCTGCCTCAGCCTCCTGAGTAGCTGGGACTACAGGCGCCCGCCACTATGCCCAGCTAATTTTTTGTATTTTTAGTAGAGACGGGGTTTCACTGTGTTAGACAGGATGGTCTCGATCTCCTGACCTCGTGATCCGCCCGCCTCATCCTCCCAAAGTGCTGGGATTACAGGCGTGAGCCACCACGCCTGGCCCCTGGTCAGATATTTTTCAATAAATATATAGGAGAATTTTTTGGAAATTTATGACAATTTGAAAAATCTCAGAGATGAACCCACTTAGCCTAGAGATACTGAAAAAATTATGAAAAAGATATGTCACGAATGCATAAAATATATGTAGATACTAGTCTTTATCATTTACTACCATAAAATATACACAAATTGGCTGGGCACAGCAGCTCACACCTGTAATCCCAGCACTTTGGGAGGCCGAGGCGGGTGGATCACCTGAGATCAGGAGTTCAAGACCAGCCTGGCCAACATGCTGAAACCCCGTCTCTACTAAAAATACAAATTTTAGCTGGGCGTAGTGGCTGGCAACTGTAATCCCAGCTACTCAGGAGGCTGAGGCAGGAGAATCGCATGAACCCTGGAGGCAGAGGTTGCAGTGAGCTGAGACCATGCCATTGCACTTCAGCCTGGGCAACAGGAGTGAAACTGTCTCTGAAGAAAAAAAAAAAAGGCCGGGCAGGGTGGCTCACACCCGTAATCCCAGCACTTTGGGTGGCTGAGGCTGAGGTCAGGAGTTCCAGACCATCCTGCCCAACATGGTAAAACCCTGTCTCTACTAATAATACAAAACTTAGCTGGGCGTGGTGGTGTGCACCTGTAATCCCAGCTACTCGGGAGGCTGAGGTAGGAGAATCGCTTGAATCCGGGAGGCAGAGGTTGCAGTAAACCAAGATAGCGCCACTGCACTCCAGCCTGGTGACAGAGTGAGACTCCGTCTTAAAACAAGAGTGCGCAGCATCCTGTGGCCTTGATGACCTTGTCACTACCCTTGAGCCACCAGGCCGGGCGAGGGAAGAGGGGGCACTCCTCCCTGCACCTCAGGAGCTTCTGGGCTGAGCGCTGAGAGGACGTATGAGCCAGCCTCACTCTTTTTTCCACAAAGACTGCCAGAACCTGCAACTGCCTGTAACTGGATCCACGGGGAGGAGATGAGGGTTGCAGGCACTGGGGAGAAACAGTCAGAAGAGCTCAGAGAGGGATGGAAATGATGGAAATGGCAGCCATGCACTGAGTGCCACCTGGGACCAGGTGCCTCATCATTCAGCCTCACAGTGTCCCTCTGAGGCCAGGATTACTAGGACCCCATTTCACAGATCAAACTCAAGGTTAAGTGGTCCACATGACTAGCAAGAACCTGGCAGAGCTGGGATGCAGCCCCAGGCCTGCAGGACCCTTTGCTCAGTTTTCTGGCAGGGCCGGGACGCACCCTGTGTGGCCAGCAGAGACTTACAGTTTTGGCACAAATCTGTGTCTCTGTGAGATGGTCTCAAGTGAGGTAATGGTTCTTTTTTTTTTTTTTTTTTTTTTGAGACAGAGTCTTGCTCTGTCGCCAGGCTGGAGTGCTGTGGCACCATCTCGGCTCACTACAACCCCTGAATCCCTGGTTCAAGTGATTCTCCTGCCTCAGCCTCCCAAGTAGCTGGGATTACAGGCACACGCCACCACGCCCAGCTAATTTTTGTATTTTTAGTAGAGGCGGGGTTTCACCATGTTGGCGAGTATGGTCTCAATCTCCTGACCTCATGATCCACCCACCTTGGCCTCCCAAAGTGCTGGGATTACAGGCGTGAGCTACCGCACCCGGCCTAGGTAATGGTTCTTAGATGTGACATCAGATGCACACTCAACAAAAGGAAAAAACAGATAACCTTGACTCTCAAAAAACTTTTGTGCTTCGGGGGCACCAGCAAAAAAGTGAGGCCAGGCGCGGTGGCTCATGCCTGCAATCCCAGCACTTTGGGAGGCCAAGGCGGGCAGATCACCTGGGGTTGGGAGTTCGAGACCAGCCCGGCCAACATGGTGAAATCTTGTCTCTACTAAAAATACAGAAATTAGGTGGGCATGGTGGTGGGCGCCTGTAATCCCAGCTTATCAGGAGGCTGAGGTGGGAGAATCGCTTGAACCTGGGAGGCGGAGGCTGCAGTGAGCTAAGATCGCACCACTGCACTCCAGCCTAGGTGACAAGCGAGACTCCGTTTCAAAATAAATAAATAAATAAATATGAAAATAAATAAATAAAAAATAAATACCTAAAAGTGAAAAGACAACTCACAGGATGACAGAAAATATCTGCAACCGCATCTGATAAGGGGCTTTCTCCAGAATATGAGAAACCCTTAGAACTTAATAAAAACCCAAATAACCCAATTACGAAAGAAGGCATTGGAATAGACATTCCTCCAAATAAGATGTAATAATGGATAAGAAGTACATGAAAAGATGCTCAACATCCTTAGCCATCAGAGAAATGCAAATCAAAACAACGAGAAGCCACCTACACCCGCCAGGATGGTGATAACCAAAAAGACAGGAACAAGTGGTGGTGAGCATGTGGAGAAACGGAACCCTCACAGGCTGCTGATGAGAACAAAAAACATGTAGTCGCTTTGAAAAGTTTGGTGGTTCCTTAAAAAGTTAAACATGGAGGCCGGGCATGGTGGATCACGCCTGTAATCCCAGCACTTTGGGAGGCCGAGGTGGGTGGATCATCTGAGGTCAGGAGTTTGAGATCAGCCTGGCCAACATGGTGAAACCCCGCCTCTACTAAAAATACAAAAATTAGGCCGGGCGTGGTGGTGGGCGCCTGTAATCCCGGCACTTTGGGAGGCGAGGCAGGCGGATCACGAGGTCAGGAGATCAAGACTATCCTGGCTAACACGGTGAAACCCCATCTCTACTAAAAATACAAAAAATTAGCCAGGCGTGGTGGCGGGCACCTGTAGTCCCAGCTACTCGGGAGGCTGGGGCAGGAGAATGGCGTGAACTCAGGAGGTGGAGCTTGCAGTGAGCCAAGATCGCGCCACTGCACTCCAGCCTGGGCGACAGAGCGAGACTCCATTTCAAAAAAAAAAAAAAAAAGAAAAAAATACAAAATTAGCCAGACATGGTGGCGCGCGCCTGTAATCCCAGCTACTTAGGAGGCTGAGGCAGGAGAATCGTTTGACCCTGGGAGGTGGAGGTGGTGGTGAGCTGAGATTGTGCCACTGCACGCCAGCCAGGGCGACAGAGCGAGACTCCGTCTTAAAAAAAAGTTAAACACGGCCGGGCGCGGTGGCTCACGCTTGTAATCCCAGCACTTTGGGAGGCAGAGGCGGGCGGATCACCAGGTCAGGAGATCGAGACCACGGTGAAACCCCGTCTCTACTAAAAATACAAAAAATTAGCCGGGCATGGTGGCAGGCGCCTGTAGTCCCAGCTACTCGGAGAGGCTGAGGCAGGAAAATGGCGTGAACCCGGGAGGCGGAGCTTGCAGTGAGCCGAGATTGCGCCACTGCACTCCAGCCTGGGCGACAGAGCGAGACTCCGTCTCAAAAAAAAAAAAAAGTTAAACATGGAGTTATCATGTGATCCCCGCAATTTCACTCCTAGGTATATACCCAAGAGAAATGAAAACATATGTCCACACAAAAACTTGTGCATGAATGTTCATAGCAGCATTATTCATAAGAGCCAAAAAATGGAAGCAACCCAAATATCTACCAACTGATGAACAAATAAAACATGGTCCATCTATACAACAGAAACAAAACAGTGATTCATGCTGCAACACGGATGAACCTTGGAAGCATCCTGCTATGTGAAAGGAGACAGTCACAAAAGGCCACATATTCTGTGATCCCATTTCTAGAAACGTCCGTGATAGGCAAATCCAGATGTAGAGAAAATAGATTTGTGGTTGTCTAGAACTGGGGGGAAATGAAGGAATGTGAAGGGAATGGCCAAAGTACATGGGGTTTCTTTGTTGTTGTTTCTTTGTTGTTGTTGTTGTTGTTGAGACAGGGTCTCACTCTATTGCAGAGGCTGGAATGCAGTGGCATAATCATGGCTCACTGCAGCCTTGACCTTCTGGGCTCAAGGGATCCTACTGCCTCAGCCTCCTGAGTAGCTGGGACTACCACATGGTGTGTGCCACCATGCCCAGCTAACTTTTTCATTTTTTGCAGAGGTGGGGTCTCACTATGCTGCCCAGGCTGGTCTTGCATTTCTGGGCTCAAGAAATTTTCCTCCACCTCGGCCTTCCAAAGCACTGGGATTACAGGTATGAGCCACCATGCTGGACCAGGGACTTCTTTTTGGGATAAAAATGCTCCAAAATTGATTGTGATAATAGATACACAATTTTGTGAATATACCAAAAGCCACTCAATTGTATAGTTTAAATGCTATGTGAATTATATCTTTTTTCTTTTTGTAGAGACAGGGTTGCCCAAGCTGGAGTGTAGTGGCACAATCATAGCTCATTGCAGCCTTGAACTCCTGGGCTCAGGTAATCCTCCCACCTCAGCCTCCCGAGTAGCTGGGACCACAGAACATGCCATGACACCCAGTTAATTGGTCACACCACTGCACTCCAGCCTGGGCAACAGAGTAAGACCGTGTCTCAAAAAGAAAAAACTTTTTTGAGACAGAATCTCACTATGTTGCCCAAGCTGGTCTTGAACTTCTCCCTCACTGGCTCAAAGAATCCTCCCACCTCAGCCTTCCAAAGTATTGGAATTACAAGTGTAAGCCACTGTGCCCAGCCTGTATTTCAATAAAACTGTTTAAAAATTAGAGTAATAGGCCAGGCACAGTGGCTCATGCCTGTAATCTCAGTACTTCGCGAGGCCGAGGCGGGCAGATCACCTGAGGTCAGGAGATAGAAACCAGCATGGTTGGCCGGGTGCGGTGGCTCACACCTGTAATCCCAGCACTTTGGGAGGCCGAGGTGGGTGGATCACGAGGTCAGGAGATCGAGACCACGGTGAAACCCCGTCTCTACTAAAAATACAAAAAATTAGCTGGGCGCGGTGGCAGGCGCCTGTAGTCCCAGCTACTCAGGAGGCTGAGGCAGGAGAATGGCATGAACCCAAGAGGCAGAGCTTGCAGTGAGCCGAGATCGCGCCACTGCACTCCAGCCTGGGCGACAGCGAGACTCCGTCTCAAAAAAAACAAAAACAAAAACAAAACAAAAAAAAGAAACCAGCGTGGCCAACATGGTGAAACCCCATCTCTACTAAAAATACAAAAAAATTAGCCAGGTGTGGTGGCACATGCCTGTAATCCCAACTACTCAGGAGGCTGAGGCAGGAGAATCGCTTGAACCTGGGAGGCAGAGGTTACAGTGAGCCAAGATCGCGCCACTGCACTCCAGCCTGGGCAACAAAAGCGAAACTCCATCTCAAAAAGAAAAAAAAAAATTATAGCAGTAGATAGAAAAAAATGCCTGGAGGAATAGAAAGTGGTGATGCCTGGATGAAGGGTTGCAGGCATCCCTTGTAGGATTGTAGGGTTGTAGGCATCCTGGCATGGAGACATGCCAGAGATCATTAACTGAGCACCTACTATGGACCAGGCCTGAACGGCTGGTGCTGGTGCCCCTACAGAGCGCCAGTGCTCCAGGAGGCCGAGGGGCCCCACACCACACAACCATGGGCTGTCCGATCAGAGTCTGGGATCAGACTATTTTACACCCCCTTCTCTTTCCTATTTCTGTACTTTTCATTATTTGAAAAGGAATATGTAATTGCTTTCACAACAAGGAAAACAATGCAAGTTCTATCATTTTCAGATATAGTTTAGCAAGAAATATAATTTGGGAAATAAAGCTTCCTCCCTTGAGTCTCGCTCACTAACACACTCCTACAGGGGCCCCTTCCCTGGCGACTCGCAGACAGGACCTGACGCAGCTGCAACTGCAGGCCCTCAAGGGTTTGAGTCACTTCAAACCTCAGGTATTTCCCTGACCTTTCACATCCTCAGCTCACGCACCAGCAGCGACAGAGAGCATGGACACTTTCAACTTGTTACCAGCTGTGCCAGACACAGCCCTACCCTTGTTCTGCAAGCTGTTTCCCAGCTCCCCCTGCCAGCTGGCTCTCGGCCAATGGGAGACACGGGTAGGGGAATGAAGGCAAGGGTGATGGAGGGGTAGGCAGAGAAATCCTCCCTCCTCCTTCTACCTCCGCTGCCAAAAGTGGCCACATCCCCTCAAATTCCTGGGCTCAACTGGTCCTCCTGCCTCGGCCTCCCAAAGTGCTGGGAGTACAGGTGTGAGGCACCATGCCCGGCCACAAAAATTTAAATTTTAGCCTTGTAACTTCATTTTCCTTTCCTGATATTGAAATAATAAATATTCACTGTAGGCTGGGTGTGGTGGCTCAAGGCTGTAATCCCAGCACTTTGGGAGGCCAAGGCGGGTGGATCACTTGAAGTTAGGAGTTAGAGACCACCCTGGCCAACATGGTGAAACCGTGTCTCTACTAAAAATACAAAAATTAGCCGGGTGTGGTGGCAGGCACCTCTGACTCCGGCTTCTCAGGAGGCTGAGACAGGAGAATCACTTGAACCCAGGAGGTGGAGGCTGCATTGAGGCAAGATCGCGCCACTGCACTCCAGCCTGGAAAACAGAGTGAGACCACATCTTAAAAATAAATAAATTATGGGCCAGGCGTGGTGGCTCACGCCTATAATCCCAGCACTTTGGGAGGCCAAGGCGGGCGGATCACGAGGTCAGGAGATTGAGACCATCCTGGCTAACATGGTGAAACCCCGTCTCTACCAAAAATACAAAAAAATTAGCTGGGCGTGGTGGCGGGCGCCTGTAGTCCCAGCTACTTGGGAGGCTGAGGCAGGAGAGTGGCGTGAACCCAGGAGGCGGAGCTTGCAGTGAGTTGAGATCGCACCACTGGACTCCAGCCTGGGCAACACAGCGAGACTCCGTCTCAAAACAATAAATAAATAAATAAGTATAAATAAAAAATAAATAAATTAATTAATTACATCCTGGCTAACATGGTGAAACCCCGTCTCTACAAAAAAATACAAAAAATTAGCCAAGCATGGTGGCAGGGGTCTGTAGTGCCAGCTACTGGGGAGGCTGAGGCAGGAGAATGGTGTGAACCTAGGAGGCAGAGCTTGCATTGAGCCAAGATCATGCCACTACACCTCCAGCCTGGGCAGCAGAGTGAGACTCCATCTCAAAATAAATAAATAAAATAAAAATAAAAATAAATAAATAAATGAATTAGCCAGGCGCGGTGGCTCACACTTGTAATCCCAGCACTTTGGGAGGCCAAGGCGGGCAGATCACGAGGTCAAGAGATCGAGACCATCCTGGCCAACATGGTGAAACCCCAACATGGTGAAACCCCGTCTCTACTAAAAATACAAAAATTAGCTGGGCGTGGTGGTGCACACCTGTAATCCCAGCTACTTGGGAGGCTGAGGCAGGAGAATCTCTTGAACCCAGGACGCGGAGGTTGCAGCAAGCCGAGATTGAGCCACTGCACTCCAGCCTGGCGACAGAGTGAGACTCCGTCTCCAAAAAAAAAAATTAATAAATAATTCACTGTAGAAAACTTGGATGGTGCCCAAAAAGTCCCCAAAAAAGTGTATTAAAGAAAAAAAGCCCAGGCATGGTGGCTCACGCCTATAATCCCAGCACTTTGGGAGGCTAAGGAGGGTGGATCATGAGGTCAAGAGTTCAAGACCAGCCTGGCCAACATGGTGAAACCCTGTCTCTACTAAAAATACAAAAATTACCTGAGTGTGGTGGCGGGCGCCTGTAATCCCAGCTACGCAGGAGGCTGAGGCAGGAGAATCGCTTGAACCTGGCAGGTGAAGGTTGCAGTGAGCCGAGATTGCGCCACTGCAATCCAGCCTGGCAACAGAGCGAGACTCCATCTCAAAAAAAACCACAAAGGCCGGGCAATGCAGCCAACCCTCAACAGAGGTGCCTTCCCTTCCAGTCTTTCAGGACCACACGTTGCCCTTCGCAGGGTTGAGGCGGGTGTGAGTCTCAGTACGGCTGTTTTTACTGAGCGCCAGGCATTGTGCTGAGCATGTAACATGAATTGTTTTGTTTCACGTCATGACACCCTCATGGAGGGAAATCAGCAGTCCCGGAGGACAGGAGCCTGCCTGCCTCCCAAGGTGTGACTGCCCCTCTCCTGTGCTGGCAACGTTCTCCCATGGGCGCAGGGAGATGCAGAAGAGACCACCTACCTCAGACAGTGGCTCTGATGCAGTCTCCGGGTTCCGGAGGCCATCCCTGGGCGTGGGGGTGCTGCCGCTGTCCCCCCGCTGGCCCACACTCAGTGCCTGCTCCCACTTCTGCAGAGCTTCCTCGAACAGCTCCATGCCTGAGCACAGGTGAGACGAAAAGGGAGGGTCAGCCCCCCCACAGTCTCACCCAAGAGGGGGCTCGGAACAACAAGGAGGCAGGAGGGCCTTGAAGGGCAAGAACTGGGTGGGACCGTGTGGCCTGAGCTGCTCAGGTTCCAGGCCTTCTTTCAGACCAGGTTTGTTCCTAGACACTGTCCGTTGTTCAAAAATGGCTGGAAATCACCCAATTGGGATTTGGGGAAGGGCAAAGTGACCCAAGACTGGCCATGCTCATAGGAAGGGACTGTTCCTGCCACCCATCCTGCCCCCGAAGCTGAGGCACCTCCTGGCCACACCTTGCATGTACAGGCTCTCTGCATTGCCGTCGCTGGTGGTCAGAGACTCCTCCATCCCTCTGGCATCCCATGGTCCCGAGCATGCGGCCGTGGGGCTGGATGAGTTCACTGCCATCATCTGGGTGCCAATCAGTGCAAGAAGAAAGAGTGAAGCCTTCCCAGGCTCTCTGCAGGGACCCCCTGAGCCCTCCCCCACTGCCTGACCATGGGCCACACGCCCCCTCCAAATGCCATCCCTGAGCTTGTTCCTAGCCACAGAGTCCACACCCTCAGAATGGCCTGGACCCACAAACTGCCTGATGGTGCTTCATAGAAGCCACCAAAGCAGGAAGGAATCCTGAGACCAACGCCCAGCCCAGAAACCTGGGAACCCCGCTGAGCCCCACTCCTGACTGCTATATCAATCCCCTACACCGGGGCTCCTCTACCACTTGGACAAGAGGACAGAGAGTACCCATTCTGTGCCAGGGTCCTGCCTCTCATCCACACGAGTGGCTGGCCGCCCCAGGACAAGAACCAGCTCTTGTTTGCCCCTGTGCCAGCCTGGCTCAGAGCTGGGACTCTGCTTGCTGGACGAGTGAATGAACCAAAAGCCACATCCCAGGAGAAGCCAAGCTTCTGCCTTATTTATCTCTACACCTCTAGTGCCTGGCAGAGTCCCTGGTATAACTCAGGTGCTTGTCAGTGGCTGATGAATGAATAACCTGCACTTTCACAGGTATGGGTCTCCCCAGGAGACCATCAGTTTCTCTCCTCTGCACCAGCCCACCTTTCTCCCACCAACACCTGGCACAGTGAGTGATTAGGGACAATCCCTGAATGCCTGCGTGGGTGGAGGAGTGAGAGAGAGAATGAATGAATGAATGAATGGACTCTACCAGTCCATAAGCTTGCTGACGGCAGAGTCCTCAGCAGGGGTAAGCCCGGACCTGGAGCCCGGGAGCCCTGGCACCTGCTGCTCACCGAGGCCACACTGTGGGAGGATCCCGAGTGCTTGCTGGGCTCAATGGAAGAGATGCCACTCAGGGTGTCATTGCTCTTGCTGCTGGGGCTCTGGACTCTCCGGCCGGAGTATCCTGCGAGGAGTGGAAGGGCATGCATCACACAGGCATCCCACGTGGCTTAATACGGGCTGCTCCCACTCTTAACCACCTTCCCCTTCTTCCTCATCTGGGAATTGGTCCTGACCTTCTAAGTCAGGGGAACAGAGGGGCCCCGAGGGCATGCACTCAGGAGAAGAGCGCGGGGCCCTCTGTGTCCTGCTCATGACCACATCCCTGCCATATCCCTGCCACGGGGCACAGGGCCAGGCGGAGGGGAGGAGCCTAGATCTGCCACATAAGCCTAGAATGAGGTCCATCTGCTTTCCCGCCTCCTTGCTTAGCCTTCTCTGGGCTGCTGATTGAGATAATGGTTTAGAATTCTCCTCCTTCCAAAAGGGATGTGAGACAACAACTTTTAAAAACATACAAAAGGCCAGGCATGGTGGCTCACGCCTATAATCCCAGCACTTCGGGAGGCTGAGGTGGGGGAGGACTGCTTGAGCCCAGGAGTTCAAGACCAGCCTGGGCAACATGGGGAAACCCTACCTCAACAAAAAATACAAAAATTATCCAAGTGTGGTGGCACTGCCTGCAGCCCCAGCTACTTTGGAGGCTGAGGGTGGGGGATTGCTTGAGCCTGGGAGGTCAAGACTGCAGTGAGCCATGATCACAATACTTCATTCCAGCCTGGGAAGCAGAGTAAGACCCTGTCTCATATATACATATATATAAAAATTTTTTTAGGCTGGGCTGGGTGGATCATGTCTGTAATCCTAGCACTTTGGGAGGCCGAGGTGGGTGGGTCACTTGAGGTCAGGAGTTCGAGATCAGCCTGGTCAACATGGTAAAACCCCATCTAGAATAAAAATACACGAATTAGCCAGATGGGGTGGCACACGCCTGTAATCCCAGCTACTCAGGAGGCTGAGGCGGGAGAATCGCTTGAACCTGGGAAGCGGAGGTTGCAGTGAGCCAAGACCGTGCTACTGCACTCCAGCCTGGGCAACAGAGCAAGAATGTCTCTCGGCCGGGCGCGGTGGCTCACGCTTGTAATCCCAGCACTTTGGGAGGCCGAGGCGGGTGGATCACGAGGTCAGGAGATCGAGACCACGGTGAAACCCCGTCTCCACTAAAAATACAAAAAATTAGCCGGGAGTGGTGGCGGGCGCCTGTAGTCCCAGCTACTCGGAGAGGCTGAGGCAGGAGAATGGTGTGAACCCAGGAGGCGGAGCTTGCAGCGAGCCAAGATCACGCCACTGCACTCCAGCCTGGGTGAGAGAGCGAGACTCCGTCTCAAAAAAAAAAAAAAAAAAAAAAAAAAAAAGAATGTCTCAAAAAAAAAATTTAATAAAATACACAAAAGGTTATTTTTTAAAATAGAGACACGGCCGGGCGCAGTGGCTCACACCTGTAATCCCAGCACTTTGGGAGGCCGAGGTCGGCAGATCACATGAGATTAGGAGCTCGAGACCAGCCTGGCCCACGTGGTGAAACCCTGTCTCTACTAAAAACACAAAAAATTAGCCAGGTATGGTGGCACCTGTTTGTAATCCCAGCTACTTGGGAGGCTGAAGAGGAGAATCCTTGAACCCAGGAGGCAGAGGTTGCAGTGAGCCAAGATTGCGCCACTGCACTCCAGCCTGGGCAACAGAGTGAGACTCTGTCTCAAAAAAACAAAACAAAATAGCCTGGGCACGGTGGCTTATGCCTGTAATCCTAGTACTTTGGGAGGCCAAGGTGGGTGGATCACCTGAGGTCAGGGGTTCGAGACCAGCCTGGCCAACATGGAGAAACCCCGTCTCTACTAAAAATACAAAAATTAGCCAGGTGTGGTGGCACATGCCTGTAATCCCAGCTACTTGGTAGGATGAGGCAGGAGAATCGCTTGATCCTGGGAGGTGGACGCTGCAGTGAGCTGAAACTGTGCCACTGCATTCCAAACTGGGCAACAGAGTGAGACTCTGTCTCAAAAAAAAAAAGTAAATAAAATTTTTTAAAAAATAGGCCGGGTGCGGTGGCTCACGCCTGTAATCCCAGCACTTTGGGAGGCCAAGGCGGGCGGATCACAAGGTCAGAAGATCAAGACCATCCTGGCTAACATGGTGAAACCCCATCTCTACTAAAAATACAAAAAATTAGCCAAGCATGGTGGCGGGCGCCTGCAGTCACATGGGAGGCTGAGGCAGGAGAATGGCATGAACCCGGGAGGCAGAGCTTGCAGTGAGCCGAGATCGCCCCACTGCAGTCCAGCCTGGGCAGCAGAGTGAGACTGTCTCAAAAAAAAAAAAATTAATAATAATAATAATAATAAAATAAAACAAAGAAAGCTGGGCGTGGTGGCACGCACCTGTAATCCCAATTTTTGGGAGGTCAACGTGGGCAGATCACCTGAGGTCAGGAGTTCGAGACCAGCCTGGCCAAAATGGTGAAACCCTGTCTCTGGTAAAAACACAAAATTAGCCAGGCGTGGTAGCACTCCCAGCTACCCCGGAGGCTGAGGCATGAGAACTGCTTGAATCTGGAAGGCGGAGGTTGCAGTGAGCCAAGATCGTGCCACTGCACTCTGGCCTAGGAGACAGGGCGAGACTCTGTCTCCAAAAAAAAAAAAACAGAGACAGGGCCTCCATATACCACCCAGGCTGGTCTCAAACTCCTGGGCTCAAGTGATCCACCTGCCCCAAAGTACTGAGATTACAGGTACGAGCCACCACACATGGCCAATATTTTGTTAGAAGTGAGAAAACTAGGGAAGGGAAAATAAGGTGAAATGACAGCAGGCAGAGTGGGACAGGGCACAGAAGCTAAACGCTGTGCAGATGACTCCAGGTTTCCCAGGACAGACACAAAATTCGGCTGCCTGAGCGTCTCTCAGGGTCCTCTTCCATATTAGTCTCAAGACTTCTTTTTCCAATTCTAGGTCGGGCGTGGTGTAATCCCAGCAATTTGGGAGGCTGAGGTGGGCAAATCAGGAGGTCAAGAGATGGAGACCATCCTGGCCAATATGGTGAAACCCCGTCTCTACTAAAAATACAAAAAATTAGCAGGGCGTGGTGGCACGCGCCTGTAATCCCAGCTACTCGGGAGGCTGAGGCAGGAGAATTGCTTGAACCCAGGACGCAGAGGTTGCAGTGAGCCGAGATTGTGCCACAGCACTCCAGCCCGGGTGACAGAGTGAGACTCTGTCTCAAAAAAAAAAAAGAGTAGAAGAAGGTTGGCTGGGTGCGGTGGCTCACACCTGTAATCCCAGCACTTTGGGAGGCTGAGGTGGGCAGATCACTTGAGCTCAAGAGTTCGAGAGCAGCCTGGCCAACGTGTCGAAATCCCATCTCTACTAAAAATACAAAAATTAGCCAGGCATGGTGGCATATGCCTGTAGTCCCAGCTTTTCGAGAGGCTGAAGCAGGAGAATCCCTTGAACCTAGGAGGCTGAGGCTGCAATGAACCGAAATTGTGCCACTACCCTCCAGACTGGGTGGCAGAGCAAGAGTCCGTCCCAAAAAAAAAAAAAAGAATAGAAGTAGTGTGATCTGTGACTGTGAGCAACCAACTGAGTGAACTCACTACCTTCCAGCCAGCTGAATATTCCTAACTATGGTGGTAGTCACATGACTGTATGCGTCAAAGACCACAGAACAGTACGCTAAAAAGTACGAATCTTACTGCATGCAAATTAACCCTCAATTTTTTTTTTTTTTTTTTTTTTTTGAGACGGAGTCTCGCTCTGTTGCCCAGGCTGGAGTGCAGTGGCGCGATCTCGGCTCACTGCAAGCTCTGCCTCCCAGGTTCATGCCATTCTCCTGCCTCAGCCTCCCGAGTAGCTGGGATTACAGGTGCCCGCCACCATGCCCAGCTAATTTTTTGTATTTTTAGTAGAGACGGGGTTTCACCATGTTAGCCAGGATGGTCTCGATCTCCTGACTTCGTGATCCGCCCGCCTCGGCCTCCCAAAGTGCTGGGATTACAGGCATGAGCCACCACGCCCTGCCTAAACCTCAATTTTTAAGAGAGAAGGGGATGGGAGGAATACACAGCATGGTTCAAGAACCACATGGCCCTTCCTGCTCCTCAGCCTGGGGAATGTCCCTCTCTGGACTGAGGAGCCACACCCCCGACCCACTCTGGACCAAAGTGCTCCCAAAGGGTCGTCAGCCAATGAGAACAACCAAAACCAACTCCAACAGAGCATGCGCATCCAACCACATCTCCCTCCAGTACAGTGCCTGGAGGAAGGGACACTACTGTCATCCCGCTCACAGATCAGGAGAGCTTGGCCCTGCGATAGGAAGTCACTGGCCCAAGATCCCCAAGTAGAGAGTGACCCAGCTAGGATATGACCCCAGGATGTGACCCCAGGTCAGGCCCATGCCCACCACCTCACACCTACCTTTCTTCACTGAAGGGACCTTCCTGGCCAAGAGAATAGGGAGGGGCACCGTGCCCAGCTGCTCCCCTCCCATCTTGGGACCAACCTGCTTCTTCCTCCTCCGTCGCCTCTTCAGCTGGTGGGCAGCCAGGGCCAGGGCCACAGTCCCCAGGGCCGTGGCAAAGAGGACTTTCCGCAGGCCTGGCGTCAACCGTAGCTGGGAGAATGCAGACTGCAGGGAAGAGGAGATGCTGCCGGTTACAGCTCCCTGGGGAAGGTCCAAGGCAGCAGGACCGCCTCAGAGCACCTCAGGGACAGGACATACACGGCCCTCCGGCACATCTGCCGACCAGATGAGAGACTGAGAGGCAGCCACCCTAGACAGGGAACTTGACCAGCCTCCCTGAAACACAGGCCACAAAAGTATAAAGATGGCAAGATGCCAGTGCTGAGGAGGTGAGGTCTAGGGGCCAGCACCCTCAGTCATGAGCATACGAGCCGCAGTGAACGAGCACCAGCTGTGCCCGGCACTGCACTAGGACCTAGCCTGGGGTACCCATCTGAGTCCCTGCCATTTCCAGACGAGGAACCTGAGGTTCACCCAGGTGAAGACACCATGCTTAAGGCGACAGAGGCAGACATGAAACCCAGACCTGCTGACCGTCGTTTCTCAGCAATGCCTCAAAGATGATGACACTCACTCACCTGCCACCCCATCTGAACACTTCCTACTGCTGCACCTCACCCTCTGCCCCCCGGGCCTGGGAGCCCCTCAGGTGGGACTGCACCCCACAGGGCAGATCTTCGGTCAAGAGCCCAGTCAGCCACAAACATGTGAGTTGTCAGGGAGGGCACTGACCCCTTTTACAGACTGAGTAACTGAGGTCAAGAGTTCATATAGGACCAGGTGCAGTGGCTCATACCTATAAACCCAGCACTTTAGGAGGCCAAGGTGAGTGGATGGCTTGAGCCCAAGAGTTCAAGACCAGCCTGGGCAAAAAGCTATTACAAAAAGCTTTTTTTTTTGAGACGGAGTGTTACTCTGTTGCCCAGGCTGGAGTGCAGTGGTGCGATCTCGACTCAATGCAACCTCCGCCTCCTGGGTTCAAGTGATCCTCCCGCCTCGGCCTCCCAAGTAGCTGTGATTACAGGCACCTGCCACCATGCACAGCTAATTTTTTTTTTTTTTTTTTTGAGACGGAGTCTTGCTCTGTCACCCAGGCTAGAGTGTAGTGGCATGATCTCAGCTCATTGCAACCTCCGCCTCCTGGGTTCAAGCAATTCTCCTGTCTCAGCCTCCCAAGTAGCTGGGACTACAGGCGCACACACCATGCTTGGCTAATTTTTGTACTTTTGGTAGAGATAGGGTTTCACCATATTGGTCAGGCTGGTCTTGAATTCCTGACTTCAGGTGATCCACCTGCTTCAGCTTCCCAAAGTGTTGGGATTACAGGCGTGAGCCACCGTGCCCAGCCCGCCCGCCTAATTTTTGTATTTTTAGTAGAGACAGGGTTTCACCATGTTGGCCAGGCTGGTCTCGAACTCCTGACCTCAGGTGATCCGCCCGTCTCGGCCTCCCAAAGTGCTGGGATTACAGGCGGGAGCCACTGCAACTGGCCAAAACAATTTTTTAAATTAATTAAAAAAAAAAAAAAGTTCATATAGTCTCAGGCTAAAGAATAGGCCTAAAGCCTCAGGCAACAAACCCAGTCCAAACAGGAGACACCAGAGGTCTGGCAAAGCAAGAACGAGGGCTCAGCATTCCTGGACATGGAGGGGCACTGGGCTGAGCATGGAAGTGTTTCACAGACCAGAGGCACAACCCACCCCCATCCTTACCTGCCCAAACGTCGTGTACAGGAACACGGGGATCTCGGCCACCGTCATGGCCAGGGCCTGGATCATAGACGTGCCCTCGGCCCTCCGGAACGCCATGGCAGGGCCAATGCCCCAGGCAAAGTCCTCAGGGCCAAGAGCTTCCAGGGAGAACGTCTTCAACTGGTTGCCAGCTGGGTCCCGGGCACCATCCACGCCCCAGAAGGACAGGGACGCACATACCAGAGGGCCCCTCCACAGAGCTAAGAGACAGATGACCAAGTCAGACAAGAGAACGTGCACACGGGAACATGCAGAAATGCACACGAGAGGGTCCATGGGGGAGGAGGCGGGAGCAAAGCTTGCCTCCGGAACCCCAGGCCTGGAATCAGGCCCCAGGCCTCTGCATCTGCCCGCCAGCAGGCAGCCCCACACCCACAGACCCTCTGCCTACCAGAGGCCCTGCAAGCGAAAACACCTCTGGCCAGCCAGCCCAGGAGAGGACCCAGAACCTGGGAGGTGGACAGGTCACTCTCAGACTTAGGGCTTTAAGCCAATTTTCTCTACCTTTTTCAACCCATGGACCATTTGCTAAGCAAAAATCTTAGGCCCCAGACTAAGAATCACTGCATCTTTTTACCTCCCACAAAGTTAAGAATGTTTTCTTGCTGGGCACGGTAGCTCACGCCTGTAATCCCAGCACTTTGGGAGGATGAGGTGGGTGGATCACCTGAGGTTAGGAATTTGAGACCAGCCTGGCCAACATGGTGAAACCCTATCTCTACTAAAAAATACAAAAATCAGCCGGGTGTGGTGGCATGCGCCTGTAATCCCAGCTACTCGAGAGGCTGAAGCAGGACAATCGGCTTGAACCTGGGAGGTGGAGGTTGCAGTGAGCCAAGATGGGGCCACTGCGCTCCAGCCTGGGCAAGAAGAGCAAAACTCAGTCTCAAAACAAAAACAAAAACAAAACAAAAACTAGCTGGGTGTGGTGGTGCACACCTGTAATCCCAGCTACTCAGGAGGCTGAGGCAGAAGAATCGCTTGAACCCAGGAAGCAGAGGCTGCAGTGAGCTGAGATCACAACACTGCACTCCAGCCTGGGCTACAGAGCGAGACTGTCTCAAAAAAAAAAAAATAATAATAATAATAAAATAAAGAGGCTGGGCGTGGTGGCTCACACCTGTAATCCCAGCCCTTTGGGAGGCCGAGGAGGGAGGATCACAAGGTCAGGAGATCGAGACCATCCTGGCTAACACAGTGAAACCCCGTCTCTACTAAAAATACAAAAAATTAGCCGGGCGTTGTAGCAGGCACCTGTAATCACAGCTACTCGGGAGGCTGAGGCAGGAGAATCGCCTGAATCCAGGAGGCAGACGTTGCAGTGAGCCTAGATTGTGCCACTCCACTCCGGCCTGGGTGACAGAGCGAGACTCTGCCTCAAAAAAAAAAAAAAAAAAAAAAAAAAAGACAAACAAACAAACAAAAGGATTCTGTGAAGTTGATGCCACCCAGCTTTCCCCCAGCCTCACCTCTGGTTTCCAGTGAGGAAACTGAATCTCAGACAAGCTAAGTCAGGAGTCCAAAGTCACACAGCTGGTACATGGTAGAGTCAGACTTTGTGCTCAGTGCAATGCTTTTGCTAAATTTGACATGCAGCAGGAAGTAGCAAGCCCCAGCAGACCACAGAGTACTCGGCGGCTTTCCCCTGGACCTTGGGAGATACTCCCCTCCCCGCCAGGGTACCCCATTGCCCCTTCCCAAGGCCAGGAAATAACTGGCTTGATCACACCTAGCCCGGACCCCAAGACCCGGCAGGGTCCTCCCCCACTTCCAGCCCCAAGCCCAAGGATGCCTTCAAGGTCTCCCGGGACCTCAAGCGGAAGGAACACACAGGCCAGGACAGACCCTGTCTCCCTGGGATGGTAGCCAAAGTCACTGGGCCAGCAGAAGAAACAGCTTCTCTCCAGTGAGTGGGAAGGACTGAGGAGCCTGTCAGTCTAGATCTAGGGCTGGGGGTTGTGTGTGAGAGGAGAGGCGGGCAGGGTGATGTTCTAGGGCTAAGGAAGCTTCCAGGTTGTCAAGGGTAGAGACATCCTCCCAGGAGGCTGTGAATTGAGCTCCGTGAGCTGCAGTGGTCAGGACCTAGATTAATACTGTAAGCCATGTCCCCCTACCCTTTACCCCAATCCCAGGCTGGCTCAGGTCTCAAAAAGAGGGAAGACAAGAACATCAGAGCGCCAGCAGCTACTATTTCCCAAGCCCTTACTCCAGGCCAGACTTAGAACAGGCTCTCCACGACAGGCTTTGGGTCCAGTCCTCTCAGAACCCTCCCAATGACCAATGTTTATCTCAAGGATGGGGAAACGTGGAGGCTCTGAGATGAGGCAGCCTGCCTCAGGTCACCAAGTACTAAGCGGCCAAGCTCTGGGGGATCTCAAGACTGTGGTAGGGTTTCCCAGCTGCTGCCTGCTACAACTGCCACTGCTCCTTCCAGGCCACATCTGTAGGACTTCTGGGCCCCCAAGTGAGAAGCCCACATGGCGTTAAAGATGAGCGTGAACAAATGCTCCAGGGGTGACTGAGGCCCACTGTTTGCGGGAGAGTCCAGAGCAGCCCCTGCTGTCCCCACTGGGAGGCAGAGACTGCAGGTGCGAGGTAACACCACCAGCCCCCAAGCCTACTTCACTCCAGGGATGGATCCAAATCCAGTCAACCCACACGGTGTCCGTCCCCCTGGCACCCTGTCCGTCCCCCAGGGCCTAAGCTGAGACCCCTCCACCTCTTCTCCACAATGAAAAGTCCACGGCAATGTCCCCTACCAAATGGACACTTCTACTGCTGTGCAGGGCCTGGCACCACTTGGGCAGCCATCTCTTGTGCCCTACAATCTTAGGCGGACACCTCCTGATTCCACCGTCACCACAGCACTTATAGCACCCTCGGCCTGGGTGCCTAAGCTTATCATCCCACGCGCCTCCTCCCCTGCGCTAGACAACCCCACTAATGACTCTGGCCTGTGCACTCATTCCGCCTGGACCCCAACAACATCCCCGACTCCTTTGAGCCACTCTGCCCAGTCTCCTATTCACCCCATGCCGGACCCCTCAACAGTCCCACTATGCCGGGCACTGGGCATCCCCGCGTTGGACCTCAGCAATATCCCCGTCTTCAGAAATTGCTCACTCCACCCCAGACATCTTGGGCAGCCCCTTCTTCTCTTGCCCCCACCCCGGAATATCCTTGAAACTCACCCAGGTACCCTCTGGCGCCGCTCACCGCCCGCACACCTGCTCCTTCCATCCCGGGTGCTTTCCCTGCCTCGGATCCGGTACCTGCGCGCCTGCTCCAATCCCCGCCACGTTCCAGGCCTGGGCATCACCTCCCTGACCCAAATACCTTCTCGTTCCACTCCCAAGCAAGGCACCCTCTCGCACCGTCCCCGGCCCGGGTACCCACTCATTCCAACCCCGACACCTTCCCGGTCCAGTTGGGCTCGGACACCTGCGCCTGCTGGTTCCTCCGCTCAAGTCCCGGGCCCTGCCGCGCTGCCCGCCCGCCTTGGGGGCTCAGCCCGGGCCGATACTCACCCGGGATCCCATCGCTGCGGAAGGGCAGCGTCTCCTTCTCCCGCGGCTGCGCAACCAAACGGCCGCCGGGGGCGTGGCCTAGCGCCAGGCTCCCACCCTTTTCTGGCCAATGAGCATCGCTGAGTCGCTCAGGGCCGCCGCGGCATCTGGCCAATTAGGCGGGTCATGTGACCAAGCTTATATTCCGCCTCTCCCGCCCTCTTCCCCGCCCCCTAGTGCGGTTGAAGCGCGAAAGTGGTCTCTTCTCTTCTACTATTGGCCATTCAGATTAGATCGACATGGGCGGCTGGGTGGGGCGGGGCCACTCTTAAAGGGGCTGAAGCGGAGCAGTCAGGCCTCCAAGGGGCTTTCTTGGAGGACGCCAAGGTAGGCTAGGCCCTCATATTAGGATCCTCTACTCTTGTCGTTCCCCACAAGGACAAATCCTTCCCACTCTCCAGCGCCCATTTTCAAATACTACCGCCCCTGACTTCCTGCAGCATGCTCTTATACTGTCGCCACTCTCCCCCTTGTTCTGGAGTTGTTTGCAAAAGTGCCAGGTCCCGCCGCTAGATAGCGTCTCTCTGAGAGCTGGAGTCAAGGGGTCTTCAGTTCTGGCCACCTATCTGGGTCTTACACTAAATACCAGGATTGAGATCAGGCCGACCTGAGATAGAATCAAGTGTTGCCACTTCAGCTCTCTAGAGCTTACCCCTCTATGAAATAGGGATGAAGCCGGGCGCTGTGGCTCACGCCTGTAATCCTAGCACTTTGGGAGGCCGAGGTGGGGGGATCACGAGGTCAGGAGTTCGAGACAGCCTGGCCAACCTGGTGAAACCCTGTCTTCACTAAAGATAAAAAAAAAAAAAAAAATTAGCCGAGCGTGGTAGCACACGCCTGTAATCCCAGCTACTCAGGAGGCTGAGGCAGGAGAATCTCTTGAACCTGGGAGGCAGAGGTTGCAGTGAGCTGAGATCCAACCATTGCACTCCAACCTGGGCCACAGGGCGAGACTCCGTCTCAAAAAAAAAAAAGAAAGAAATAGGGATAGGCCGGGCGCGGTGGCTCACGCTTGTAATCCCAGCACTTTGGGAGGCCGAGGCGGGCGGATCACGAGGTCAGGAGATCGAGACCACGGTGAAACCCCGTCTCTACTAAAAATACAAAAAATTAGCCGGGCGTCGTGGCGGGCGCCTGTAGTCCCAGCTACTCGGAGAGGCTGAGGCAGGAGAATGGCATGAACCCAGGAGGCGGAGCTTGCAGTGAGCCGAGATCGCGCCACTGCACTCCAGCCTGGGCGACAGAGCGAGACTCCGTCTCAAAAAAAAAAAAAAGAAATAGGGATAAAATCTTCCCTTTTCCAAATCGCAGGGCTTTGGTGAGGATGGAAAGAGGACGGTGTGTCAGCCCTTCCATAACTGCAAAGAGCTGGGCACAACTACATTTTAAAATTGTAATTGTCGGCCAGTAGCAGTGGCTCATGCCTCTATTCCCAGCACTTTGGGAGGCTGAGGTGAGTGGATCACATGAGGTCAGGAGTTCGAGACCAGCCTGGCCAACATGGTGAAAACCCGTCTCTACTAAAAATACAAAAGTTAGCCGGGCGTGGTGGCACACACCTATAATCCCAGCTACTTGGGAGGCTGAGGCAGGAGAATTGCTTGAGCCGGGAGGAGGAGATCGCAGTAAACCAAGATCACGCCACTGCACTCCAGCCTGGGCAACAGAGCAGGACTCCATCTCAAAAAAAAAAAAAAAAAAAAAAGCCCGGGAGCAGTGGCTCACGCCTGTAATCCCAGCACTTTGGGAGGCCAAGGCAGGTGGATCATGAGGTCAGGAGATCGAGACCATCCTGCCCAACATGGTAAAACCCCATCTTTAATAAAAATACAAAAATTAGCCCAGCATGGTGGCATGAGCCTGTAGTCCCAGCTACTCAGGAGGCTGAGGCAGGAGAATTGCTTGAAACCGGGAGGCAGAGGTTGCAGTGAGCCGAGATCTTGCCACTGCACTCCAGCCTGGGCGACAGAGCGAGACTCCGTCTCAAAAAAAAAAAAAAAAAAAAAAAGGAAAATTATAATTGTCGGTAAAGCCACGTTCCTTCATTCATTCAACTAATTTTGTGTGCCAGTCCTTTGGCTGGACATGGGAGCTCAGTGGTGGACAAGAGACAGGTATGTGGTGGCCCCAGGGAGCTTATTGTCTGGGGAGCAGATACTTAATCACAATCCCCTGTGATGGTTACTCTAATAGGGGAATGTGGGATACCAAGGAGACGCCTGGGCTTGCCTGGGGAGGTGAGAGGCTCCAGAAAGAAAAGGGGTCCAAAGCTGGATGTGGTGGCTCACGCCTGTAATCCCAGCACTTTGAGAGGCCGAGGCGGGCGGATCACCATGTCAGGAGTTCAAGACCAGCCTGACCAATATGATGAAATTAGCCAGGCATGGTGGCATGCACCTGTAATCCCAGCTACTCAGGAGGCTGAGGCAGGAGAATCATCTCTTGAACCCGGGAGGCGGAGGTTGCAGTGAGCCGAGATGGCGCCAGTGCATTCCGAGACTCCATGGGGAGGGGAGAGAAGGGGAAGGCAAGGGAGGGGAGGGGAGGCGAGGGGAGTCCAAACAGGGGATGCCCAGTGCCTGGCATGGTGGGACTGGTGAGGGGTCTGGCATGGGGTGAATAGGAGACTGAGCAGAGGGGCTAAAGGGAGTTGGGGACGTTGTTTGGGTCCAGGCGGAATGAGTGCACAGGCCAGAGTCATTAGTGGGGTTGTCTAGCACAGGGGAGGAGGCGCGTGGGATGATAAGCTTAGACACCCAGGCTGAGGGTGCTGTAAGTACTGTGGTGACTTTGGAATATAAAATTGGCCGGGGGTGGTGGTACCCGCCTCCAGATACTTGGGAGGCTGAGGCAGGAGAATCGCTTGAACTCAGGAGGTAGAGGTTGCAGTGAGCCAAGATCGTCATGCCATTGCACACCAGCCTGGACAACAAGAGTGAAACTCCATCTCAAAAAAAAAAAAAGGTGGGGGGGGCACCAAGGGCCAGGTGCGGTGGCTCATGCCTGTAATCCCAGCACTTTGGGAGGCTAAGGTGGGCGGATCACCTGAGGTTGGGAGTTGGAGACCAGCCTGACCAACATGGAGAAACCCTGTCTCTACTAAAAATACAAAAAATTAGCTGGGCATGGTGGCAGGTGCCTGTAATCCCAGCTACGCTGGAGGCTGAGGCAGGAGAATCGCTTGAACTCGGGAGGCGGAGGTTGCAGTGAGCCGAGATCGTGCCACTGCACGCCAGCATGGTGTCAGAGTGAGACTCCATCTCAAAAAAATAAATAAAATAAAATAACTGTCCTCTAACTGGCAAAAGGTGTTTTTTTTTTTTTTCTCTAGCAGCCAAATAAGCACTGGCTTCCAATGAAGGATGTATTAAATAAATAAATACATAAATAAATAAATAAATAAATAAATAAATAAAAACAAGCATTGGCCTCGAGATAAGCAACACTCAAACAACTGCAGCTCCTTCAGCTCCCAGACGCTAACTGAACTCCTGTTCTACCAGCCTAACTATAGCTTTCATTGGACAAAAGACTAATTTCAGTTACTCTTCTGATAAGACCAACAGCTGGGTGCGGTAGCTAATGGTTATAACCCCAACACTTTGGGAGGCTGAGGCAGGAAGATCACTGGAATCCAGGAGTTGGAGATTGGCTTGGTCAATACACAGCAAAACGCCATCTCTATAACTTGTGGTCCCAGTTCCTTGGGAGGCTGAGGCAGGATAATCAATCGCTTGAGCCCAAGAGGTTGAGGCTGCAGTGAGCCATGATTGTACCATTGCACTCCAGCTGGGTGGCAGAGCGAGACCCTGTCTCAAAAAAAAAAAAAAAAAAAAAAGAAGAGGACCACTGGCCATGGACCGGTTCTGGCCAGTTTGCAGAGATTGCCAGTTGTGTGCCTTCATGTCCCTAAAAAATCCTCTTGACATATAGGGCCTAATTCACCGCAAAGTGAACATGGGACCACCTTGATGAATATTCGTAGCATCTCCTGTAACCTGTTGAATATGTATGTTTAGTCAACCTATTCAGCATAAAGCTCCTACCACAAGTCCTCCTCCTTCCTGGAGGCGATGCAGGATTTTTCTTGACTTCTTTGTTGGACTTGCAATGGGGGTGCCCTGTCTATGTCGGCCCGCCATGCTCAACCCCTTGCGGGAGGGAGCGTGTGGGTGAGCAAGTGCAGGATCCGGCTGGCTGCTCTGGGTGTGGGCAGAAGGAGGCTCCATGCAGGCCCCGTGGAGGTGCCCAGGTCGAGGTGCCTGCAAACCCTGAAGCCCCAGAGGACATGTTACAGTGCTCTCTTAGCTCTGCTGTCCATGGACAGCAGTGTGTTATCAGCTCGGTAGGCTCCTTGCTTTGCCACGTGGGGTGGCTGCTCCTGCCAGTGAGGGCAGAGGGCCAGTATGACAACCTTTTTCGGGTACCCGCACTTGGTGGGTCCCGAGCTCTCGTCTAGTGTCCAAGAAGAATGAAGTCGCCTGGACACTTGAAGGATAGTGAAGGAGGAGAATTTTATTTTATTTTATTTTATTTTAATTTATTTATTTATTTTGAGACAGAATCTTGCTCTGTCGCCCAGGCTGAAGTGCAGTGGCCCGATCTTGGCTCACTGCAACCTCTGCCTCCTAGGTTCAAGTGATTCTCCTGCCTCAGCCTCCCAAGTAGCTGGGAATACAGGCGCCCACCACCACCACGCCCAGCTAAATTTTTGTATTTTTAGTTGAGACGGGGTTTCACTGTGTTAGCCAGGATGACCTCGTGATCTGCCCTCCTCGGCCTCCCAAAGTGCTGGGATTAAAGGTGTGAGCCACCACGCCCAGTGAGAATTTTATTAAGCAGTAGAAATGACTCTCAGCAGAGAGGTGAACTGGAGAGGAGATGGGACGGGCAGGGAATCTTCCCCCGAAGCCTGGCCCCTCCGGATGGCTCCTCCCTGTAGTCAAGCCATCTCCCTGAAGTTAAGCCATTTCTCCTCTGAAGTCCAGCTTCTTCACTCTGAAGTAAAGTCGCCTCTCTCCAGTCAAGCCACTTCTCTCTCCCTACCAACTGAGTCTGGGGTCTGGGGGGTCTTTATAGGTACAGGATGGGAGGTGGGGTGGGCTGTAGGTAGTTTTGGAAAAGGCAACATTTGATTGGTAAAAAGGCACTATTCAGAAAGAACCAATCAGGAGAGAGTAGGCAAACGGATAGCCGTTCTCACTTTGGGCCACAGGATTCAGGCTTTTCAGCTGGAAAGTAGGGTTTTGCCAGGCACCCGCCCCTGTCTGCCTAGTATTTCTCTGCCTCCTGCCTCTGTCAGAGGCATGCTTCCCAGTTTGTAGGATGGTCACCTTGCAGTCTGTACCCTTTTATAAGAAATAAAATCTTTCCTTCTCTAAATGTATACATCTTGATTTTTTTTTTTTTGAGATTGAGTTTCGCTTTTTTTTTTCCTTTTTTTTGAGGAGGAGTCTCACTCTGTAGCCTAGGCTGGAGTGCAGTGGCGTGATCTCGGCTCACTGCAACCTCTGCCTCCTGGATTCAAGCTATTCTCCTGCCTCAGCCTCCCTTGTAGCTGGGACTACAGATACACACCACCTCGCCTGGCTAATTTTTGGATTTTTAGTAGAGAAGGAGTTTCACCATCTTGGCCAGGCTGGTCTTGAACTCCTGACCTCGCGATCCACCCACTTTGGCCTCCCAAAGTGCTGGGATTACACGTATGGGCCACCGTGCCTGGCTGGAGTTTCATTCCTGTTGCCCAGGCTAGAGTGCAATGGCATGACCTCGGCTCACTGCAACCTCTGCCTCCCAGGTCCAAGCTATTCTCCTGCCTCAGCCTCCCTAGTAGCTGGAACTACAGGCCCACACCACCATGCCCGGCTAATTTTTGGTATTTTTAGTAGAGATGGGGTTTCACCATGTTGTCCAGGCTGGTCTCGAACTCCTGACTTCAGGTGATCCACCTGCCTCGGCCTCCCAAAGTGCTGGGATTACAGGCGTTTGCCACCGCGCCTGGCCTACATCTTGATGTTTTTTGTTTTTTGTTTTTGTTTTTTTTTTGAGACGGAGTTTTGCTCTCATTGCCCAGGCTGGAGTGCAATGGCACTATCTCGGCTCACCGCAACCTCTGCCTCCCAGGTTCAAGCGATTCTCCTGCCTCAGCCTCCCAAGTAGCTGGGATTACAGGCATGCGCCACCACGTTTGGCTAATTTTGTATTTTTAGTAGAGACGGAGTTTCTCCATCTTGGTCAGCTGGTCTTGAACTCCCGACCTCAGGTGATCCGCCTGCCTTGGCCTCCCAAACTGCTGGGGTTACATGTGTGAGCCACCACGCCTGGCTAGATTTTTTTTAAGTTAACACTGGCTAAATGAATGATATAGTCAGCTATAAACAGATAATAGTAAATAAGTCCATGATCAATACAGACAAATAGAAACAAACACATAGTGAACACAGAAACAAAAACACAGAGAAACAGAGTTGAAGGATTGCAGATGCGTGAATGACATGAAAGTTGATGAAGGTTGGCCGGGCGCGGTGGCTCACGCTTGTAATCCCAGCACTTTGGGAGGCCGAGGCGGATGGATCACGAGGTCAGGAGATCGAGACCATAGTGAAACCCCGTCTCTACTAAAAATACAAAAAAAATTAGCCGGGCGTGGTGGCGGGCGCCTGTAGTCCCAGCTACTCGGAGAGGCTGAGGCAGGAGAATGGCGTGAACCCGGGAGGCGGAGCTTGCAGTTAGCCGAGATCGGGCCACTGCACTCCAGCCTGGGTGATAGAGCAAGACTCCGTCTCAAAAAAAAAAAAAAAAAAAAAAAAGAAAGTTGATGAAGGCAACATATACATACTGGCCCAAGTACATGACAGGAGGGCCCAGGTAGGTGGAGTTTTGAAAGCTCCCAGGTGATTTAATGTTAGAGCCATTGACTTGTTGACCCAGAACCAGGGCTGGGAGAGGGACCAGGGTCTGGATTTTGAACAAGCCCCCAGGTGACTTGAGGCTCACCCTGCAGAGCCATGCTGGGATAGGTGATAGAAACTGGGGTAAGTATAGAAAGATGAACAAAGCCAGAGAGAAGAGGGTATACAGCTCGGGAACAGAGCTCTCCACTGGGTTCAAAGGTGAAACCTAGGCCGGGCACGGTGGCTCACACCTGTAATCCTAGCACTTTGGGAGGCAGAGGCAGGTGGATCACGAGGTTAGGAGTTCAAGATCAGCCTGACCAACATGGTGAAACCCCGTCTCTATTAAAAATATAAAAATTAGCTGGGCGTGGTGGCACACGCCTGTAATCCCAGCTACTCTGGAGGGTGAGGCAGGAGAATCGCTTAGACCCCGGGAGGCGGTGGCTGCAGTGAGCCGAGATGGTGCCACTGCATTCCAGCCTGAGTGAAAGAGCGAGACTCCATCTCAAAAAGAAAAAAAAAAAAAAAAAAAAGATGAAACCTAGAGCTAGACAGCAAGGAGAGGTGAAGACCAGTACAAAGCCTCCATCTGAGCACTGAGGGAAGGCATCTGGGGGCAGGAGTACCTGTAGGTCATCTCCTTGCCTGGGGCTGTGAGGAGCTGGTTTCAAGGTTATCACACATCTGTGCTCCCAGGGCAGCTCATTCTCTCCACCCTGACAATGACCCAACCTTTGACCTCCTCCTCTCACCACACAGGGTGCTCCAGGCCCCAGCCCCAGGACCCCCTCCCTTCCCGTGACCACCACCCCAACCCTCCTCCAATTTGGGGAAGCCACAAGGCCTCCCAGGCTGACAAACAGCTGTTACAGCAGTGGAGGGCAAGTCCCAAGCCTGACTCCGGCTCAGTCACCAAGGTCAGGGCAGAAGAGAGGAGGAGAGGTCAGAGAGGAGGAGTAACGAGAGGAAACCCAAGGGAAACAGAGTGGAAGAAATAGGAACAGGAGGGAGGGGGTGCGAATAAAGAGCGGAGATGAAGAGGCACAAATAGGGGAGAGGCAGCAGGCCTGGGTGGCGGGAGGAGAAAGCAAGAGAGGCCCATTTTAGAGATCTATTGCACATATTGGTGACTATAGTCACTTAGTGACTGGGAGACTGAGGCAGGCAGATTGCCTGAGATCAGGAGTTCAAGACCACCCTGGGCAATATGGCAAAACCTCGTCTCTCCTAAAGTACAAAAAATTAGCGGGGCATGTTGGTGGGCGCCTGTAGTCCCAGCTACTCGGGAGGCTGAATGAAGCAGGAGAATCACTTGAGCCCGGGAGGTGGAGGCTGCAGTGAGCCGAGATCGTGCCACTGCACTCCAGCCTGGGCAACAGAGCAAGACTCTGTCTACAAAAAAAAAAAAGTGTTGCATATCAAAATTGCTAAAAGAGTACATTTGAAATGTTCTAACCACAAAAAAAAGTAGGTGAGGTGATGGATATATCAATTAACTTGATTTCATCATTCCACAATTTCATCACCCTGTAGGCCATAAATATATATTTATCAATTAAGACTTTTGAAAAGCATTGGTAAGATGGCAAATAATATGTAATTATGGTGTGCACCTGCAATCATCTAAGAGCACATGTGTTCCAGTTTTAATAATAATTTTAGTAAAAGGAAAAAAAGAGGCCGGCCCAAGCGGCGGCGGCAGGCGCATGGGGGCAGCAGCGAGCACTGCCCAGCGGGACAACCTGCTCCCCTGACTAACCCCCGCTCTGGCCGCGCCAAGGCCTCACCCCCGCCCATCTAGCTCCGCCCCACTGCCCTCTCGCCCCGCCCCTGTCCCGCCAGCTCCGCCCCCTCCTACTCCGCCCGGCTTCCGCCAACCCGCCCGGCCCCTGCCCGGCCCCCGCCCCTCTAGCTCCGCCCCACTGCCGTCCCGCTCCGCCCCGGCACCGCCAGCTCCGCCCCCGCACCTCTAGCTCCGCCCCGCGGCCTCCGCGCCCCGCCCTGCGCGCTCGGGCTGGCTCGGCGGCTGCTGCGGGCGGGCGCGCGGAGGGCCGGTGCCCCGCAGCAGGTGGGCGGGGTGCGGTTGGCGTCGGCGGCTGGGCCAGGGGCTGCCGGCTGCGCTCGGGCCGTGCGCGGCGGCCGTGCGGGCGCGCCATGGACTTCAACATGAAGAAGCTGGCGTCGGACGCGGGCATCTTCTTCACCCGGGCCGTGCAGGTGAGGCCTGGCGTCGCGCCGTGCGCCGGGGGCCCGGATGTGCGGCGGGCGGGGAGCACCCTGCGGCAGACGCCTGGGGACGCGGGGAAGCCCTCTCGGGGTTCTGCCCCTGTCCCCGCCGCGGGCACACCTCTGCCCCCCCTGAGCCATTGCTGACCGGAAGAGGGAAAGAGCCCGTGTGGCCCGAGCCGGGCCTTGGCCCTGCTGCCTGGGGCGAGGCACCGGTGCCCACCCTTTGGGCCGGTTGGGTTACCCTGCTCCCCTGGCGCCTGCCCGGCTGAGGAGGGGAGGAGGCACCGGCTGGGTGCTACCTCCCTGCCCTTGTCCAGCAGTGACTGGCGCCCATCGGGGCATTTAGCGACCTGGGTCCCAGGCCCAGGGACTCATGCGTCCGCCACAACCCGTTCTCCGAGCCTCAGTCTCTGCACCTGTGCAATGGGCGGCTGGTGCCATGAGTCCCTCATGGCCATTTCACACGCTTGGATAGTCAGGCCGGAAGCCAGGAGCTGTTTCTTTTCTGCTCCACAGGAGGTCTGTTTCCTTCGTCCCTAGGCCTGGGGGATGGGGAGAGGGCTGGGGTCTGGCTGGGAAGCTGTCCAGGCCCACAATGTTGAGATTGGAAGAAGTCCTATCCGTTTAGGGGCAGAGAGAAACAGGCAACTCAACATCATGGGAAGACCTAGCGTCAGGTGTGGGTGGGTATGTGCCCTCCTGTGACCTTGGGGGAGGGGCTTTCACCTCACTGGGCCTCAGTTTCTCAGTCTGAAAAATGGGATCAGTATTCCTGCCTCCCAGGACAGATTCAAGGATTCTGTGGGACTCTGCATATGTGTGTTCACCAAAGGCAAGCTCATTATTGGTGTCAACGTGGTTAATAGTGCACCTGTGCGGCATGTGACCTTGGACAAGTCACTTCTCTCAGAGCCCCGCCCTCCCCTTCTGTAAATCTGGTGTAACACCGTGTTTATGGGATTCAGTGGGATTCCGCAGGCCCGGGGCTGGCCCATCCCAGGGTTCTGGGAGCAGGTCCTGTAGTCTTGTCATCGTCGTTGTTTCTGTTGAGTACAGTTTTCTCTCCCCATCCCCCCCCCCACCCCGCACTCCCCTCCCCAGGAGCCCAGACCCAGCCAGCAACCCGTTAGTCATGTTTACTAGAAAGTGCTGTGTCCCGTTGAGGATTAGCATCTCAGCGAGAATTCACTGCTTAATGTGTTCCAAGTCTGGTGGGCAGCCCCAGCCCTAGTGGAGATGCCAGGATCCCAGAGCCCCTCGGATTGGACGGCCCCAGTCCATCTGGGAGGGGGGAACCCACTCTGCTGTTGGTATGGCAACCACACTATCTCCCACATCTGGGAAGAACCTGATCTGCCAGTTCCCTGCTAGGGCTGGGGCCCTGCTGCCTGACCTGGCCAGGGCTGTCAGGACCTAGGCAGAGCAGGGCCTAGGTGTGGCTCCGCTTGGTGGGGGCTGCCCCACAGGGTCACTGTTACTGGAGTGGGAGCCAGCAGTCAGGCCCCAGCCTCGGGGTGGGAGGGAGGGAGCTGAAAGCTTTATAAATAGAGGCTTTCTCTGCTCTGCACGCCCACCCCACTGCTGCCATTTTCCCGGGAGCAGCCTCGGACTCCAGCACCAAACCCTTTCCTCTTGGCAGGATTGGGGCAGAGTGGCAGGCCAGGGGATAGAGAGGCCTGAAACGTGACCTGGCAGGAGAGGCCACAGAGGGGCTCTGCTTGAGACCTAGCTGGCCTGGATGGGAGACAGCCAGGAGGGATGGGAGAGGGGTTCTTTATGATCAATACATGTGATGGGCTCAGGAACCTCCCAATCCCTGCAGGTATGAGAAACAACTTTAAGAGCCTCCCCGATCCAGCAAGGAACAAGGCCTTGGCCCTGAGATGAGGATCCAGAGGGCAGGATCCCTTTTCTATGGGTCATTCTGGGATGGTCTCCTGCATGGAGGGCCCCTGAACTGTGCCCAGAAAGTAGGGAGGGGCTTGTGACGTTGGTCCAAGTGGCAGGAGCAACCCAGATAAGGGCACCGAGGCAAGAAAACCTAAAGGCAGATTTGGACAAGACGCCAGTGTGGGTGGGAGAGGGCAGGAGGAGTGATAGTACTAATACTATTAGTAGTAATTGCAGTAATAGTAATAGTAGTGGTAGAAGTAATACTTATAAAATCCAGAGAGGTGGTGGCATCGTCATCATGGAGCTAGGCAGGCCGCAGTAGACATGGGATGGATGCCCTCTGGTTTGGGAAAGCCTGGTAGAACTTCTCACCTGGGCAGATGTGGCCTGCAAGGGAGGGCGGGGTGGGGAGTGCTGCTCTCAACCTTGGTAAGGAGGGGAGGTGTTGAGGTGCACATTTAGGGTGATGCCCTTGGTACCATCAGGGTAGCTCCTGAGAGCTGAGGAGGGATGTGAGGGAGGCCGGCCTGCCTGCCTGCCTGCCTGCCTGCCTTCCTCCCCCCCTCCCTCCCTTTCTCCTTTCTTCCTTTTTTTTTTTTTTTTTTTTTTTTTTTTTGAGACAGCGTCTCATCCTGTCACCCAGGCTGGAATGCAGTGGCACAATCTCGGCTCACTGCAACCTCCACCTTTCGGGTTCAAGTGATTCTCCTGCCTCAGCCTCCCGAGTAACTGGGATTATAGGCACCTGCCACCACTCCTGGCTAATTTTTTTTTTTTTTGTACATAATAGAGACAGGGTTTCACCACGTTGGCCAGGCTGATCTCAAACTCCTGGGCTCAAGTGATCCTCCTGCCTTGGCCTCCCAAAGTGCTGATATTACAGGCATGAGCCACCATGCCTGGCCTTTTTTTTTTTTTTTGAGATGGAGTCACTCTGTCATGCAGGCTGGCGCAGTCTCAGCTCACTGCAGCCTCCACCTCCCTGGTTCAAGCAATTCTCCTGCCTCAGCCTCCCGAGTAGGTGGGATTACAGGTGCCCACCACCACGTCATGCTAATTCTTGTATTTTTAGTAGAGATGGGGTTTTACCATGTTAGCCAGGCTGGTCTTGAACTCCTGACCTCAAGTGATTCACCTGCCTTGGCCTCCCAAAGTGCTGGGATTATAGGCATGAGCCACCATGCCTGGCTTGCTTGCTGTCTTTCTTTTTTTTTTTTGAGACGGAGTCTTGCTCTGTCACCCAGGCTGGAGTGCAGTGGCGCGATCTCAGCTCACTGCAAGCTTCACCTCCCAGGTTCATGCCATTCTCCTGGCTCAGCCTCCCGAGTAGCTGGGACTACAGGCGCCTGCCACCACGCCCGGCTAATTTTTTGTGTTTTTAGTAGAGATGGGATTTCACCGTGTTAGCCAGGATGGTCTTGATCTCCTGACCTCGTGATCCGCCTGCCTTGGCCTCCCAAAGTCTTTCTTTTTTTAAGGCAGGTTCTTGGGTCTGTCACCCAGGCTGGAGTGCAGTGACATGATCTTGGCTCATTGCAGCCTCCGCCTCCTGGACTCCCACCTCAGCCCCTTGAGTAGCTGGGACTACAGGTGGGTGCCACCATGCCCAGCTAATTTTTTTTTTTTTTTTTTTGAGACTGAGTCGCGCTCTGTGGCCCAGGCTGGAGTGTGGTGGTGCAATCTGGGCTCACTGCAAGCTCCACCTCCCAGGTTCACGCCATTCTCCTGCCTCAGCCTCCTGAGTTACTGGGCCTACACGTGCCCACCACCATGCCCAGCTAATTTTTTGTATTTTTAGTAGAGAAGGGGTTTCACCTTGCTAGCCAGGATGGTCTCAATCTCCTGACCTCGTGATCCGCCTGCCTTGGCCTCCCAAAGTGCTGGGATTATAGGCGTGAGCCACCGCGCCTGGCCTTTTTTTTTTTTTTTTTTTTTTTTTTTTTTGTAGAGATGAGGTCTCACTATGTTGCCCAGGCTGGTCTTGAACTCCTGGGCTCAATCCTTCTGCCCACATCGGCCTTCCAAAGTGCTGGGATTAGAAGCATGAGCCACTGCACCCAACCAAAGTTTTTCATTAATGATGGTGATAATAATACTAGCTAACATGTATCAGCCCCATACTGTGTGCTGGCCAAATAGTCAATGAGCTAGATCCTCTTATCTGCATTCTCCAGGCAGGGGCTCTCAGATCCAGAAGGGAGACTTTGCCTCTCTGAGCCTTGGTTTCCTCATTTGGGAAATGGGGTGAACACCACCCCCCGCTCAAAGGACTGGGTGAGGTGACAGAGCCACAACGGGCCGAGGAAGTCTGAGCCTCTGCTCTGGAACGTCTCACTTTGGGGAGTGAGAAGAGGAAGAGGAGGCAGAGCCAGCCGGGGTGGGGGAGGGAGGAGGAGGCCAGGAGCAGCTGGCCCAGGCAGGAGCTGAGGCCATACCCCTGGCAGCTGGGCCCTCCCAGCCCTGCAGGGAGAAACCCAAGCTCTGCTACATAATTGATGGCTGCTGAGCTCCTGGTGGCCGCCCAGCCCGCCACCCCCCGCCGCAGCTGCAGCCGACTGCAGCCAGGGATGATTCATGGCTGACCGACTCCTGCATGGCCCTGCCCCTTGCTCAGCCTCAGTGCCAGCATCTGTGAAATGGGAAACAGCCCTCCTTGTGTTAGAGGTTGATGAGGTCATGAGGAAACCCTTAGGACAAGGCTGGCCAGCAGTGTTTGTTGTTCCTTATCTTACTCCTGCAGGTCTTCACCCTGGCTGTGACCTTGGGCAAGCCCTTTCCCTTAGCTGGAGAAGGCCTTGGTGTCCCTGTTTGGAAAATGGACACGTGTTCCAGGGCCCTCTTAGATCAGAGGGGCCAGGACTTGGACCAGTTTCTGGTTGTTCCTAGGTATCCCCTGCGGCTTCTGCCAGCTTTGATGGGGATCCATGCGACATCCGGGCCCTGGGTGTGCCCAGCCGCTGGTTCTGATAGGCTGGCAGTGTTTCCGTCTACCCTACTAGGTGGCCAAAGCCAACTGTTTGGCCATCCTCCCTCCCTGCATTCCCCTTCCTTCCCAGATGTCTCTGCACCCGTCAGCTCGTAGCACTGGTGCCTTACATGGGGCAGCAGCCCTCTAGCAGACCCAGCCTTTATGTCTAACCCACATCTTTCCTCTTTCATCCTCATAACCTATGAGGGAGGTGCTGTTATTCCTTTTTCAGCTCAGGAAACCAATACTCAGAGAGGCAGAGCCCCTTGCCCAAAGTCATACAGCTTGACAGTGGCAGAACTAAGACTTGAATCAGGTCCTTCTGAACCCCGACCCTGGGTTCTTCCCCTCCCTCCTCTGGCACCCTCTCCCTAGCAGCTCCCAGCTGCCCACGGAGCCCCCTGATAACCCCAGACCCTGCTCCCTGCCCCGTTTGTCCCGAGCACTTCCTACCAAGTCCTCTCCTTCAGAGTCAGGCTCAAAGGACCCTAGGGCTGGCCTCCCCAGGGTTCCTCACTGCACTAAGCTGTGTGCCAGATTGTGTATGAATGTGCATTTTTGTGGGGAGAGAGTGTAGCTTTCATTGGATTTCCAAAAGAAGCTGTGATTCCCACACTCTTGCCCAGCCACCTCATTTCACAAAGGGGAAAACAGTGAGGCCCTGCCAGGTCACACAGTATCACCCTCGGGGCCAGTTCCTTGACCCTGGGGTCTGCCTGGGTTCCTGCTGGTGGGGAGGGGCAGTCCTCCCTTTCCCCACCACTCCCCTACCTCCTTCTGAGCCCTCCCCACTCCTTGGCCTTCCCCTCTGCGTAGTTCACGGAGGAGAAATTTGGCCAGGCTGAGAAGACTGAGCTTGATGCCCACTTTGAAAACCTTCTGGCCCGGGCAGACAGCACCAAGAACTGGACAGAGAAGATCTTGAGGCAGACAGAGGTGCTGCTGCAGCCCAACCCCAGTGAGTGTGTGTTGGTGGGCCCGGGGAGGGATGCAGTCGTGGGGCAGGGATACAGTAGGAGACCTGGCCCTGCTGTGGCACAGGTGGGGCGGGGCTGCAGCCAGGGTTTCAGCTAGACTCTTGGGCTCAAGGCTGTTGAAGAGGGACAGTTAAAAGAAAATGGGGGACTCTGTGTTGGGCTGCCAGACACTCCAGGGCAGTGGAAATACGGAGTTTTGCACATAAGAGTTAAAATGCCTGGAAGCTAAAACACACGTGGGAGAAGAGGCAGGCAAAACACACACCTGGTTGGTCACTCTCTGTTTTTTTGTTTTTTGTTTTTTTTTGAGATGGAGTCTTGCTCTGTTGCCCATTCTGGAGTGCAATGGTGCAATATTGGCTCACTGCAACCCTTGCCTCCTGGGTTCAAGCAATTCTCCTGCCTCACCTCCTGAGTAGCTGGGACTACAGGCAAATGCCACCACGCCCAGCTAATTTTTGTAGTTTTAATACAGAAGGGGTTTCACCATGTTGGCCAGGCTGGTCTTGAACTCCTGACCTCAAATGATCCACCCACCTTGGCCTCCCAAAGTGCTGGGATTATAGGCAGGAGCCACCGTGTCCGGCCCAACCTGGTCACTTTCAAGAGGTCAGCAAGGCCCAGAGATGAAGGGACTGCCCGGAGCACACCCAGGCAGGCCCCCAAGGTCAAGCAGAAGCAACCTGCAGGACTTCTGGGGAAAGGAGCGTGGCTCCAGGTCGTGCTGTGTGTCTGCCTGTAAATCTGCTCTGTGGCTCATTGAGGGGCCAGATAACTTTTGGGTGCCAGGAGCAGAGAATTGTGCAAGCATGTATTATGTTCTGTAATCATATTAATAAGGGAGAAGTGGGCGGGCTCTGGCTTCCTCCTCTGTATAGTGCTGGGTCAATCACAACAGTCTCAGGGTTGGGCATGAGCAAGAGAGTATTCTGGAAGTCAGCAGGCCAGGTGCACCTGTGGGCAGGGCCGGGTATGGGTCTGTTTCTGTTTCATTTTTGGGCTTGAACTAAGGAGCCCTGTGGCTTTGGCTGCTGTCTCCCCACAGGTGCCCGAGTGGAGGAGTTCCTGTATGAGAAGCTGGACAGGAAGGTCCCCTCAAGGGTCACCAACGGGGAGCTGCTGGCTCAGTACATGGCAGACGCGGCCAGTGAGCTGGGGCCGACCACCCCCTATGGTGAGCAGGCCTCACAGCCAGGGACTAGGGGTCATGGCCTCTAGCTCTGATTCTCCCTCCCTCCCTTCCTTTGTTTTTTTACTTAAAAAAAAACAATTATACAAATAATACCTGAATTCATTCTAAATGTAAAAACTCTATGCAGAAAAAAAGAGTAAAAAATGGAATCTTAACCAGTTTTGGTGTGTGTGTGTGTTTTTTTGTTTGTTTTTGTTTTTTTTTTTTTTTGAGATGGAGTCTCACTCTGTCGCCCAGGCTGGAGTGCAGTGGCGCGATCTCGGCTCCCTGCAAGCTCCACCTCCCGGGTTCCCGCCATTCTCCTGCCTCAGCCTCCCGAGTAGCTGGGACTACAGGCGCCCGCGACCATGCCTGGCTAATTATTTTTGTATTTTTTAGTAGAGATGAGGTTTCACCGTGTAGCCAGGATGGTCTCAATCTCCTGACCTCGTGATCTGCCTGCCTATGCCTTGCAAAGCGCTGGGATTACAGGTGAGAGTCACCTGTGGTGAGCCACCGCACCTGGCCTATTTTTTTTTTTTTTTTTTTGAGCCACAGTTTCACTCCATCACCCAGGCTGGAGTGCAGTGGCGCGATCTCAGCTCACTGCAACCCCTGCCTCCCAGGTTCAAGTGATTCTCCTGCCTCAGCCTCCCGAGTAGCTGGGACTACAGGTGCCCGCCACCACACCCAGCTAATTTTTGTGTTTTTAGTAGAGGCAGGGTTTCACCATGTTGGCCAGGCTGTTCTCGAACTCCTGACCTCAAGTGATCCGCCTGCCTCAGCCTCCCAAAGTGCTGGGATTACAGGTGTGAGCCACCGCACCTGGCCTATTTGTGTGTATTTTTTAATGGAATCATATTGTGTGCTATCTGGGAACCTGACTTTTTTTTTTTTTTATTTGGAGATGGAGTTTTGCTCTGTTGTCCAGGCTGGAGTGCAGTGGCACAATCTCAGCTCACTGCAACCTCCGCCTCCCGGGTTCAAGCAATTCTCCTGCCTCAGCCTCCCAAGTAGCTGGGATTACATGTGCCCACCAGCACACCTGGCTAACTTTTTTGTATTTTTAGTAGAGACAGTGTTTTACCGTGTTGGCCAGGCTGGTTTCCAACTCCTGACCTCAAGTGATCTGCCCGCCATGGCCTCCCAAAGTGCTGGGATTACAGGCATGAGCCACCGCACCCGGCCGGAGCCTGACTTTTTAACTTGACATCATATTACAGGTATCTTTTCACTGAAGCATTTATAGAACCATATCCATCTTTTTTTTTATTTTAAACTTTTATCCAAGTATAAGCTATATATTATAAAAGGTGTTTAAGTATATAATTCAATGATTTTTAGTAAATTTACAGAGTTGTACAAACATCTCCACAATCTTTTTTTTTTTTTTTTTTTTTTTTTTTTTGAGGCAGAGTCTCACTCTGTCTCCCAGGCTGGAGTGCGGTGGCGCAATCTCAGCTCACTGCAACCTCCGCCTCCTGGGTTCAAGCATCCCAGGTCCTCCCTCAGCTACCCGAGGAGCTGGGATTACATGTGCCCGCCACCACTCCCAGCTAATTTTTGTATTTTTAGCAGAGACCAGGTTTCACCATGTTATCCAGGCACGTCTCGATCTCCTGACCTCCGGTGATCCACCCGCCTCGGCCTCCCAAAGTGCTGGGATAACAGGTGTGTGAGCAACTGCGCCCAGCCAAACTTATTTATTTTTTCTTTTCTTTTTTTTTTTTTTTTTTTTTTTGAGACAGAGTCTCGCTCGCTCTGTCGCCCAGGCTGGAGTGCAGTGGCGCCATCTCGGCTCACTGCAAGCTCCGCCTCCCAGGTTCACGCCATTCTCCTGCCTCAGCCTCTCCGAGTAGCTGGGACTACAGGCGCCCGCCACCACGCCCGGCTAATTTTTTGTATTTTTAGTAGAGACAGGGTTTCACTGTGTTAGCCAGGATGGTCTCGATCTCCTGACCTCGTGATCCGCCTGCCTCGGCCTCCCAAAGTGCTGGGATTACAGGCGTGAGCCACCGCACCTGGCCTTATTTTTTATTTTCTATTATCTTTTTTGAGACAGGATCTGGCTCTGTCCCCCAGGCTGGATTGCAGTGGTGCAATCTCAGCTCACTGCAACCTCTGCCTTCTGAGCTGAAGGCATCCTTCTGCCTCAGCCTCCTGATTAGCTGGGATTACAGGTGTCCACCACCATGCCCTTCTAATTTTTATATTTTTCTGTAGAGATGGGGATCTCGCTATGTTGCCCAGGCTGATCTCAAACTCCTAAGCTGAAGTGACCTCCCACCTTGGCCTCCCAAAGTGCTGGGATTACAGGAGTGTGCCACCGTGCCCGGCCCACAGTCTAATTTAAAGAACATTTCTATCACACCCCAAAAGTCCTTCATGTCTATTGTCAAGCCCCATTTTCATCTCCAGCCAGCCAACCACTAATGTGTTTTCGGTCCCTATAAGTTCATCTTTTCTGAACATTTTATATAAATGGAGTCATATGACATGTTGTTTCTTGCATTTAGCTGTTTTTACCTAACATAATTTTTTTTTTTTTTGAGACGGAGTCTTGCTCTGTCACCCAGGCTGGAGTGCAGTGGCGCAATCTCAACTCACTGCAAGCTCCGCCTCCCGGGTTCATGCCATTCTCCTGCTTCAGCCTCCCGAGTAGCTGGACTACAGGTGCCCACCACCACACCCAACTAATTTTTTGTATTTTTAGTAGAGACGGGGTTTCACCGTGTTAGCCAGGATGGTCTCGACCTCCTGACCTCATGATCCACCCGCCTTGGCCTCCCAAAGTGCTGGGATTACAGGCGTGAGCTACCGCACCCAGCAGTTATTTTTTTATTTTTATTTTTATTTTTTTATTTTATTTTATTTTTTTTTGAGACGGAGTCTCGCTCTGTCGCCCAGGCTGGAGTGCAGTGGCTCAATCTCGGCTCACTGCAAGCTCCACCTCCCGGGTTCACGCCATTCTCCTGCCTCAGCCTCTCTGAGTAGCTGGGACTACAGGCGCCCGCCACCACGCCTGGCTAATTTTTTGTATTTTTAGTAGAGACGGGGTTTCACCGTGGTCTCGATCTCCTGACCTCGTGATCCGCCCGCCTCGGCCTCCCAAAGTGCTGGGATTACAAGCGTGAGCCACCGCGCCCGGCCCTTATTTTTATTTTTTGAGACAGAGTTTTACTCTGTCACCCAGGCTGGAGTGCAGTGGTACAATCTCAGCTCACTGCAACCTCCATCTCCCAAGTTCAAGCAATTCTCCTGCCTTAGCCTCCTGAGTAGCTGGAATTACAGGCATCAGCCACTACGCCTGGCTAATTTTTTGGTTTTTCAGTAGAGATGGAGTTTCGCCATGTTGGCCAGGCAGGTCCCGAACTCCTGACCTCAAGTGATCCACCCACCTCGGCCTCCCAAGGTTCTAGGATTAGAGGCATGGGCCACGGCACCAGCCTAGCATAATATTTTTGAGGTTCATTCTTGTAGCGTATTTAGGGACATCATTCCTTTTCATTGCTAACAGTATTCTATTGCATGGATATACCACATTTTCTTTATCCTTTCACCATTTGATAGACATTTGGGTTCATTGTTTCTCTATGAATGTTTGCATAAGATCCTTTGTGGGAACATATGTTTTCACTTCTCCTAGTGAAATTCCACGTATGAGTGGAGTTGCTGGGTCATATGGTAAATTTATTTTTTATTTTTATTTATTTATTTATTTATTTTTTTGAGACGGAGTTTCACTCTGTCGCCCAGGCTGGAGTGCAGTGGCACGATCTTGGCTCACTGCAACCTCCACCCTCCGGGTTCAAATGATTCTCCTTCCTCAGCCTCCTGAGCAGCTGGGACTACAGGCACATGCCACCATGCCTGGCTAATTTTTTGTATTTTTAGTAGAGATGGGGTTTCACCATCTTGGCCAGGCTGGTCTTGAACTCCTGACCTCGTGATCCACCCACCTCGGCCTCCCTAAGTGCTGGGATTACAGGCGTGAGCCACTGTGCCCGGCCTAAGGCCTCAGGTAAATTTAACTTAACTCTTTTTTTTTTTTTTTTTGAGACGGAATCTCTGTCACCCAGGCTGGAGTGCAGTGGCGCAATCTCGGCTCACTGCAACCTCCGCCTCCTGGGTTCAAGCGATTCTCCTCCCTCAGCCTCCCGAGTCGCTGGGATTACAGGCACCTACCACCATGCCCAGCTAATTTTTTGTATTTTTAGTGGAGACGGGGGTCTCACCATGTTGGCCAGGCTGGTCTTGAACTCCTGACCTCATGATCCGCCCACCTTGGCCTCCCAAAGTGCTGTGATTACAGGTGTGAGCCACTGCGCCCGGCCAATTTAGCTTAACTTTTTAAGAAGTTGCCAAACTGTTTTCCAAAGTAGCTGTATGATTTTTTTATTCCTGTCAGTAGTGTGTTGTTTCATTTTTAGATATTTGTGGATTTTCTGGGTTTTCTTCTACTGTTGATTTTAACTTAATTCCACTGCGATCAGAGAATGTATGAACATGTTTTGTATTTTTATTTTTATTTTAGCATTATGATTATTTTGAGATGGAGTGTCGCTCTGTCGCCCAGGCTGGAGTGCAATGGCGCCATCTGGGCTCACCGCAAGCTCCACTTCCCAGGTTCAAGGGATCCTCCCACCTCAGCCTCTCAGCCTTCTGAGTAGCTGGTATTATAGGCGCGCACCATCACACACCTATAATCATACCCGGCTAATTTTTTTTTTTTTTTTTTTTTTTTTTTTGTTTGAGACGGAGTCTTGCTCTGTCGCCCAGGCTGGAGTGCAGTGGCATGATCTCGGCTCACTGCAACCTCCGCCTCTCGTGTTCACGCCATTCTCCTGCCTCAGCCTCCCAAGTAGCTGGGACTACAGGCGCCCACCACCATGCCAGGCAAATTTTTTTTTTTTTTTTTTTTTTTTTAGTGGAGACGGGCTTTCACCGTGTTAGCCAGGATAGTCAATCTCCTGACCTCGTGATACACCTGCCTTGGCCTCCCAAAGTGCTGGGATTACAGGTGTGAACCATCACGTCCGGCGTATTTTTTGTATTTTTAATAGAGATGGGGGTCTCACCATGTTGGCCAGGCTGGTCTCAAACTCCTGATCTCAAGTGATCCGCCTGCCTTAGCCTCCCAAAGTGCTGGGATTACAGGCATAAGCCAGCGCACCCAGCCTCATATTTTGTATTGTTTTAATCCTTTTAAATTTATTGAGACTTGTTTCATGACCTAGTATATGGTCTATCTGGGGAATGTCCTAGGTTCACTTGAGAAGACGTTATATTATGCTGTTGAGAGTGCAGTGCTGTACAGATGTCAGCGAGGCCACATCGGTTAATAGTGTTCAAGGCTTGTATGTCCTTGCTGATTTTGTCTTGTCCTATTCATTATCAAGAGTAGACTATTGAGGCTGGGCATGGTGGCTCACGCCTGTAATCCTACCACTTTGGGAGGTCAAGGTGGTTGATCACCTGAGGTCAGGAGTTCAAGACCAGCCTGGCCAACATGGTGAAACCCTGTCTCTACTAAAAATACAAAAAATTAGCTGGGCGTGCTGGTGTGCATCTGTAGTCCCAGCTACTCAGGAGGCTGAGGCAGGAGAATCGCTGGAACCCGGGAGGCGTAGGTTGCAGTGAGCCAAGAGCGTGCCACCGCACTCCAGCCTGGGAGACAGAGCGAGACTCTATCTCAAAAAAAAAAAAAAAAAGCAGAGTATTGAAGTTTCCAACTATTACTGTTGAATTGTCTATTTCTCTTTGTCAGTGTTTGCCTTATGTATTTTGGAACTGTCTTAGGTCTGTATATTTATATTTGTGCATCTTCCTGATGAATTGACTCTTTTATTATAAAATACTACTCTTTGTCTCTAGTACTATTTTGTCTTAAAGTCTATTTTGTCTGGTAGTAGTATAGCCACGTTAACTCTCTCGTGGTTACTGCATACATTTGTTTTCAGCCCATTCATGTCTTTAAATTTAAAGTGTATCTTTGGATTTTTTTTTTTTCTGTCACCCAGGCGGGAGTGCAGTGGTGCGGTCTTGGCTCACTGCAACCTCCACCTCCCGGTTTCAAGCGATTATCCTGCCTCAGCCTCCTGAGTAGCTGGGATTACAGGTGCTCGCCACCATGCCCGGCTAATTTTTGTATTTTTAGTAGAGACAGGGTTTCACCAAGTTGGTCAGGCTGGTCCTGAACTCCTGACCTCATGATCCGCCCACCTCAGCCTTCCAAAGTGCTGGGATTACAGGTGTGAGCCTCTGCACCCGGCTGTATCTTTTTTTTTATTTTTTTAAGACAGTCTTGCTCTTGTTGCCCAGGCTGGAGTGCAGTGGTGTGACATTGGCTCATTGCAACCTCCGCCTCCTGGGTGCAAGCAATTCTCTTGCCTCAGTCTCCCAAGTAGCTGGAATTACAGATGCACACCACCACACCCAGCTAATTTTTGTATTTTTAGTAGAGACGAGGGTTTGCCATGTTGTCCAGGTTGGTCTCGAACTCCTGACCTCAAGTGACCCACCCACTTTGGCCTCCCAAAGTGCTAGAATTACAGGCATGAGCCACTGTGCCCGGCCTTGCCTTCACTTTTGAAGGATTGTTTTGCTATATATAGAATTCCTGGATGAACAGTTTTTTCTTTACTTTGAATATATCATCATACTGCTGTCTGGCTTCTATTGTTTCTAATGAGAAAACAATTCATCTTATTGTAGCTCTCTTGTATGTGATGAATCAAACCATGTTTTTTCTTTTCTTTTTTTTTAAAGACAGGATCTTGCTCTGTCACCCAGACTGGAGTGCAGTGGTGCAATCATAGCTTACTACTATAGCCTCAAACTCCTGGGTTCAAATGATCCTTCCGCCTGGGCCTCCCAAAGTATTGGGATTACAGGCATGAGCCAGCGCACCCAGCCTCTTATTGTTTCTTCAGATATTTTTTCTGCCTTATTTTCTCCTCCTCTTCTGGGACTCTTGTTACTCATATGTTGGTTCACTTGACAGTGCCCCATAGGTTCTGAGGCACTGCTCATTTTTCTTCTTCTTATTTATTTTTTATAAAGACGAGGTTTTGCCATGTTGCCCAGGCTGGTCTTGAACAGCTGGGCTCAAGCAGTCTGCCCACCTTGGTTTTCCAAAGTGCTGAGATTATAGATGTGAGCCACAGCATCCAGCCCAGTAGTTTTTCTTGATTAAATGCTTTTCAATTTGTTTTTTGCCTTGGTCAATTTGCAGAGTCCAGAAATGGATGTTTTTGACAATTGTGTCCAGTTTTCTTTCAATTTGTTTTATTTTCAAAGAGATAAGGCCTCCCTATGTTGCCCAGGGTGGTCTCAAACTGCTGAGCTCAAGTGATCCTCCCGTCTCGGCCTCCCAGAGTGCTAGGATTATAGGTGTGAGCCACCGCACCTGGCGTGGTGTCCAGTTTTATTGTTACTTTTTTTGGGAGGGGATTTGTTGAGCTCCTTTCTCTGACATTCTGGAAGTCTAACCCCCATCTTTATAATGGCTGCATTGTGTTTCATATTTTGGCTGTCCCATTGTTTATTTGTCAGTCCCCAGTTGATGGTGTAGTGTAGGTTGCTTCTACTTTTTCCCAGGCAAAGCATTCTGCACTGAGCACCCCGGCCCTTGCTCTTCAGCAAGCTCTTCCTGAGCCCTCTTATGCTGCCTGTAGATCAGAGTAGCCTGAGCCTCACCTTCTTCCTCACCCTTCAACTCTGTTTTCTCAGGGAAGACACTGATCAAGGTGGCAGAAGCTGAAAAGCAACTGGGAGCCGCAGAGAGGGATTTTATCCACACGGCCTCCATCAGCTTCCTCACACCCTTGCGCAACTTCCTGGAGGGGGACTGGAAGACCATCTCGGTGAGGGCCCTGGGACTGTTCTGCTTCCTGGTAACCATGGCCGTTCCCTCCTCAGAGCCTTTGAGCACAGGCTCTCTTCCAGTGCTAGGGCTACAAAATTCCTGAGGCCTCCCCAGAGAGGGCTCCTTTGGACTGAGTGACCTCCTATCTCTGGGCCTCAGTTTCCGTGTCTTGACTTGATAGTCCCTGGCACCAATCTTGCCATGCATGGCTCAGGGTCTCCCAGGGCAGCCCAGGGTCTCACTGTCCCCATGCCCTGCCCTGTAGAAGGAGAGGCGGCTCCTCCAAAACCGGCGTCTGGACTTGGATGCCTGCAAAGCGAGGCTGAAGAAGGCCAAGGCTGCAGAAGCCAAAGCCACGGTAGGTGTCCCCGCACCCCGCTGGCCTCCTGGCCCAGGCTCTGGCTGGAGCCAAGGGGTGGTGGCATGAAGGGACCTGGTATTTGGCATGACCTCTGTCCCCTCTCCCTGGCTGGAGATGCCTGGCTGGGGGCTGCTGGGCTGAGCCTCTCTGTCCCTGCCCTCAAGGGAGCTTTGGTGGCCCCCGAGCTCTGGTTCCCGGGGAGACATTTATGGTGTGGGCGGACCAGCAGTGCCCCCAGTTGGGTGCACCACCCCTCCAGGCAGCTGGAGTCTCCTGCATGCCCTGCCCTGCCCTCCTAGATGCTCGGCTCTGTCCCCGGCTCTGCCCGGGCATGGCACCTTCTTACTAACTCTACTACTTGCTGCTTGAATGTCAGGCCCAGGGTCCCTGTGCTCAGGCGCCCCCATGATGGTGTGGAAAACCTGGGAGCTGGACCGCCCGCTTGCTCAGGGCCGTGTCTGGGGGGCCCCATGAGATTGGATAGGGCCTGGGCCATCTGGCGCCCCCTTCACTCCTAGCTCACTGAGGCCTGTTCAGCCTGGCTGGGTCAATGGGATGCAGCCTGGGACAATGTGCCCAGGGCGAGGCCAGGATTGGAGGAGCTGGGCCCAAGGGTGAACACCCTCCTGGCACAAGAGGTTGCTCGGGGGTGCCGGGCCTAAAGGCTGCCTCACACCTTGCAGAGGGAACTCCCAGGCCCAGGGCCTGCTAGGGAGATGGCTACCTGTGGCTGCCAGGTGATTAGCCGAGGGAGGCCAGGCCTAGCCTGGGCTCACAGCTGCACATGCACCTTGCGTTCCCCTCCCATAGTGTGACCCCAGAGCCAGCACTGTCCCTGGCGAGAACCGTCTCAGGTCACTCAAGTGTGTGGGGTCTAGATCAGAGGCAGGGGTGTAGCTGTTTCAATCTTGGGGTTGGCTAGGGTGACCCGTGCCTATTGGGATGACCTCTTGTAAGGCACCTGAATAGGACAGTCTCCCCCGTCACTCAGGGCCAGACAACGTCTCTGGAATAACTCAGCCAGAACACACTCTCTCCATCAGCCAGGCCAGGGGAGCCTTTCCTTAGTCATTGCAGTGGTGTGACCTCTCCCTCACCTGGTGGGACTGGACAACCTTACATCCTGGGGTTGGGCCAGGCCACCCTTTCTAGAGCTAGGACTCAGGCAGCCCCAGGAACAGCATTCCGGAGGACTCAAGCTCCACAGCTCTGTCCCCATAAGCACGCACACGTTAGGACTCTTCAGGAGGGCAGGCTGTGGTGCCTCCCTCTGCCCGACCGCCTGGTGTCCCCTCCCACTGGGGCCTGGGGGGCCTGCTCCTGCCTGCGCTGTGGACTCACTAACTCTTTGTTTTTGTTCCTTTCCGTCCTGCTTTGGGTAACTTGGCTCAGTGTGAGGGAGATGTGAGTATACCTGTCCCACGCGCTGTGCTGCTTCCGGCCTGCCCATCTTGCCCGTGGACCCACGGTGCCGTGGCCAGCCCACGTCCTTGGGGCATTTTGCAAGCAGCTGGTCTCCCCACCAGAGCCTCTACTGTGCAGGGCCTCTGGTTTAGGGGGGATACCAGGCGTTGGGGCCTGTGAGTCAGCTTTTTGCAAATGTTGGACGCCTGTCACTCTGTCTGCCCATGCATCCATCTGTCCACCCTCATTGTTGGGAGGGGCCTGGCCCTTGATGCAGGAGCGAGAGATGTGGTGTGCGGATTCTGGGATGGAAAAAGCCATCCCAGGTGGGGGTGGGCTGTGTTTGCGGGACCCTGGGGCATCTGAGTGCCATTGGTCTGGGGAGGAGGGGGCTGTTGCCCTTTGGCAGAGGAGAGCCCAGCCTGTGACTTGCTCAGGCAGCCTCGGCCATCTCCTCACTGCATTTGCTCTCCTGGGCTCCAGTGCCTGCAGCCACTTGATCTTTGTCTGGACTCTCCAAGTCCCTAGGCCCCTCATCTCCAGGTGGTTGGAGTCGGGAGAAGGGGGTTTGTGTTGTGTTTGTATCCCCGTCCCTGGGGTCAGGCCTCCTGGCATCTCCTTGTGCAAGACTCTGGGGTAGCCTCCTGACCTCGACCCTGGCCCAGGGTGACCCCCTCCCCACATGAACTCTGTTCCCCGCCAGACGGTGCCTGACTTTCAGGAGACTAGACCTCGTAATTACATTCTCTCGGCCAGCGCCTCCGCGGTAAGCGCACCCCACCCCCACCCCACCCCTCATCCTCCTCTCTCCCCACGTCCCACGCCACTGCCTCTGACTGCACAGGAGCTAGAAGCCAGTGGTAAGGTGGGGGCACTGCCATGTGATCAGGTCAGTCCTGAGACACTGGGGAGGGGCAGCAGCCCCCACTTCTGTCCACAGCCTGGCCCCGGTGCCCTGTGGCCATGGAGCTGGACTTGTTTCCCTCTGCAAAACGCTGGAGCTGGCAGCAGGGCCAGCTGCACTGAGTAGTGTGGAGAACTCAGGGCAGCAGCTATGCCATCCCCAGGGCCCCTCCACCTCCTGTTGTCTCTGAATGCCAGGCCCTGGGGAGGCCCTGAGGATAGAGGAGGAGGCCTGGCCGTGCCTTTCCGGAGTTCACAGACCCCTAAAGATAGGAGGCAGGGACGGTGGTGTAGGCCTGGAGAGCGCCTGGGGGGCGGGAGGGCCTGAGGCTCTGCTAAGGCCCGGAGGTCCTGGAACAGGGCATGTCTTGTCCTGAGGAGGCTTAGGCAGGGTCCCCAGGGCCCCCGGGGGAGTCGGGGCAGGAGGTGGGGAGGACAGGATCGTGGAGGCTTTGCATGTCCTGGTGTCTGTTGGTTTTTAAGCTTTCTTGGGAAGTCTGGTGTTTCCTATGTAGTTTGGGGACTAGGCCACACCTCTCCCTCATGCTTGTCACCACTGCTGCACCTTGTCTGCCCACTTCTTTCCTTCCCACCCCTGGGGGTGGGACCCTCACCTCTCTCGTGAGCATGCTGCCTCATGTCTTTCGTGCCGTCGTTCTGTGGCTGGGTGACTGTCCCTCAGGCCGCCAACCCTAGTTGGCTCTCACAGCAACTTCCAGTGCTCCTGGACGGGGACTTCCTAAGCAGCATGGGGGCCACACGGGCGGGCCACGCACACTGGCCTGGGTCCGCATTCCCTATTTCAGGCTGTTGTCTTGGGTCAGATCTCCGGAAGCGGCAGGAGCGCTGGGTCTCCTGGTCGTGGCCAGGCAGTGTCTTTCTTCAGGGTCTGGATGCCACTTCCCACCTCCTCCCTGTGCCCAGTGGAAGGAGAAACATCCTAGAGGGTGGAGACTGCCCTGTTTTTTCTTTTGCCATTGAGTCCCAGTGTGACTCAGGCACGAGGCTGCCTTTCTCTGCCAGAGGACAGAAAGGTTCAGTGACTGGCCCAGGGTCACACAGTTCTGCCTCCCAGCCCTCCAGCCTGAGCCAACAGTCAGGACGGGGTGGGGACACTTGGTCTCTCTTGAGACCCCACTCAGAGTCTGGGGCTGACACTGTAGGAGAAATATAAGCAGGACTCCCGCTGGCTGCTCCCCTCCTGCATGAGGCATGTTAGAGGGACTGGGACCGCCAGCCCCCAGCTCCCATGCTGGGCCTCGGCCCAGTCTCAGCTCCTGTTTGGGAGGGTGGGGCAGAGGGGCAGGGGGGCAGAAGTTGAGTCTGGGAGCTAGGGCAGGGCACAGACTCCAGGGTCCAGCTGTCCTCCTCTCCCCTCCCCTGCTGGCCACTCCTGCTGCTGTCTCCACAGCTCTGGAATGATGAAGTGGACAAGGTAAGTTGGGGCCTGGGGGGCTGGGCTCGGGGAAGAAGGGGTGGCGGGGTGCAGGCACACTTGCTGCTGTGGGGTCTCATCTGTTTCTCACTCTGCCCCACACCCACTGGGGAGGGGTTACTGCTTTCGCTCCCTGGGCCTGTTTCCCCTCTGTGGGGAACTGTTTTCTCCACAGTACCCTGTAGCACACAGTAGGCCCTCAGGATGCACTTGCTGGGTGGATTTCTCCGATGGGTGATGGAGGGAGGGTCTGTCACTGCAGCTGCCTGTGGGGTCCTGAGTGGGGCTCTAGCTTCTCTGGGGTTGGGGCTTCAGGTATGAAGTCAGGCATAGACCCAGAAGGCTGTGTTCCCAGGGGAAAGGGACAGGCGGCTCCCAGGTAGGCTCCAGGGGAAGACTGCGGGGAAGCTGGTGGGTGGTGTGTGGGTGCTCATGGCTGCCCTGCCCTGCCCAGGCCGAGCAGGAGCTCCGCGTGGCCCAGACAGAGTTTGACCGGCAAGCAGAAGTGACCCGTCTCTTGCTGGAGGGAATCAGTAGCACTCATGTGAGTCCCCCTGCCCACCCTCACTAAAGCCCAACCCTCAGCAGGCACCAGGTGTGCCTGAACCACAAGGTCAGCAGGGCTGCCCCAGAATGGCCCTCACAGAGCAAGTCCCACCAGGGAGGGTGTGGGCGCAGGGGCAGGGCACCCTGGAATGCCGGAGCAAGGTCTGGTAGAGGACAGGGATGGGGACGGAATTTTTTGTTCTGAGGGCGGGAGGTTAGAATTCAGCCTCTGGCCTCTTCCCCACAGGTGAACCACCTGCGCTGCCTCCACGAGTTCGTCAAGTCTCAGACAACCTACTACGCACAGTGCTACCGCCACATGCTGGACTTGCAGAAGCAGCTGGGCAGGTGCGGGGCCAGCACTGCTGAGCCCACTGGGGCCCCCTGGCTCCCATACCCTGTCCGTGGGCAGCATGAGCTCCTCTGGGCAAGACCTGTGACACAAAGCCGGGTTGGAGGGCTCTGCCGGAACCCACTCTGGGCCCGGTCACCTCATGTGTATGAGGGTGGAATGGCTGGCCTTACTGACGGCCGAGTTCCCTGGAGCCCCTGAGGGTTTCTAGGGAATGCCTGGGTGGGGAGGATGGCAGGGACCAGGGGGTGGGGCCATCTCACCCTTCCCTTGCTTTGCTTCTCCCTTTGTGCTGCCAGCTCCCAGGGTGCCATGTGAGTAGCAGGGGCTGGAGTGGGGCTCCTGGGGCTGGGGAGGGGAGTTTGCCTCTGGGGTCCCTTCTGGGACTCCCACCTGCTAAGATGTATCCCTCCTCTCCAGATTTCCAGGCACCTTTGTGGGCACCACAGAGCCCGCCTCCCCGCCCCTGAGCAGCACCTCACCCACCACCGCTGCGGCCACTATGCCTGTGGTGCCCTCTGTGGCCAGCCTGGCCCCTCCAGGGGAGGCCTCGCTCTGCCTGGAAGAGGTGGCCCCCCCTGCCAGTGGGACCCGCAAAGCTCGGGTGCTCTATGACTACGAGGCAGCCGACAGCAGTGAGCTGGCCCTGCTGGCTGATGAGGTGGGCCTGGTGCCACAAGGTGGGGCAGGAATGGGCTGGGTGAGGAGCAGCCTGGGCGCTGGGATCAGGCACATGGGGCCTGGAGGGGCCCTGCTGGGAAAGCGGGGACCAGCAGGTTAAAGAGGGCATCTCTAGCTCTGAGGAAGTGATTCCTGCTCTGCTGGGTCTCTATGGAGCAGGTGAGATGAGCGCCAGCCACTGAAGGTGTAGCACATGCCATGGGCCATGAGGAGGTGGCAGCTCTGTCCCCACTTAGTCCTGGGGCCAGTTCCACCCTTGGCCAGGCCATGACCGTCCTCTACTGCCATCTCTGCAGCTCATCACTGTCTACAGCCTGCCTGGCATGGACCCTGACTGGCTCATTGGCGAGAGAGGCAACAAGAAGGGCAAGGTCCCTGTCACCTACTTGGAACTGCTCAGCTAGGCGGGTTCCCCCCCCACCCCCCCGCATTCTGGCCTGGGCAGGAGAGGATGGGCGCAGCCCTGCCACTTGTTTGTTGGTGACACAGCTGTTCAGAGTGGGGAGAAGAATTCACCCCATTCTGTCCCTGCCCCTAGTCACCTAGCTGTGAGGGTGCCTGAGGCTGAATGGCCCCACCCCTCCCCCAGCCCTGCTTCTGACCTGTGGCTCTGGAGCCCCTGCCCCTGCCTGCATCCCCGAGCACCCCACCCTCCCAGCTCTGCTAAGGAGGGAGGGGCTGTCTGCAGCAGCTGCACTCAGCACCTAGGCCAGGGTGGGGCCGCCGCAGATGGGCTCAGGAAGCCCCAGGTGCACTCAGCGAGAGCCTTGCCTTTCGGTTGCCAAAAGCTGCATCAGGGGAATGCGGCAAGGCACACAGGGCTCTGGCAGCCCCTGGGGACTGGGCGCTGCCCCTGGGAGGGGAGAGCCTGGCCAGGGCTGGTGTTGGGCCCGGAGCAGCATCTTCCGGTGCTATCCTTCCCTCCCACCCCTCACAGCTCAAGCCAAGTCCAGCGGCCGCAGCCTCCACCTCTCCACACTCACTTTTTATCTGGTGTTTTTACTTCTGCCTGCATTTGCTCTCTAGCCAATAAACCCTCCTTGTGTGCGAGTCACCTGGGCTCCTGTCAGGGCCTGGCCCTGAGGGTGGGAAAGGGAAGGGTAGACTCACCCTCTGCCAGAGTGAGCAGGGGCCCTGCGGCTGCCCCGGCCCCCAGCTCTCTAAGTTGGGAAATGCAGCCCTCTCTGTCTTCCATGGGGCCTGTCCCTCTCAGAGGGCAGTGCTGTTCCTGGACATGAAGCCGCACAAGGAACGTTTTATTCCTAAGAAAAAGTTTCCTAAATTTGGATTGTGGAGCGGACCGTAGAATGCGCCTGACAGTTCAAGCTCAGGAAGTGGGTAGCGGTCAGTGCTGTCTGCAGGTCGGGCGTTTCACCCAGCATGTGCCCCTGTGCCATGGGTTGTCATGCCGTCCTCAGTGTCCATATTTCACAGATGAGATCAGCAAGACAGTCACCTCAAGGGACCACAATTGGCAAGCGGCCAAGCAGGGACTGAAGCCCAGGCAGCCTGATTCTAGAAACCCTAAGTGGTGGCTGTGTTTTAGATGGCTCCTAGCAGGACCTAGCATTCTGATTTCGGTTCTGAGAAGGCCAACAGCCAGTAGGCCCCACTGTTGGAGCTTCTGAAGAGGGGATCAGGGGATGACAGGGGCACGGGGCTATAAATAGGAAGGCACAGAGCTTCAAGAAAGGCTCACCCAGGGATGAGCTCAGCCCACTGGGCCAACGAAAGCAGGGCCAAGGACAGGACCAGCGCAGGCCAAGGAAGGGAATATCTGACAGCGCCCACCCAGCCTAACCCTCAGCCCAAGGACAGGAATGAGGAGATGCTGGTGAACTGGCCATCCATCAGTACCTGCCTTCCCCCGAGGCTGCAGCCCCACTCCCAGGCGCCTGGCCAGGAGAGTTTTCTAGGTTCTGAGAGCCAGGTTGTCATCCCTGGGCTTTGAAGTTAAACATCACACAGCTGTCTATAAACAGGATTTTAATATTTGTATAAATAGACCACAGAATTACCAAAACTGCAAGGACAGAGCATGGAAAACAGGTTTGAAACCTGTGCATAGAGCCCTCTGCTGGGCTGCTGCCTCTCCCCTGGCCAGCCGTGCTGTGGGGAATGCTGGAAGGGAAGGAAAGCTCCTCTAGGGGGCGTCTGCAGCGTGAGGACCTGAGCACAGAAGACTCGGCTCCCCATGCCTGCTGTTGACCTCTTCATCTAGTATAAAAATAACGTCAGTGGGCGGTGGTTGGAGTTGTGGCTACTCCGGGAGGGGGTGACAGGAGGTGCCCTTCATTGTATAGGCCCTGGCAGCCGGCAGCACCCCTGCCAGCCAGGGTGCAGTGCAGGCTGGTGGAGAGGGGTAGGTGGGCAGCACAGCACTGCCCTATCTTTGCACGTGCCGGACAAACGCCTGCACCAGCTGGATCAGAGGCTCCTGACTCTCAGGGCTGGCTTTGGAGAGAGAAGTGGACTTGCCCTGCGGCGAGGGGAGGACACCAGTGGCAGGGGAGCTGGGGGCTCCCCGGCGGAAGTAGCGCGAGAGGCTGGAGAGCAGCGTGCTCTACAAGAAAAAAAGTGGCTTGGTGAGGCTCAGCACATCTGGCCACTGTTCTGACCCTTGGAGGTTGCCAGGCAGGACCCCACAGGGCTCTGGCCCTATTGGCCCAGCCCTCCCTATCCCTATCCATCCGTACCAACTCAGAGCTGAGCTCCTGCTTCATCCGCTGTTTGTCCCGGGGGTGCACAGCCGGGTCCCTAAGGTACCGCATCGCCTGAGAGATGAGCAGGTAGAAGCAGTTTTCCATGGTAAACATCAGGAGGGACCTGGGAGGAGACACAGGTTTTTGGCACTGCTGCAGAGGGCCAGGCTGGCCAAGCCTGAGAATAGTGGGCCCATGACTGTCCCAGCCCCTTATCAAATCCCAGAAAGAGCGCTTACTTTAACGTCCTGGTCCCTTCTGCCTGTGTGCTGAGCCCCACTGCCTGGGTGAGGGGCTCCTTTTTCTTGTCCAGCTGAAGAGAAGCAAGGGTAAAAAACTAAGACAACAGGAACAGCTCCCACTTACTGAGAGCTTCCTACTTGCATGTCCTGAACTAAGCAATTTTAATCAGCTACCTCATTTAATCTTCACAGTAATTCTCAGAGGTGCTGTCATGTTCAGTTTACAGAGAGGAGCAGGCTCGGGAGGCTAGGTACCATGCCCAAGGTTGGCTGGGAAGTGGCAGGCTGGGGGAGGAGTCGGGGGGAGAGGACAGTGTCTGACAGAACCAACTTACCTCTCCAAGCATGTTGAGAGCCACATTCACTGTGGCCAGAAGGGTCCCGAAGGAGGGGGCCACTTCGGAGTCAAAGGTGGGAGTGGTAAAGCTCAGGGCAAACAGGAAGTTGTATTCAGCAAGGTCCAGGGACTGCGAGAAAAGACAAGAGTCATCCAGGACCCAGTTAAGGCCCCAGGTAGCTCTAGGTACACAGCAGAGCAGAGCCTTTAGGGGAGGTGGTGCTGAACAGATGATGGCCAGTACCTGATCCAGCAGGATCTGGCAGACATCTGGGGTGAAGTGGCGCAGGGCTGCCAGTGTCCTGCTGAGGATCTTGAGAAGGCCATACTGGACTGTGTGCAAGGCCCGCTGCTCTGATGCCTCTGTGTCAGCAGCAGGCTGCTTGGAGGAGGAGGGGGCAGCAGAAGCAGCAGACGGTGGCCTCTGGACTCGCTGGGCAACGGCCGAGGGGAGGCCATCCCCATTTTTGTTCTAAGGAGAGTCAAGAAATGAAGGTAGAGCTCGGGAAGCCAGCGTGAGGTATTCCAGGCCCTCATGGCATAGGACGCTTACCTGTAAGTAATGCTGTAGCATCTTTCGACTGTGCAGGAGGGAAGTGCATGCCTGGCACAAGTAACCCAGGTTGACCTGGGAGAGACAGAGAGATGAGGGGATTCTTTTGTCAGCAGCCCAGTCACCCAACTAGACCAACCCAATAGTCCTCCATGTAACACCCACGCGCTCCTCTCACTTGCTGCTGCTCTTCTCTCCCTCCTTCCCTCATGCTCCCCTGGCCACTTTCCAGCTTAAAGCCCTTATAGCCATTAAGTACTCAGGGCTACAAACTTGGGGCCAGCAGGGCTCAGGACTGGACTATCTCCCTGAGACCCAGCTAGGTGCCTGGTATATTGTAAGGTCCTAAAATAAAGATGAGGCTGGGCGCCTGTAATCCCAGCACTTCTGAGGTCGAGGCAGGCGGATCACGAGGTCAGGAGATCGAGACCATCCTGGCTAACATGGTGAAACCCCATCTCTACTAAAAATACAAAAAATTAGCCAGGCATGGTGGCGGGTGCCTGTAGTTCCAGCTACTCAGGAGGCTGAGGCAGGAGAATGGCATGAACCTGGGAGGCGGAGCTTGCAATGAGCCAAGATCATGCCACTACACTCCAGCCTGGGTGACAGAACAAAACTCTGTCTCAAAATAAGTAAATAAATAAAATGAAGATGAGGATTATGGCTGATTCCACTTTATAGGAAAATAATAAAAGGATACAAATAACTGAAGTGACTTGGCCAAGGTCATACAACCAGCAGATAAGAGAAGCTTGCCTGGCTCTGGAGCCTGTGTTCTTTCCTCACCCCTTCTCCAGCTGGTTCCCAGCTCCAGTTGTGTGTGTTTTTTTAGTTTTGCTTAGGTTTTTTTTTTTTTTTTTTTTGAGACGGAGTCTCAATTTGTTGCCAGGCTGGAGTGCAGTGGTGTGACCTCGGCTCACTGCAACCTCCGCCTCCTGGGTTCAAGCGATTCTCTTGCCTCAGCCTCCCGATCCTGAGTAGCTGGGACTACAGGCGTGTGCCACCACACCCAGATAACTTTTGTATTTTTAGTAGAGATGGGGTTTCACCATGTTGGCCAGGCTGGTCTCAAGTTCCTGACCTCATGATCCGCCCGCTTTGAACTCCCAAAGTGCTGGGATTACAGGCATGAGCCTGTTGCACCTGGCCATTTTTTTTTTTTCTCTTTTTTGGGGACGGAGTCTCGCTCTGTCACCCAGGCTGGAGTGTAATGGTTCAATCTTAGCTCACTGCAACCTCCGCCTCCCAGGTTCAAGCGATTCTCCCACCTCAGCCTCCCGAGTAGCTGGGATTACAGTCATGTGCCACCACACCCAGCTAATTTTTGTATTTTTAGTAGACAGGGTTTCACCATGTTGGTCAGGCTGATCTCGAACTCCTGACTGCCTCCCAAAGTGCTAGGATTACAGGCGTGAGCCACCACGCCTGGCCCCAGGTGTATTCTTAAGGGATCTGAACCAAGATCTAACTGATAAAAGTCCAAGTTCTTAACCTACATGGCTGCCCTTGACTATAGAAGGAAACATTTAGCCAGAGTAAGCACATGACAACAAACCCTGTGCTCCCCAAGGGAAAAGCCCCCGTTCAGGAACATCCTGCAATTCACTAGGGGTGCCCCAGCAAGAGCTCACAGCCTCCCTGTCTCCAAGCATTAACCCAGACTCCAAGACACCATCTGGGGCCCCCACCTGGATATCACGCATGAGCTGAGGCAGGTGGAAGTGCCACTCCTTCATGAAGTTGGAGAGCTGCAGAATAAAACCCACGGTGTGGTCCGCCTCCTCCAGGCAGGCCAGACTCTGCACTGTCCTCACTGCATTGAGGCACTGGGAGGAAAGCAGACATCAGGGAAAGATGGGGATGGCTGAGGGACCTGACATACCCACACCTACCCTCCTGTGGAGAGGAAACATCCCGGGCCCCCAAATGCTGAGGTGGCAAAGAAATGGCTTTAGTGGTACAACCAGGATTCTGACCCGAGACCGTTCCCGTGCCTCAGCAGACTGGCTGGCCAGTAAGCCAGCAGAGTACTTAGAGCATCTCAGAAATGAAGACATCAACAACCCTCCGCTACTGAGGCCCAGGCTCCACACCCACTTGCCCCATGAATGGCCCAGAACACTTTTTACCCTGAAACTCCCACCCCTGCGATGCAGGCAGCCCCTCACCTGTAAGGTCCGCTCCTGGTGGACACCCACGAAGTCCAGGGCCTCAGTCAGGAAGTTGTAGCGCAGAGTTTTGAGCAGCCGCTCCATCAAGGACATGGACAGGCGGTAGACTCCTGGCCAAGAGGGGGCATCCAGGGACTTCCGAGAGGCACTAGGTGTCTAAGACACAAACAGCAGACAAGCTCAGGAACCCTGCCGAGAGGCAGGACCTCCTTGCAGTACAGCAACTAAGGCAGCCCAGCCGCGCTGAAAGGAAAAGATCTCCCAGAATAGACACAGCCACTGCCTGGCCACCAGGGCCAGAAAGGGGCCAAGGCCAGCAGATTCAAGGAAAGAGCACCAGGCTGAGACACAAGATCCAGGGTTCCAGACTCAGGTCTGCCACTGACAAGCTATGCAAACCTGGACATGTCACTGCCCTGCTCTGGCCCCTACATGCTTCCTCTAAGGGGTAGCTGGGCTAGATGACCAAATACTTCACGACTCTCATGAGAGAGAGGTTCAGGTGAAGACTACTCTTTTGAAATTAGGAGATATCTGTTAAACTAGAAATAACCAAGGGACACAGAGGGCAGGGTGCTGAGGCCCCATCAAGCCCCCAAACCACCCACTTCCCTTCTCCCAGTCCTGGTCTGGTGGTGCAGGGGTGGAGAAGTCACAAAGACACACTGTCTTTGGGAATGACAGGAAAGGACAGCTGCCTTGGCTAGAGGCCTGGACCAGGGATGTGTTATCAATCTGGTTTAGTCTTCCTCACACCTGCAATGGGAAGAATCCATCCCATCTCCCAGAGGTAGTGCACAAAGGCCAGGCGGTGCCTTTCAGTGGTGAGTTTCTCTTGCTAGAGATCCGCCTGGGGCAGGGAAGATTCCTCACCATCAGTGTATTAGGCAATTAAGAGGAAAGCAACTTCTGGGGAAAGGTAGGGGAGGACGCTTTTCTTTTTTTTTTTTTTTTTTTGAGACGGAGTCTTGCTCTGTCGCCCAGGCTGGAGTGCAGTGGCGCAATCTCGGCTCACTGCAAGCTCCGCCTCCCGGGTTCACGCCATTCTCCTGCCTCAGCCTCCCGAGTAGCTGGGACTACAGGCGCCTGCCACCACGCCCGGCTAATTTTTTGTATTTTTAGTAGAGACGGGGTTTCACCGTGTTAGCCAGGATGGTCTCGATCTCCTGACCTCGTGATCCGCCTGCCTCGGCCTCCCAAAGTGCTGGGATTACAGGCTTGATCCACCGCGCCCGGCCTGGGAGGATGCTTTTCAACGGAACTGTAGGTTGGCCAGGCTGGGCCTCCTGGCAAGCTCCTGACACTCACCTGTGCTGTGCCATTGGTGCTCAGCTGGTACACACTCAGAAGGGGCAAACAAATGCTCTGGGTGATGCCAGCTCCAGCCACTGCTGTGGCTCCCTGGGAGGAGGGAAAGACAGGGAATGAGATGGAGCCTGCCCCTGCCCTGCCCAGGGTAGGTAGGGCTCTCAGGCTAGATCACAGCTTCTGGGACTGTCAGAATCCACCCAGGCAAGCAAGGATGTTCCCTCCTGCCTTAGGGCTGGCCTCCTACCTGCTGAGTGCGAGCCAGGGTGAGGAGCAGATGCAATGTGGCCTCAGTGAAATGCAGGTTCTGCTTCATGCGAAGGCTAACCTCTAGAGTGGTGAGGAGGGTGGGTAGGATGGGGAGCCTGCGGGTTACCTGCAGCCAGGAGTCACCATCCTCGTCTACCTCACACAGCTCCTTGGCCAGGTGCAGGCCCAAGACACACACCTGCTGGGGCCCAGGGGCAAAGATGAGTAAAAGGGGGAAGAAGAAGAGGAGGAGGAAGAGGACGACAGGCAGCTGTGGGCCTGGTTGCCCAAGACCTGCTTGGTTATGCACATTGCTAAATGAGCTTGAGTAACACAGAATGCACACTCTCTCCCACTCTGCCCCCTCCTATGTCCAGCTCTCAATGAACAGCAGCAACTCCAGCCAATCTAATGACCAACCCTAAACTGACTGGAGCTACCCCCACCTCTTCCCTCCCACCTCCCACACTGCCACCACCCTTGTCAGTGCTACCTCTTGTCTCATGTTGGACACTCCAACCAACTCTGCCACATGGAGTCTGAGGGACCCCTACAACCCTGCCCGATGCCACCTCTCGCTTTGCTACTGCAACCATCTCCTAAATGGTCCTGCTCCATCCTCTCTAATCTATCCTTGTACCATTGGCCTTTCAAACTTCTTTTTGGCCATGACCCAGAGTCATAAAGACATTTTTTTTTTTTTTTTTTTTTGAGATGGAGTCTCGCTCTGTCCCCCAGGCTGGAGTGCAATGGTGCGATCTCGGCTCACTGCAACCTCTGCTCCTGGGTTCACGCCATCCTCCTGCCTCAGCCTCCCGAGTAGCTGGGACTACAGGTGCCCGCCACCATGCCCGGCTAATTTTTCGTATTTTTCATAGACAGGGTTTCACCGTGTTAGCCAGGATGGTCTCGATCTCCTGACCTCGTGATCTGCCCGCCTCGGCCTCCCAAAGTGCTGGGATTACAGGTTTGAGCCACCGCGCCTGACCCACAGACTTTTTAGACTGTACCCTCATGTACACATTTACAGTTTTTCACTAAAAATACCTACCCTAACATCACACAAAGCACAGTGATATTTTCTTAAACATTTTATTCTACTTTATTTTTAAAAAACGCTGGTTGTGGCCAGGCGTGGTGGCTCACGCCTGTAATCCCAGCACTTTGGGAGATCAAGGAGGGTGGATTACAAGGTCAGGAGATTGAGACCATCCTGGCTAACACGGTGAAACCCCGTCTCTATGAAAAATAGAAAAAGTTAGCCGGGCGTGGTGGCGGGCACCTGTAGTCCCAGCTACACGGGAGGCTGAGGCAGGAGAATGGCGTGAATCCGGGAGGCAGAGCTTGCAGTGAGCCAAGATTGCGCCACTGCACTCCAGCCTGGGTGACAGAGCAAGACTCTGTCTCAAAAAAAAAAAAAGAATACTGGTTGTAACAAAATGTGCTAATTTCAAGACTCTCTCTAATAGGTCATGATCCCACAATTTGAAAAATACTATTCAATACTGCATCCAGAGTGATCTTTCTTGGGCACGCCTATAATCCCAACACTTTGGGAGGCTGAACTGGGAGAATGACTTGAGGCCTGGAGTTTAAGTCCAGAGTGATCTTTCTGAAGTAAAAATCAGATCAATTTTTTCCCCTGCTTTTTAGCCCTACATCATTTCCTATTTCACTTCGGATCCTGCATTTGCCCACCGCTACAATCCCTAAGTCATTGCTGAAAAGGCACCTAAGTCCCAGATCAGGTTAGAAGTGAGACTAAGTTCTCCCTACACTTCTCTCCTGCAGTACAATGGGCTGCTTCTGCTTTTCTGCAGAGTCTGATCTATTAACCTTTCCCACCAGGCCGTGTACTCCAGAAGTGCAGCGACTATCTGTCTTGCTCACTAGTTATCCCCAGAGTCAGGCACAGAGCTGGCGGGCAGTGGAAAGGACGGATGGCCTTCTAGGGCACTCTCTCACCCCATCACGCTGGTCCCTGTGCCGGGACCGAGAACAGTCGTCAGTCTCCATGCTGTCCTTGTCCTCTGTGGCACTGCCTAATGCCAGACTGTGGCGGGTCTGGTCGAAGAGTGCAATCACTTCCTCTTGGAGGGTCTCACAGACATTCAGCACCAGCTGGGAGTACTGGGGGATGTCACTTACTGCAGAATAGACAGGGAGGGACGCTGTCATGCTCACCAGGCCAACTCTCACTGTACACCAAGGTTTCCTTCCTAGGAAGGGGCTGGGGATGTAGGGTGCTAAGAGGGACAGCATCTGTCCAGTGGAAGAGGAGGGAGAAGACACGTGAGGGAAAAAAAATAGCTTTCTTGGAGTAAGAATTCCAAGACTGGAAACTCAAAAGTCCCAGAAGAAACGTGTGGCCCTAAGCTGAAGGAAGCCCCGCCCGGCTGTCAGCAGGAATGGGCAGACTGCAGCTGCTGCTCCCCCTGCCTCTGCCCCTCACCTCGCATCTCCTTCATTTGCAACACTGTGATGAATGCTGAGAACACCTTGGCCTTGGTCTTCTCCATGAGTTGCTGGTCGGCCTGCAGCACTCCCTCCAGGATCTCCGTCAAGGGTCCAAGGATTTCATCCACAGAACCTAACTCTCTAGAAAGAATACTGGGTGGGCCAGGCGTGGTGGCTCATGCCTGTAATCCTAGCACTTTGGGAGGCCAAGGCGGGCAGATCACCTGGGGTCAGGAATTCGAGACCAGCCTGGCCAACATGGTGAAACCCTGTCTCTACTAAAAATACAAAAATTAGGCATGGTAGCGTGCCTGTAATCCCAGCTACTAGGGAGGTTGAGGCACAAGAATCACTTGAACCTGGGAGGCGGAGGTTGCAGTGAGCCAAGATCGCGCCACTGCACTCCAGCCTGGGCGACAGAGACTCCGTCTCAAAAAAAAAAAAAAGAATACGGGGTGGGGAGTGAGACAAAATACCTCATAAAAGGCCACACACTGCCCCTGCTCCAAATCAGGATACCCACCAGTCTGCCTCACCTCCTATCTGCTATGTCACTCCCATTCCTCAAGATGGAAAACCAACCCAGCTTCCACCCACTATTTCTCCCTTTCAGGAAGGCAAGCAGGCACTGACAAGAAGATTCTGGCCTCGGGCTTGCCTCTCCTGGCACAGCCTCACCTCTTCCACTGCCGGAGAAGGATAAGCAGCAGAGTGCACTTCATGGAGCCGAGGCGAAGGCAGTTCACTGAGGCTGGAACTAGGAGCTGAAAGGAGACAGCACACCAGTCAGAAGTCAGTGGCAAGATTCGCATGCCATCCACAGGGCACCTCTGGCCTCACTGCCTTTCTTCCCCAGCAGTGAGCTCACAGGAGTGGAGTGGAGGGGGAGAAGCCAGGGTTGACATGGCAGCATCAGAGCTCTGCTGACTCACTACAGCCTCAGGCCTCCCAGGCCAACGTGAGCCCTGTGACCTGACCATTTGTGCGGCTGGCTGGCAGACTCATGACCTCCGCTATTTGACTTCAAAGACAACCTCCCTGGGAGAAATGTGAAATCTCCCAGACACACTTACTAACGCTTTGGTTCCATCAAGCACGTCAAGAAAGAGCTGGCGACGCACCACAGAGTCAGTCAGGTGCATTATATCTGCCTGCAAAGGAACAGAAAAAGGTTTCAGCTGGGAAAATTTTCCAGATTTTAGAGGCCAAGAAACATGGGGTCCTCTGCTAGGCAATTAGTCATTGGTAAAACAGTCTCCCTGATTTAAAATAGGGCTTATATAGGCCAGGCGTGGTGGCTCATGCCTGTAATCCTAACACTTTGGGAGGCCGAGGTGGGCAGATTACGAGGTCAGGAGATCAAGACCATCCTGGCCAACATGGTGGAACCCTGTCTCTACTAAAAATACAAAAATTAGCCAGGCATGGTGGTGCACACCTGTAGTCCCAGCTACTCGGGAGGCTAAGGCAGGAGAATTGCTTGAACCCAGGAAGCGGAGGTTGTAGTGAGCCGAGATCGCGCCACTGCACTCCAGCCTGGTGACAGAGCAAGACTCCGTCTTAAATAAATAAATAAAATAAAATAGGGCTTATAGTCTGGGCAACATGATGAGACCATATCTCAACAACAAAAAATGTTTAATTAGCTGGGTATGGTGGCGCATGCCTGTAGTCCTAGCTACTCGGGAGGCTGAGGTGGGAAGATCATGTGAGCCCTGGAGGTTGAGGCTGCAGTGAGCCATGATCGCACCACTGCACTCCAACCTGGACAACATAGTGAGATCCTGTCCCCTAAAGAATAAGGTAAAATAGGGCTTGAAGGCCCTGCTATTCTTCTGTGGACCCTTAGATATGGTCAGAATCAAGCCCAGGTTCACCTCCTCTTTGAGACTCTGTCCTCCCTCTGCTTAGAATCCTTGAAAGGCTTCCCAGTGCCTGGGAAACGCAAACCAAGCTCTTCAACATGGTCCAAAGACCCCACAGGATCTGGTCCAACTGACTGTAGTATCAGTCCCATCTGTGCTCACTCTAGTCCAACCCTGCTTGTCTCTTTCGTGAACATATCAAGCTCTTTTCCACTGCTGGAACTTTGCACTTGCAAGTCCATCTGCCTAGACTTCTCTCCTCCACGGGCTCCACCTGGAAGGCTTCTTCACACATTCAGCTCTCAGCTGGGACATCACCACTCAGAGAAGGCCACCCTGACTACTTCTATCTCATGTGTTTATTACCACAGCACTTCATTTCCTTCACAGCAAATTATCACTATCTGAAACCATACTTTTTATTGGTGAATTTGTTTATAATTTACCTCCTCCATCATAGGGCACTCTCTATGCGATCAAAGATCTTATCTACCTTATTCACTGCTGTATCCCAATGCCTGCAAGCATTCCACTAATGCCATTAAGAGAATGAATGGGTGACCAACATCCTGGACTTAGGTTTCTTTCTCTTTTTTTTTCTTTTCTTTTGTATAGGTAGACAGGTGAGACAGACAGACAGGTTTCCTTTGGGGAAAGAGGATGGTGGGATTTTCAGAGCTACAATTCAAGAACTGCTGCCTAACTAGGGCCCAAAAGGCAGGTGACATAAAGGTTATACCCTGGGGAATCAACCACTCTCAAAGACAGGTGAGCCTTTACGTGTGTATGGAGTCTTAGGGGTCCAAAACCACTATGCCACAGCAAGAGTAGCCACAAACCTGCCCCTTCTAGGCTCAAAGCTCCAAGCCTGTGGGCAGTCTGGCACTAGGCAACAAATCTCACAGATATAGGAGGTGCTTGGAACAAGGAGGCATCTATCAAGCTGAAGTTGTTCACGAAGTCAAAAGATTAATCTGGCCAAGCGTGGTGACTCACACCTGTAATCCCAGCACTTTGGGAGGCCGAGGTGGGTGGATCACCTGAAGTCAGGAGTTCGAGACCAGCCTGACCAACAAGGTGAAACCCCATCTCTACGAAAAATACAAAAATTAGCTGGGCATGGTGGCATGCGCCTATAATCCCAGCTACCTGGGAGGCTGAGACAGGAGAATTGCTTGAACCCGGGAGGCGGAGGTTGCAGTAAGCCAAGATCGCACCACTGGATTCCAGCCTGGGTGACGGAGCAAGACTCCGTCTCAAGAAAAAAAAAATTAATCTGGATACCCCAAGGAAGAACACTTCAATACCAAGTCCTTATGATACAGCGTGATGGTGTCAAATCACAAAAAAACCAAGAACAATGCATTTCTTCCAGATGTTATCTCTCTCTCTCAAAACCAACTGCCAGTAGACAGAGTATAGAGACAATGGCCTCTGTTCTTTTTCTAAGACCAGGAAATGCAGTTTCTAGAACCAATGACAAACTGCTTTTTAGAGAGGGTGCTGCTGCAGCTGTCACAGCTCCCTGCTGACTAGTCAACAAGTATTTATTGACCTAGCATCTACAAGGTACACAGCACGAGAAGACAGTTATGCCTTTGCACAAGAGGCAGATGCAGCCAGGGAGCAGCTAAGACCCAGCCAAGGCCTAAGGGAGGTACAGGAGGCTTTAGGAACTCTGAAAGGATTTCAAATCACTTCTCTGCATTCCTCTTAATGGTCTCTTGGACCCAACACCCTCAAATACCCCACAGCCCCAATCTCTCAGCATAGGACCTATTACAGTTTAGCTCTCAGGAATAAACCCTGATTAATTCTTCCTCACAAGGAGCTATATCTGCTAGATATCTTAACACATCATTGCTAAGGTACCAAAGTGAAAACTCTCCCCAAAAGGGTCTTACATGAGTGGTGGCAATGATGAGAAGCATCCTCCAGGCGGACACCAGCATCTGGTACTCTAACAAGGAGGTGCAGCTGCTGCCTTCTGTTTCGGCCACATGAACTGCCAATGACTTGACATACCCTGACCAGTAGGCAAAGCGTTTCTCGATGGAAAATTTCTTCAGTGTATCTTTTAGCGACTGGTCTAATGAACCCCTACAGTGTCAAGAAAAAACCTCCAGTTAGATTTTGAAAGCAGATGGGAATATAATGGGTACAGACCCTTGTTGAGGCAGAGAAAACAACCTTGCATGGGCTTAAAGGCAGACGGCTCCAGGACACCTCCAACATGTGGGTTAGGCTGAGGCGTTTCCAGGATTCCTCCTCCATAAAATCCCAGTTGCATGGAGTTTGTTTCACAATAACTCTTTCTGACAATCATAAATGCCATCGGTGGATTGGCCAGGAACACAGCTCACTGGCCCTCCATGAATAGTTCCAAACCAGTTCTCTCCTCTGCCTTTGCTCTTCCAGCCATGCACCCAGTGGTAGGCCACCAACTCCCACTCCCCCAACCTTCAGTTAAAATCTCAAGAGGGGAAAGTACTCACTTAACTACATAGTATATCTCCAAGCAAATTATCTTCATGATTAGGGCACAGGTTTCCAGGATGCTGGGCTGTGGAGACAGATAGCAGAACAGGGAATTATCACATCTCTGATCACTGATCTCCCCCAGTATATCAAACAGGGAACAGAGCAGGGGCCCAGCACTTGCAGAACAAGTTAGTACAACCCCTGTTGAATGTGAATGGCCTGACTTGCAAGAGCAGAAGCATCAGGTCCACAGTGTCTCCAAATGAATGGAGAAGACCACAGAGCCACCAACACACAGTAACACAAACCACTTTCCTTCCCAAAGCAAGACATTAAAGGGACAGAAAGCAGGCACTTCCCTGAGAAAGACGTTTCTAGTGAAGAGAACATTCTGTTGTTTAGGGAGGTATCATTGTCTACGGCCCCATCTCACAGCCCACAACCTTTCCTCCCAGGGACTTGTAGCCACCATCCTGCCCTCTGCCACAGCTTACCTCTGATGTTTCAGAGGGAGGAGAAAGGGTTCCAAACAGCGGACTGGTTAAATTTTCCCAAAACTTGGGTCTAAAAAGGAAATAAATGTTTGAAATCATACTTTTTCCCTCTCACAGTCATTTTCTCCTCTCTCAAGCTCCCTTTGGTGGTCACTTCATATTTTACCAGTCTCATTCTTTATGTGTCTGATAAGTCAGTTGTTCCTGTATAAATGAAAGGTTTCCACAGATAAAATTACATTTTCCTCTTATGAATCACACTTGTGCATTATAGAGTCGATCAACAAAAACTCTTCAAGATTCCTTCCACTGTAGATTCCCAAAAGCCCCACAGAAGTGGAGGGAGGGAAATAAGACAGCAGACTCCCAAATTTAGCCTTTTAACACTCCTTCCCTTTGTGCCAGCAGGTTCAATAGAACAGAATGTTTCATTTAATCCAGTGACTTGAGCAAGCCCCTCTCTCTTGAATCTACTGTTTCTCAAGAATAATGAGTTTTCATGCAGCTAGTTAGCAAAAGGCAGGAACACAAAAGCAACTGAACCTTCCAGGTGCTTAATATTTAAAGATCCTTAATACTTGCAGCAGCATTAGAAAGAGAATTAGTGTAAAACTCCCAGGTATTGAACCAGGACTAAGCACTCTTATTCCCAGTGAATTGTCACAACAAACCTCTGGGATAAGAGCTATTGTTACTCCCATTTTGTAGACCAGAACAATGAAACTACTCCCAGAGGCAGACTTACTTGGTTCGGAGGACCAGCATGGCACTGTCCCTCCGATCCTGCCACAGAGCATGCAAAAAGGCAATGGCGGCACGATGCAGCAGGGGTGGGCACCAGTATCGATCTTGCTGTTGGGAATCAATCAGCTCCAGCACTACATGGAGACAGCTCCAAATCCCAAGGCTGAATTCCTGCAAGAAGGGACAGGTAAGAGTTCAGTTCCACAGCCACTGCCAACAGCTGTACTTGCAGAGCCCAGCATCTGCCTCCCAGGGAGCCAACTCCCAGCATCATCCCAGGTTACAGACTTACCTTTGAGCCATCACTGCCATCCTTAACTTCCAGGTTCAGAAACAGTTCGATGAGGCCTGGCTGGGTCTCTACTGCAACCGTGAGGAACTCTAGAATCATGACTTTGATGCGCATGTCCTCAATTTTGCTCTGCAATCGGGTCAGGAAGGCATCACGAATGGCAGCCGCATCGTTGCCCAGACAAGCATACACTGACATTGGGGCCACCTGGTGGAGACCGGAACACACAGGCTTGGAGCTCTGCTTCCACAAAAACCTCAATGGGCTCCCACAGAAGGGCACTGAAGAGCTCCCAGAAAATTGGCAGAAAGGGAAGCATCCAGACTACAGCTCTGGGCTAAAAAGGACATCACCACAAACAAGCATGAGATGCCTCCAAATTCACAGGAAAGACAGTAATCAGTATAAAGAAATGCTCAACTTCCCTCATGGTTAAATAAATACAAACTGAAAAGTGAAACATTTTTTTGCTTATTAGATTGGCAAAGACTAAACAATGATGAAGTTCTTGCAGCAAGGATAGAATACTTGGTGTTAGAAGTATAAACTGTTACAATGTTTTTTGGAAGGTAATTTGGAAATATCTAATAAAAAATATCATGTTCATTTATACCTACCTAAATCTTTGGAACTGTAAACAAATGTTTACAGGGTGGAAGGGATAATAATGTTCACTGCAGCACTGCTTGTAATAGTGAAAGACAGAAAGTAGCCCAAATGAATCAGGATGCATCCATTCTAGGATGTGATATGCAAACATTAAAAAGAATGAAGTAAGTCCGAATTTAAAAAAAGGAAAAAAGACAAAAAAGAATGAAGGAAGTCCAAATGTGCCCATGTGACATCAAGCACATCAAGACTGCTTGATATGGTATCAAGTGAAGGAAGCCAGTCATAAAACAGTACCAGGGGCCAGGCACAGTGGCTCACGCCTGTAATCCCAGCATGTTCGGAGGCTGAGGCAGGCAGATCACTTGAGGTCAGGAGTTCGAGACTAGCCTGGCCAACATGGCAAAACCTCGTACCTACTAAAAATACAAAAAATCAGCTGGGTGTTGTAGTGGGCGTCTGTAATCCCAGCAACCTGGGAGGCTTAGAAAGGAAAATCGCATGAACCTGGGAGGTGGAGGCTGCAGTGAGATCATGCCATAGCACTCCAGCCTGGGTGATGGAGTGGGACTGTCTCAAAAGAAAAACAGTACCAGGAAGGGCCGGGCGCAGTGGCTCATGCCTGCAATCCCAGCACTTTGGGAGGCCAAGCGGGCAGATCACGAGGTCAGGAGATCGAGATCACGGTGAAACCCCGTCTCTACTAAAAAAAATACAAAAAATTAGCTGGACGCAGTGGCAGGCGCCTGTAGTCCCAGCTAATTGGGAGGCTGAGGCAGGAGAATGGTGTGAACCCAGGAGGCGGAGATTGCAGTGAGCCAAGATCGCGCCACTGCACTCCAGCCTAGGCAACAGAGCGAGACTCTGTCTCAAAAAAAAAAAAAGAAAGAAAGAAAAACAGTACCAGGAATTCTGCTTTTATAAAGAACAAAAGTACACACTCAAATACTTTTTTTTTTTTTTTGACTCTGTCGCCCAGGCTAGAGTGCAGTGGTGCGAACTCGGCTCACTGTAACCTCCGCCTCCCCGGTTCAAGCAATTCTCCTGCCTCAGCCTACTGAGTACCTGGGACTACAGGCACACGCAGCCACACCCGGCTAATTTTTTTGTATTTTAGTAGAGATGGGGTTTCACTGTGTTGCCCAGGATGGTTTCAAACTCCTGAGCTCAGGCAATCCACCCACCTGGGCCTCCCAGAGTCCTGGGATTTCAGGCGTGAGCCACCACGCCCAGCCCCAAATACCTTTTTTATTTTTTTTTTGAGGCAGTGTCTCACTCTACCACCCAGGCTGGAGTGCAGTGATGTGATCTCGGCTCACTGCAATCTCTGTTGCCCAGTTTCAAGCGATTCTCCTGCCTCAGCCTCCCGAGTAGCTGAGATTACAGGCACCTGCCACCCAGCTAATTTCGGTATTTTTGGTAGAGATGGGGTTTCGCCATCTTGGCCAGGCTGGTCTTTAACCCCTGACCTCATGATCCACCTGCTTCAGCCTCCCAAAGTACTGAGATTACAGGTGTGAGCCATAGCGCCCAGCCAATACTTTTTATTTTATTTTATTTTTTTCAGACAGAGTCTTGCTGTCGCCCAGGCTGGAGTGCAGTGGCGCGATCTCCGCTTACTGCAGGCTCCGCCCCCCAGGGTTCACGCCATTCTCCTCCCTCAGCCTCCCGAGTAGCTGGGACTACAGGCGCCCGCCACCAGGCCCGGCTAAGTTTTTGTATTTTTAGTAGAGACGCGGTTTCACTGTGTTAGCCAGGATGGTCTCGATCTCCTGACCTCATGATCCGCCTGCCTCAGCCTCCCAAAGTGCTGGGATTATAGGCGTGAGCCACCGCGCCCAGCCAGCCAATACTTTTTAAAATACAAGAACACAGAAAAGAAGTATGGAGCACAGCCTCGGAGACATAGCCAGACACTGTTTCAAAAAAAAAAAAAAAGAAAGAAAGAAAGAAATCTGGAGCATGGCATATCACCTTGCCCACAGGGATTCTTGGAATGAGATCATAGGGCATCTTAACTTTCTGTTACATCTATTTGTAACATTTAAATAAATATTTTACAATAAGCAAGTCTTTTTTCTCCTTTTATCTTGAGACGGAGTCTCCCTCTGTCGCTCAGGCTGGAGTGCAGTGGCGTGATCTCAGCTCACCGTGACTTCTGCCTCCCAGGTTCAAGCAACTCTCTGCCTCAGGCTCCCAAGTAGCTGGGATCACAGGCACCTGCCACCACACCTGGCTAATTTTTGAGATGGAGTCTCGCTCTGTTGCCCAGGCTGGAGTGCAGTGGCGCGATCTCAGCTCACTGCAAGCTCCGCCTCCCAGGTGCACGCCATTCTCCTGCCTCAGCCTCCCAATTAGCTGGGACTACAGGCGCCTGCCATAATGCCCCACTAATTTTTTGTATTTTTTAGTAGAGACGGGGTTTCACCGTATTAGCCAGGCTGGTCTCGATCTCCTGACCTTGTGATACGCCTGCCTTGGCCTCCCAAAGTGCTGGGATTACAGGCACGAGCCACCATGCCCGGCCCCCTAATTTTTGTATTTTTAGGAGAGATGGGGTTTCACCATCTTGGCCAGATTGGTCTTGAACTCCTGACCTTGTGATCTACCCGCCTCAGCCTCCCAAAGTGCTGGAATTACAGGCGTGAGCCACTGCACGCAGCCTTTTCTCCTTTTTTTCTATATTAGAGATGACGTCTCACTATGTGGCCCAGGCTTGTCTTGAACTCCTGGGCTCAAGTGATCCTCCCACCTTGGCCTCCCAAAGTGCTGGAATTACATACAGGCGTAAGCTGCTGCATGTAGCCTGAGCATGTCTTTTGCAATCAGGGGGGAAAAAACACCCTCATGTAAACAGTGTGTGTGCATGAAGTACGATCCTACCGTGGCCAGACGTTTCAGCAGCTGAATGGCAAGACGTGGCAAAGCAGGGTCATGTTTGTGGTAGATGTATTTGGCTAGAACAGCAATGAGGTTGTTTCCATGAGCACCTAAAGCAGCACAGGAAACAGTTTAGATATCAAGTGTGCCTCATTCAAGTCCTTAGAGCATTGGCTTCAAAAGTGTGCCTCATTCAAGTCTTTAGAGCACTGGCTTCAAAAAAGACTCACAGTGTGTATGTGAAGGAATTTACCCTCAAGCACTTGGAGGGCCACAGCAAACCCAGGTGGCTGTATCCTTCTCCTTATTCAGGAGCAAAAGAATAGTCAGAATTTGGGGATAAACAGTTCAACCCAATTCATCAACAGCAAAGATACATTTTGAATAAAATAGGTGCTTATTTTATTAATTTTTATTTATTAATTTTTTTTTTTTCTTTTTTTTTTTTTGAGACAGAGTCTCGCTCTGTCGCCCAGGCTGGAGTGCAGTGGCGCAATCTCGGCTCACTGCAAGCTCCGCCTCCCGGGTTCACGCCATTCTCCTGCCTCAGCCTCTCAGAGTAGCTGGGACTGCAGGCGCCCGCCACCACGCCCGGCTAATTTTTTGTATTTTTAGTAGAGACGGGGTTTCACCGTGGTCTCGATCTCATGACCTCATGATCCGCCCGCCTCGGCCTCCCAAAGTGCTGGGATTACAAGCGTGAGCCACCACGCCCGGCATTAATTAATTTTTTTGAGACAAGAGTCTCACTCAGTCACCCAGGCTGGAGTGCAGTGGCGTGATCTCGACTCACTGCACCTCCACCTCCCAGGTTCAATCAATTCTCCCGCCTCAGCCTCCCAAGTAGCTGGGATTACAGGCGTGCACCACCACGTCCAGCTAATTTTTTAAATTTTTAATAGAGACAGGGTTTCACCATGTTGGCCAGGCTGGTCTCAAACTCCTGGCCTCAGGTGATCCACCCACCTCGGCCTCCCAAAGTGCTGGGATTACAGGCATCCACCACCACACCCAGCTAATTTTTGTATTTTTAGTAGAGACGGGGTTTCACTGTGTTGGCCAGGCTGGTCTCAAACTCCTGACCTCATGATCCGTCCACCTCGGCCTCCCAAAGTGCTGGGATTACAAGCGTGAGCCACTGCACCCAGCCTATCTTTTTTTCTTTTTGAGAGAGGGTTTCACTATGTTGCCCAAGCTGGAGTGCAGTGGCAAAATTATGGCTCACTGCAGCTTTGACCTGCCAAGCTTCAAGCAATGCCCCCACCTCAACCTCCTGAGTAGCTGGGACCACAGGCATATGCCACCAGGCCCAGCTAATTTTTTTGTTTGTTTGTTTTGGTATAGATGGGGGTCTTATGTTGCCCAAGCTGGTCTCGAACTCCTGGACTCAAAGTATCCTCCCCAGCCTCACCGTCCCAAAGTGCTGGGATTACAGACGTGAGCCACCATGCCCAGCCCTTTATTATAATCTTATTAGGAAGATACTACAGGCATCCATAATCTGAAAATCTGAAATTAGAGCACGGTGGCTCATGCCTGTAATCCCAGCACTTTGGGAGGCGAAAGAGGGCAAGTCACCTGAGGTCAGGAGTTGGAGACCAGCCTGGCCAACATAGCGAAAGCCCGTCTCTACCAAACAAAACAAAACAAAACAAAAATTAGCCGGGCGTGGTGACAGATGCCTGTAATCCCAGCTACTTGGGAGGCTGAGGCAGGAGGATTGCTTAAACCCAGAAGCGGATGCTGCAGTGAGCCGAGATTGCGCCACTGCACTCCAGCCTGGACAACAGAGCTAGACTGTCTCAAAAAAATAATAATAAAAATAAAAAGAATTTAAAAAAATCTGGAGTGTGTCAAAATCTCTAACTACATACAGCTCAAAGGAAATGCTCACTGGAACATTTTGGATTTATGCTAAACTGGTAAGTATACTGCAACTATTCCAAAATATGAAAAAAAAATCTGAAACCCAAAACACTTCTGGTCCCAAGCATTTCAGATAAGGGATACTCAACCTGTACCATTATCCCCATTTTACAGATGAGAAATCAGAGGCAGAGTTGTTTAATAAACGCACCCAAGGTCACACAGTTGATTGGATACAAAATTTGAACCAAGGCAGTCTGACTTCAAATCCGCATTCTTAACTATTATTCTTTTTTTTTTTTTTTTTTTGAGACGGAGTTTTTGCTCTTGCCCAGGCTGGAGTGCAATGGCGCGATCTCGGCTCACTGCAACCTCCGCCTCCTGGGTTCAAGCGATTCTCCTGCCTCAGCCTCCCGAGTAAATGGGATTACAGGCATGCGCCTCCACGCCCAGCTAATTTTGTATTTTTAGTAGAGATGGGGTTTCTCCATGTTGGTCAGGCTGGTTTTGAACCCCTGACCTCAGGTGATCCGCCCGCCTCGGCCTCCCAAAGTGCTAAGATTACAGGCATGAGCCACCGCGCTGGGCCATTCTTAACTATTATTCTATCATCAATAGGAGACAGAAATAAAGTACCATCTAGTCCTTTTGTTTCCAATTTCAGGAAAGGAGCTGGTAATCATTCCCAAACTTCCTCAAGAAGCAGAAAATACTGTTGGCATCCAAAAACACTGCCTAAAATACGTATTTATGAGCAGAAATGACTGGAAGAGAAATACATACCATGTTGTGATTGGAAGAGAAATACATACCATGTTGTGAGAGAGCCTGTTCCAGGGGGGACACCACATTAGAAGGAGGTTTCAGCCGAATAACATTGTTGGTGACGGAGAATGCCAGTTTCACTGTCTTGATCAGCAGCTGGCCCTGCCCCTGGCCCTCTGCCCCATCACTAGGGTGCCAAATGGAAACCAAAGATGATTCAGACAGTATGACTTCATTCGCAATATATGTGCTCTCATGAATTAGATTCCAACAATAATCCCAGAGTTCAACAGCTTCTGTTAGAGGCCCCAGTCCAAACTAGGAGAGAGGAGGAGTAATCAACTCCCTTTGCTATATGCCAATCTATACAGCAGCCACTAGGGTATGTAAAGGCTATGTCCTAGGAAGAACAATGTCATCTTCTAAAAGCTACTGCAAGTTAACTTAAACTGGAGTTATTAGTAACATGCAGGCACAATAAAGACAAACAAAGGGAACATGGAGAAGGAGCCCTACCTTCGAGGCTGAGCAGCCATCACCATGTCAATGGTGTCCACGCCAATGCCCATGATATTGATAACTGTCTGTCCTGCTTCTGTGTATGCCAGGCTGCAGATGCAGAGAGACTGCAGGCTGGGAGTATGACTGGAAGACAGATGTGTTCTGAGTTACCAGGGAGCCAGTCAGTGTATCTTGGAAGGAAGGGCATTGTTCAATTAGGCTAGGGTGGCTAACCTAACCTACTGGACACTGGAGACCAGCTCTCTGCAAGCTGAAGGCACTCTGATCACTTTCCTGAAATAGACTTGATCACCTAAAGATCACCCTGAGAAGCAATCTAAATGTCCATCAAGTAACAGATACAGCTACTGAAGAGGATCATAATTAATCCATATGATGGAATGCATGGAACCATTAAAATAAGACATCTATGAGCAGTGGCATGGAAAGAAAGTTACAGTCAATACAGAAAGAGGAAAAAACCGAGAATACATAGTAACCGGCCCTGGGAAGTAGATATATATGAAGAGTGTCTTGTCAGGAATGAACTTTTGTAACGATCATAAAGAATGATTAATATATTAGTGTATGTGTACACACACAAACACACACACACACTCTCTCTCTCATTCCTACTTCTCTGTCCACAGTGAGAAATGATAAACAAGCCAATGGAAAGCAACTAACAACCTCAAGATTACTGAGTTCTGGGCTCAAGCAGGGTAAATTCTCTGGAAGAAATGAGACGGCTTTGCACAGCAAAAGCCTGTGTCTTGCCTTGGTGAGCACCAAGCTCTAGTAATCAACCCTTCATTACCTGCTGTGCAGCTCTGTCTCGTGGCACAGGTTCAGTATCGCATGAATCAGCTCCAGGATCAGGCAACCTGGACTCCAGAAAAGACAGAGGAATGATGTGGCCTTGTGTAATGACCCCTTATCTCAAGAAAGGGAAAGAAAAAACTCTCCAGGGAGGCCAGAAATCCCCAGGTCTTCCCTGCCCAGGCCAGGTCCTCCCTGTCCATGCTGTCCTTACCAATCTGTTCCCTCACTCCATGAGAGTTGTAGCGCCACTTATGGTAGCTGGGAAGCATCTCCTTCAGCACAAACATTACACAGGGTACAAGTCCTTGGCTCTGGGTACTACCAAGTTGCCCCTACAAGAAACCATGCAGTGAGGGCTTCCGCACATTTAAGGAGAAGTCATTTAGTTACCTAGAGATTTAATTCCAAAACCATAGATAGGTCCAAAGGAAATCCAGGCAAACCTTGGTCATCAATGATAAAAAAGAAACATCAAAAGTCCTACTTTATAGTTGAGCCCAGGTTGTGGGTCTTTTCTAGTATAGAAAAAGTGATGAAACAGAATGTCACAAAAGGCACCAACATGAAGAAAACAGATGCAGGCTAAATCTGGACAGAAGGGAGGCACCTTAAACATAAAGGATAGAGGATTGCTGATGATGAACAATGCCACTTCACTATCATGATTGCCAGCCATCCCTAACCTCAATCCCATCACTGAAATACTAGAAAGGAGATCTGATATGCAAAAATCTGATACCCAATGATATCTGTTAACTGTAGTATCCTTCTATTAAAAATGGGGACTCTTTAGTTATATATAAATATCTATATTTATATTCCTATCTCTATATGCAATCTTTTTCTTCGCCCCCGAGATGGAGTTTCACTCTTGTCGCCTAGGCTGGAGTACAATGGCGTGATCTCGACTCGCTGCAACCTCCGCCTCCCAAGTTCAAGCAATTCTCCTGCCTCAGCCTCCTGAGTAGCTGGGATTACAGGCATCCACCACCACACCCAGCTAATTTTTGTATTTTTAGTAGAGATGAGGTTTCACCATGTTGGTCAGGCTGGAATCAAACTCCTGACCTCAGGTAATCCATCCGCCTCAGCCTCTCAAAGTGCTGGGATTACAGGCATGAACCACTGCACTCAGCCTACAATCATTTCTTTTTAAGCTTTCATTGATTCCTGCAGGCAGGAAGTATAGTTTTTTTCATGCATGACCCTCTTCTCAATCCCATGAGGTAGAAACCATATAGCATTCTATTTTAGAGACTCTAAGATATTCTTTACTTGCTCAAGGTCATGCAGCTAGTAAGCTGTCAACCTGAATGTAAACCTAATTCTGACTCCAAAATTTATGCTATATGTCATTATTTATGCTCTATGTCAGTATTTTTCAAACCGAGTTGTAACCCATTAGGAGACTATGAGATCAGTCTATGGTCAAAATTCACTTAAATAGGGAGGAGACTGAATAGAAAATATCAGGGTACAACTTGTGTGGTAAGAATAAATGTGAAACCGTGAAATTTTGCTTCAGGAATAAACACACATGTATATATACTGGGATATATTATCCCGGGTTACTGTCAAAATAGCTTGACAGGCCGGGCGCGGTGGCTCACGCTTGTAATCCCAGCACTTTGGGAGGCCGAGGCGGGTGGATCATGAGGTCAGGAGATCGAGACCACGGTGAAACCCCGTCTCTACTAAAAATACAAAAAATTAGCCGGGCGTGGTGGCGGGCGCCTGTAGTCCCAGCTACTTGGAGAGGCTGAGGCAGGAGAATGGCGTGAACCCGGGAGGCGGAGCTTGCAGTGAGCCGAGATTGCGCCACTGCACTCTAGCCTGGGCGACAGAGCGAGACTCCGTCTCAAAAAAAAAAAAAAAAAAAAAAATAGCTTGACAGTCACTGCAATACCCTTTTGGCCTCTTCCATTCTACTTCATAAACCTTCCAACTATTAAATAAATTCACATCATTAAGCACCTAATAGAGAATATACTGGCACATAGTAGGTACTCAATACATAGAAACTGTTGTCACTATAACTTCAAGATGACTATTCTGCCTACAGACAAGAAGATTACAGCACCAGGGGCCAGGGAAACTATTTCAGAGTCATCTGACCACACTGGACCTTTTCTTTTTCTGCCCTTTGTGAACAAAATCAGACTGTACCTTGACAAGGGTGGTGATCAAGCGCAGAAAGGCAATAGTAACTCCATACTCGCCCTGAGGCTGTTCACTATTCATCAAGAGGTTTCCGTACCCTCCAGCATTCATCCCTTCCGCACTGGAAAAAGAGAAGTAGAGAGAAAAAAAATGACAGAGAAATTTCAAGGTTTCAAGAAACTAATCATAGAGCATTCTTGTTATAGTCTAGATGACTTGAACATAAAATAGAAAAGCTCTCCAATGGAAATAATCCAATCGAGACAGTTCTGTACCTAGGGTAAACATTAAGAACATGTTTTATTGATGTAAAACCTCAAGAGATTGGAAGTAAAAAAATCAAAGGAACATCAGGGAAACATTTTGTCAAGAGCGAGCAAGGCGAGAATGCTCAGGTAGTAAGATGGAGCCTGTGTACTGGTAAGTGGTCTACTGGCTGAGCTCGAGAACCCATGAAATGAGAAAAAGTACAGAGTGATTGTGGCTTAATAACGGGACACCAAGTCCCTGAATCTAGAAACCTCTGGATTTTCTGGGCTGGAAAGTAAATGCTCACATACTAACGTGATTGATGTTGGATAAGAAATCTCTCTTCTTCTCGGCCGAGCACCATGGCTCATGTCTGTAATCCCAGCACTTTGGGAGGCCAAGGCGGGCGGATCAGTTGAGGTCAGGAGTTCGAGACCAGCCTGGCCAACATGGTGAAACACTATCTCTACCAAAAATGCAAAATTACCGGGGCGTGGTGGTGAATGCCTGTAATCCCAGCTACTCGGGAGGCTGAGGCAGGAGAATCACTTGAACCTGGGAGGCAGAGGTTGCGGTGAGGCAAGATCACGCCATTGCACTCCAGCCGGGGCAACAAGAGCGCAACTCCATCTCAAAAAAAAAAAAAAAAAATCAGGCCGGGCGTGGTGGCTCACACCTATAATCCCAGCAATTTGAGAGGCTAAGGCGGGCAGATCACTTGAGACCAGGAGTTCCAGACCAGTCTGGCCAACATGGTGAGACCCCGTCTCTATTAAAAATATAAAAAATTAGCCGGGCGTGGTGGCGCACATCTGTAATCCTGGCTACTAGGGAGGCTGAGGTGGGAGAATTGCTTGAACCTGGGAGGCGGAGGCTGCAGTGAGCTTAGATCGTGCCACTGCACTCTGGCCTTGGCAATAGAGCGAAACTACATCTCAAAAAATAAAAAAAAGTAACTAACTAAATAAATAAATAATACAAAAATTAGCCAGGCATGGTGGCTCAAGCCTATAATCCGAAGCTACTCGGGAGGCTGAAACACAACAACTGCTTGAACATGGGAGGCAGAGGCTGCACCACTGCACTCCAGCCTGGGCAACAGAGTGAGACTCCATCTCAAAAAAATAAACAAATACATAAAAATAAAATTAATAAACCTAGGCTAGATCTGAGACATATGTGGTTCTCACTAGGGAGTATGGCCCACCACCCTAGGAGCTGGCTCACCTAATCATCTGACTCAGGCTGGAGACAGGATGGGCCACAAATGGTAAAAAACCTGTGTGACGAAGATCAGTCCAGACCTGAGAAAGAAAAGGAAGAGTTAAATGCCCACGTATCTTCAAGCATGTGCCAAGTGCTACATTTTTGGCTGTTGGGAAGATCTGGCATCTTACCTTTGCTGGATTGCGGGCAGCCAAAACAGTTAAGCAGTTGACACAAGAAGCAATGACATCCACAGGTGGGGAGATCACTGTCGTTAACCTGGTTGGAAAACAATACACTATACTCAATAAAGCAAATAATACACTGGTTCCCTCACAAATTTTTCCAGTTCTCTCTCCCCAGTCACTCCTCTCAGCAGACATATAAAAACAGGAAAACCAAGGAACATGCGTGAACTTTAACCCAGTGGGTATGTGTCCAGGTTCCTGCAAACTGAGGGCACAAGTGCTGAGATCTCTACTGGGCAGCTGAGGGTCAGCCAAGACAGACTCACCGCTGCAGCAGCATGTAGATGCGAGACGTGATGGGCAGGAGACAGTCTGCTATCGACAGGTCTGTACTGATGACCTTATGGACGAGATCAATGATGGGTTTGACTCGCTGGCAGTGCTGAATCACATCTGAGAAGAAAGACAGCTTGTGACCTCACAGCAAACAACCCCTTTAAGATCACTGAACAGTCTCTGAGACCCAGACACACAAATCAGACAAATCACAATCTTGATGGTTCTAAATTTTATGTAGATATTCTATTTTCTAAATCCTCCAAGCACGTCCACTTTTCCTCCTCGTAGTGATGTTTCCGAAAGTTGACCTTACCTGCAGTTGAAACAACATGAAGCAACATTTCAATCTCGCAGGTAAAGAGGGTCCAGCTGCTATAGGAGTATTCCCAGCGTACCAGGTATGCCCTATCATCCAACATTACTTGGCCCACAGTGCCTTGAGGTATGCGAAGGTTGGTTTGACCCCCTAAGAAAGAAGGATAAATTAGTCTAATATCTGAGGATAAATAAAAAATGTAACTCCTCTACCAGACATCAATATTTCAAACACACAGAGATACACAAACTCATAGATTCTCTCTTTTTTTTTTTTTTGAGACAGAGTCTCCCTCTTGCCCAGGCTGGAGTGCAGTGGCACTATCTCGGCTCGCTGCAACCTCCACCTCCTGGGTTCAAGTGATTCTCGTGCCTCGGCCTCCCAAGTAGCTGGGACTACAGGTGCGCACCACCACTCCTAGCTAATTTTTGTATTTTTAGTAGAGACGCGGTTTTACCATGTTGGCCAGGCTGGTCTCGAGCTCCTGGCCTCAAGTGATCTGCCTGTCTTGGCCTCCCAAAGTTCTGGGATTCACAGGCTCTCTTCTTAGTAGTTAACATTCCTACAGCTTTTTCAACTAAAATACCCAAAAAAGTTCTTGTCGTGTAGACAAGTGTCTTTTTTTTTGAGATGGAGTTTCGCTCTTGTTGCACAGGCTGGAGTGCAATGGCGTGATCTCAGCTCACTGCAACCTCCGCCTCCCAAGTTCAAACGATTCTCCTGCCTCAGCCTCCCAAGTAGCTGGGATTACAGGCATGCACCACCATGCCCGGCTAATTTTATATTTTTAGTAAGACGGGGTTTCTCCATGTTGGTCAGGCTGATCTCGAACTCCCGACCTCAGGTGATCCGCCACCTTGGCCTGTAATCCCAAAGTGTTGGGATTACAGGCGTGAGCCACCACACCTGGCCGACAAGTGACTCTTTCTACATGTCTAAAAATCACTTGAATGCAAAGAACAGTTTTCCATTCAAATGATGATACCAACAATACCTCATAGGACTGCTAGTGCCTAGATCACTGGAGAAGTCAATGGTGATGATGCCAGGATTAAAACAGTGAGGCAATTCCTTCTATATTTTCCTCTTTGAGCACTTGCAACAGATAAGAGCCTCAGAGTGTAACTGGCTGGATGCATTGGCTCACGTCTATAATCCCAGTGCTTTGGGGGGCTAAGGTGGGAGAATCACTTGAGCCCAGGAGTTTAAGGCTGCAGTGAGCTATGATCTTGCCACTGCACTCCAGCTTGGGTAGACAGAGCAAGACATCAAAAAAAAAAAAAAAAAAAAAGCTGTCATAAAAGGGGGATCTCTTTATCTCACCAAGGGGATAAAGGAGTTTGGGTGTTTGTCTCCGCCAAAGAGTTCCATCCTCATGGGAGATCACATCATTAGGCTTGTGTTTATAAAGTTCATTGTAGAAAGACATCTTATCCAAGAAGCTATACACCTGCCAAAACAGAAAAAACCATCACACATTCCCCTCCAGGATAAGCAAGGGGAGGTCCCACAGTCTGCTCTTTCAACCAGACTCTCAAACTTCTTGCAATCCCACCACTGTGACTGTTCTTGGAACTGCCTTCTGCGCCCCTCGCCAAATCTTCACTGGGCTTTTAACACTCAACTCAAGTCCCCATCACTCCATAAGGGCAGTTATCTCTCCCGAACAGTATGGTCTTTATTGCTCAAATGACATTTACTCTGTACCACCTGGCTCTTAGCTATTTATTTCTTATATCTAGTAACTTCCAACTAGATATTAAGGAACTTTATACTTAGTCTTAGTCCCACAGTATCTACAATAGGTACTTAATGAAAAGATTATTTAATTTTATAGAATTGAGGTGCTATCTTTGGTATCTTTCATTCACCTTCAGACTAACTTTTGTCATGGCAGTAGAACTGCAATGTGGAAAGCAAAAAAGATTCCTAATAAAGTCTCCATAAAGAATCTCCCATTCTCTTTACTTATCTGACTGAGCAACTTACCTTTTTGGCTGTGGACTTCCCTGATACCAGGGCTCGGAGCAGTTGCAGGAGTGGGGAGAGGAGGTGGGGAAACATTCCACACACACTGTCCAGAATGATCCCAAGGCCAGAAGTTGGCTCCTGTGGTGGAAGGAGACAAATCACTGATCTTCACATTATCCACAAATTAACATCTCTCCAAATTTCCCAGCAATCATAAGAAAATTTAGAATTAATCCTTCCTTTTAGACAGATATCATCCCTCCTTAATAATTTAAGACTTTCATATTTCCACTGAAAAAGGATATAAGACAACTGATTTAGTGAGGGACCTAAAAAAAGACTACTATTCTATCCAGTGACCTCTTCCCAGCCATCCTTTCTATGGGAAGACAGTATTGTTCACCTGTGCATTACATGTTTCCACTAAAGTGCAAATTACCCAACTATTTCAGCAGTTGGCTACCACACAGCAACCACAGATGCTCACTCTAGATACTGTTTCATACCAGCTTCTCCCAGGAGCACTGTGGTTCTATAACATCAGACAGCATCTTACAAAAAAGAGGGTAAAATATACAGGTAGATCATCAGTTGGATCTTGAGGTTTGAGACTGTTGTCAATGCTCAGGGCAAGTACTGGTGAGAAATTGTTCTTTTCAAAGCCAAATTCTCACTCTAACTAGTTACAATACCCTGACAACTCATAGGCTACGGTTACAATCTCCTAAAAGCACTTTCAAGAGCTGCAGGAACACTGGTGTCTAAAATACTGCCATATATGAAAACAAAAAACTGGTGGGTTGGAAGGCCGGGCTCAGTGGCTCACGCCTGTAATCCCAGCACTTTGGGAGGCTGAGGCAGGCAGATCACGAGGTCAGGAGATCGAGACCAGCCTGGCCAACATAGTGAAAACCCGTCTCTACTAGAAATACAAAAAATTAGCCGGGCATGGTGGCGGGTGCCTGTAATCCCAGCTACTTGAGAGGCTGAGGCAGGAGGACTGCTTGAACCCGGGAGGCAGAGGTTGCAGTGAGCCGAGATCGCGCCATTGCACTCCAGCCTGGGCAACAGAGCAAGACTCCATCTCAAAAAAACAAAACCAAACCAAAACAAACAAACAAAAAAACCTGGTGGGTTGGAGACAGCACACTGGTAATAACGTGGGCTGCAGACTCAAGTCAAACAGAACTGGGTTCTGGCTGCCTCTTTCTATGTGTGACTTTGTGCAAATCACTTCACATCTCTAAGTGTCATGTGTCATCACATTAAAAGAGGGACAGTAATAGTATCTACTTCATACATTTTTATAAAGATTAAATGAGAAAATACACATGAATGCTTAGTACAAAACCTGTAAGAAAACAAGTGTTTGAACAATTCTTTTGCTATGCAGTGACTCTCTCTGACATACTTACTGTCCCCCAGAACAGTTCCGGAAGAGAAGGGTCGGCCAAGACTTCACATGCTGTATCAATTATATCCTGTTTGAGGAGGGAAGAAAAATGGATCATTTTCCCTAGCTGAACCAGTCTATCTTTATTATTGTATTCTGTTGAAATAAAAACACCAAAACACCAATAAACACTAAAGTGGGAGGACCACTTCAATCCAGAAGTTCCAGAGCAGCCTGGGCAACATAGTAAATCCTCTTCTTGAAAACAAATAAAATCAAATAAACACCTTAATATAGAAAGTCAGAAAGAACTGGTTAAGAATTGGTTGGTTGGCTGGGTGCAGGGGCTACCCCTATAATCCTAACACTTTGGGAGGCGAGGCCGGCAGATCACTTGAGGTCAGGAGTTCAAGACCAGCCTGGCCAACATGGTAAAACCCCATGTCTACTAAAAATACGAAAGTTTGCCAGGCATGGTGGTGCACACCTTATAATCCCAGCTACTTGGGTGGCTGAGGCATGAGAATCACTTGAACCCAGGCAATGGAGGTAGCAGTGAGCCGAGATCATGCCACTGTACTCTAGCCTGGGCAACAAAGTGAGGCTCTGTCTCAAAAAACAAACAAACAAAAAAACTGCTTAAGGGTGGATGGGTTGGTTGACTGATTTATTTATTTATGTTTAGAGAAGATAAGGTCATGCTCTATCACCCAGACTAGAGTGCAAGAATTCTGAGTAAGTGGGTTTGTTTCTTTTTACTTTTTTTTTTGAAGATGGAGTCTCACTCTGTCGCCCAGGCTGGAGTGTAGTGGCGCGATCTTGGCTCACTGCAAGCTCCGCCTCCCGGGTTCACACCATTCTCCTGCCTCAGCCTCCTGAGTAGCTGGGACTACAGGTGCCTGCCACCACGCCCGGCTAATTTTTTGTATTTTTAATAGAGACGGGGTTTCACCGTGTTAGCCAGGATGGTCTCAATCTCCTGACCTCATGATCTGTCCACCTCGGCCTCCCAAAGTATTGGGATTACAGGAGTGAGCCCAGCCTCTTTTTACCATTTTTGTATATATGTATGTAAGTAGATATGTATCCATTTTTAGAGACAGGGTCTTGCTCTGTTGGCCAGACTGGAGTGCAGTGGCACCACCATAGCTCACTGCAGCCTTTAACTCCTGGGTTTAAGTTATCTTCTCACCTCCGCCTCCCAAAGCACTGGGTTACAGGAGTGTACCACCATGCCTAGCCAAGAACTCTGGCTTTAAAAATTAAGATTATATCCTGTCCAGGGTGTGCTGTGTCTGCTGTATGATGTTAGACAAATTCATCTCTCTGAACCAGAAATGCTTTATCTGTAAAATGGGGACAGTAATATCTGCTTCAGAGTAGGATTATAAGGATTATAAATAAGGATTAAATGAGATGATGTATGAGGAAGTAGACTGTAAATTCAAAAATGCCACATAAATGTAAGTTATTACTAGGCTCGGCTAAACTGCTCTCCTAGAGGGCAAAAACAATGTCTTTCTTTTTTTTAGACAAAGTTTCGGTCTTTCATCCAGACTGGAGTGTAATGGCACAATCTCGGCTCACTGCAACCTCCGCCTCCCCGGTTTAAACTATTCTCCTGCCTCAGCATCCCGAGTAACTGGGATTATAGGCGCCCACCACCACGCCCAGCTCATCTCTGCATTTTAGTTTCACCATGCTGGCTGAGCTGGTCTCAAACTCCTGACCTCAGGTGGCCCACCTGCCTTGACCTCCCAAAGTGCTGGGATTACAGACATGAGCCACTGTTGTTGGCCAAGAACAATGTCTTTAATTGTTCTATCCTTTGCACTTAGCACAGAGCTTAGCGTACACAGGGAATCTAATAAATGCTCACTGAATGACTTCTTTCAAATCCAAGTACCTGGCCGGGTGCGGTGGCTCATGCCTGTAATGCCAACACTTTGGGAGGCCGAGGCAGGCAGATCACGAGGTCAGGAGATCGAGACCATCCTGGCTAACATGGTGAAACCCCGTCTCTATTAAAAATACATAAAAATTAGCTGGGTGTGGCAGCGGGTGCCTGTAGTCCCTGCTGCTGGGGAGGCTGAGGCAGGAGAATGGCGTGAACACGAGAGGCGGAGCCTGCAGTGAGCCGAGATCGCGCCACTGCACTCCAGCCTGGGTGACAGAGCGAGACTCCACCTAAAAAAAAAAAAAAAAAAAAAAAAAAAATCCAAGTACCAGGACTCCTGCAACTCTATGTTTTTTTTGTTGTTGTTGAGATGGGGTCTCACTCCGTCTCCCAGGTTGGAGTGCAGTGACACCATCTCAGCACACTGAAACCTGCGTCTCCCAGGCAAGTGATCCTACCTCATCCTCCTGAGTAGCTGGAACTACAGGTGCGTGCCACCACACTCAGCTAACTTTTTGTATTTTTGGTAGAGACAGGGCTTCATCATGTTGCCCAGGCTAGTCCTGAACTGAGCTCAGGTGATCCACCCGCCTTGGCCTCCCAAAGTGCTCGGATTACAGGTGTGGGCCACAGTGCCTGGCCCTAATATGTTAATACCAATCCTCTAGGTGTAAGGTCGGGTCAAAAGTAACCAGAATTCTCCCAAAGTACACAAACCTTGTTCTATGCCCATGACCTTCAGAAACTGAGTCTTCTTTTTTTTGAGACAAAGTTTCGCTCTTGTTGCCCAGGCTGGAGTGCAATGTCACAGTCTCAGCTCACTGCAACCTCTGCCTCCCGGGTTCAAGCAATTCTCCTGCCTCAGCCTCCCAAGTAGCTAGGATTACAGGCACCCACCACCATGTCCGGCTAATTTTTGTATTTTTAGTAAAGATGGGGTTTCACCATGTTGGCCAGGCTAATCTCAGACTCCTGAACTCAGGTGATCTGCCCTCTTTGGTCTCCCAAAGTGCTGGGATTACAGGAGTGAGCCACTACACCCAGCCTCTAGAAATTGAGTCTTTCAACAAAACTCATTTCTCTCTAATGATAAAAATTTTAATTTTCACCAAGTTAGTCAATTTACAAAACAAGTTACTAGTCACTAAAAATGAAGAGAGTGATTTAGTTTTCAGGATACTCATCAAATATCATTTCCCACTAAAAATAACCAAGGCTATTGGAATAAGCAGATTCCAGGTCTGACGCAAGAATCTTACAAGATAATCCTGTAACATCTTGTACCAGAAAGCAACAGAGAAAAGAGGCAAGGCACAGTGGCTCACATCTATAATCCTAGCACTTTGACAGGCCGAGGCAGGCAGATCACTTGAGGTCAGGAGTTTGAGATCAGCCTGGCCAACAAGGGGAAACGCTGTCTCTACTAAAATTACAAAAACTAGCCAGACATGGTGGCGCACACCTGTAACGCCAGCTACTCAAGGGGATGAGGCAGGAAAATCACTTGAACCCAGGAGACAGAGTTTGCAGCGATCTGAAATCGCGCCACTGTACTCCAGCCTGGGTGACAGAGTGAGACTCCGTTTCAAAACAATAAGAAATAAACATAGGCCTGGTGCAGTGGCTAATGCCTGTAATCCCAGCACTTTGGGAGGCTGAGGCAGGTGGATCACTTGAGGTCAGGAGTTTGAGGCCAGCCTGGCCCACATGGCAAAACCCCGTCTCTACTAAAAATACAAAAATTAGCCGGACGTGGTGGCATACATCTGTAAACCCAGCTACTCAGGAGACTGAGGCAGGAGAATTGCTTGAACCCAGGTGGCAGACGTTGAAGTGAGTGGAGATCATGCTACTTACTCTCCAGTCTGGGCGACAAGCGAGACTCCGTCTTAAAGAAAAATAAATAAGGCCAGGCACGGTGGCTCACGCCTGTAATCCCAGCACTTTGGGAGGCTGAGGCGGGCGGATCACGAGGTCAGGAGATCGAGACCACCCTGGCTAACACGGTGAAACCCCATCTCTACTAAAAATACAAACAAATTAGCCGGGCCTGGTGGCGGGCGCCTATAGTCCCAGCTACTCGCGAGGCTGAGGCAGAAGAATGGCGTGAACTCGGGAGGCAGAGCTTGCAGTGAGCCGAGATCATGCCACTGCACTCCAGCCTGGACGAGGGCGAGACTCCATCTCAAAAAAAAAAAAAAAAAAAAAAAAAAACAAGGAAAAGAAAAAGAAATTAATTAATTAAATTTAAAAAGGAAGCAATAGAGAAAATAAAAAAGAAAAGAAAGCAACAGAGCTATCAAAATATATAAGGGTAGTGTCAAACAGATTTAGAAAGCTGTTACAGGCCAAATATGGGACCGAGCATAAGAAAAATAACTTCGGCCAGGCATGGTGGCTCACACTTGTAATCCCAGCACTCTGGGAGGCGGAGGCAGTGGGATCACCTGAGGTCAGGAGTTCAGGACCAACCTGGCCAACACGGCAAAACTCCATCTCTACAAGAAAAACACAAAAATTAGCTGAGCATGGTGGCACACGCCTGTAGTCCCAGCTACTCAGGAGGCTAAGGTGAATGGACCATCTAAGCCTAGCAGGTGCAAGTTGAAGTGGGACGAGATCGCGCCACTGTATTCTGAACTCCAGCCTGTCTCCAAAAAAAAAAAGAGACAATGTTTTCTGGGGGGCTTTTGTGTGATAATGGTTGTAATGTTAAGTTTTGTTGAAATGTTCGTAGATTAAGTTAAATAGTATGTGACATTTGCTTTGAAATAATCAAGGAGGGAAGGGGCAGAAAAAGGATTATCCATGAGATGACAACTGGTAGAAGCTGGTGATGGGCTCATGGGGTTCAATATGTAATTTTGTCTTCTCTGGTATAAGTTTGAAATGTTTCATCTTAAAAAACATTTTAGGCTAGGTGCCACAGCTCACACCTGTAATCCCAGCACTGTGGGAGGCTGACAGGGATGGACAGCTTAAGCCCAGGAGTTCAAGACCAGCCTGGGCAACACAATGAGACACTGTCTCACCAAAAAAAAAAAAACAAAAAAAAAACCCACTGCAGAAGACTTACCAGCATCAACAAATGTCTGGGACAGATGTACTACAGAGTAAAAAAATGAGGTTACAAAACGGTATACATTTGGGAAGCAGAGGTCAAAAGTCCTGAGTTCGAGACCAGCCTGGGCAACATACTGAGACCCAGTCTCTTAAAAAATAAATAAACAGGGCTGAGCGCAGTGGCTCACACCTGTAATCCCAGCACTTTGGGAGGCCAAGGCAGGTGGATCATGAGGTCAGGAGTTTGAGACCAGCCTGGCCAAGATGGTGAAACCCCGTCTCTACCAAAAATACAAAAATTAGCCAGGCGCAGTGGCAGACACCTCTAATCCCAGCTATTTAAGAGGCTGAGGCAGAAGAATCGCTTGAACCCGGGAGGCGGAGGTTGCAGTGAGCCGAGATCGCGTCACTGCACTCTAGCCTGGGCAACAGAGCAAGACTCCACCTCAAAAAAAAAAAATAAATAAATGCATAAATAAATAAATAAACAAATTTTAAAAACAGTATATCCATTGTTGTTCCATTTCTAGAGAAGAATTACTATATTTTCACGTATATACGTATTTGGAAAATGGAAGGGAATACATCAAAATGTTATCAAGTTATCTATGTGACAGGACTATACTTTTTTCTTTTTATCAGCATTTTCTGTTTTTTCTACAATTAACATTTATCACCTATATAACAGTAAATGAAGACAAGGCCGGGTGCAGTGGCTCACGCCTGTTATCCCAGCACTTTGGGGGGCCGAGGCAGGCGGATCGCCTGATGTCAGGAGTTTAAGACCAGCCTGGTCAACATGGCGAAAGCCCGTCTCTACCAAAAATACAGAAATTAACTGGGCGAGGTGGCGGACACCTGTAATTCCAGCTACTTAGGAGACTGAGACAGGAGAATCGCTTGAACCCAGGAGGCGGACACTGCAGTGAGCCGAGATCGCGCCACCACACTCCAGCCTGGGCCACAGAGCAGGACTCCATCTCAAAAAAAAAAAAAGAAAAAAGCAAATAAAAATGAACACCAGTAAACAAATTAACACATGAGGTAAATAGTATCAGATCCAATGGGGGTATATTTTTGGGACTTGATTGCAAAGCTGGGCAGTAGAGACAGCTTCATGAAAGCCAGACACTGACCTGCTGATTGCCCAGTGTGTGCAGCTCCAACGAGGTCAGAACGAAAGAGAGCAGTCCATAGACACACATGCATGCAGTGCTGGTGGTGCACTGGAATGACAAAGGAGTCAGTGAATCATTCTGAGTGATACAACTCTTCCCCAGGTTCAGCATAATCCTATCGCATTCATATATTCTTTGTAAACAAATGGGAAGGAAATCTGAAGCTTCATAATTTTCCTAATTTAGTTACAAGATCAGGAAGACAAAGGGAGAAAAGAGAAAGCAGGAACCACAAATATTACAACAAAGTCAAGAATAAAATCAGAAGGGAATTATTGCCAAAGTCATCAAAGTTTGTGTGAGGAAGAAGAAAACCATATCCAGCCTACAGTAAACAGTCTGCATGTGGTAATGGGAATTGATATAGCACCTGAACGGCCACCAAGATAAGCCAACCAGTGACAACAGGTAGGGCCTGCTGGCTGAGTTTTCTTCCTTTTAAATAGGCTTTGTTTTGTAGAGCAGTTTTAGGTTCATAGCAAAACTGAGCAGAAAAGGATTCCCCATATATCCTCTGCCTCCACACATAAATAGCATCCCACCAAAACAGTACAATTGTTACAACTGAATAACTTAAATTGGCATTATTATTATCACCCAAAGTCCACAGTTTACACTAAGGGTCATCTTGTGTTGTACATTGTATGGATTTTTGGACAAGTATGACATGTATCCACCATTGTAGTATCACATGGAATAGCTTCACTGCCCTAAAAATCCTCCGTGTTCTACCTAATTCAGACCTCCTGCTCCACCAGACCGTTGGCAACCCACTATTCTCTTTAACATCTCCAAGGTTTTGCCTTCTCCAGAATGTCATGTAGTTGGAATCATATACTATGAAGCCTTTTTATATTGGCTTCATTTACTAATATGCATTTAATGTTTTCTCCATGTCTTTTCATGGTTTGATGGCTCATTTAGCAGTATGTAAATATTCCATCATCTAGATGTACAACAGTTTAGTTCTACTTACTGAAGGACCTTTTAGTTGCTTTCGAGTTTTAGTAATTACGAATGAAGCTGCTATAAAGGTCTGTGTGTATGTATTTGTGTGGGTATGTTTTCAACTCCTTTGGGCAAATGTATACCAACCAAGGAGTATAACTGCGATTTGGCCGGGCACGGTGGCTCACACCTGTAATCCCAGAACTTTGGAAGGCCGAGGTGGTCAGATCACTTGAGATCAGGAGTTCGAGACCAGCCTGGCCAACATGGTGAAACCCTGGCCCTACTAAAAATACAAAAAACAGTAATCCCAGAACTTTGGGAGGCCGAGGTGGTCAGATCACTTGAGATCAGGAGTTCGAGACCAGCCTGGCCAACATGGTGAAACCCTGGCCCTACTAAAAATACAAAAAACAGCCGGGCATGATGGCAGGTGCCTGTAATCCCAGCTACTTGGGAGGCTGAGGCACGAGAATCGCTTGAACCCGGGAGGCAGAGGTTGCAGTGAGCTGAGATCATTCCACTGCACTCCAGCCTGGGCAATAGAGCAAGACTCAGTCTCAAAAAAAAAAAGAAAAAGGAAAAGAAAAAATAATTGCTGAACCTGAGGTTTCATTTTACCACGTCAAAATGAGCTCACTAGCTGGGCACGGTGGCTCACGCCTGTAATCCCAGCACTTTGGGAGGCTGAGGCGGGTGGATCATGAGGTCAGGAGTTCAAGACTAGCTTGGCCAAGATGGTAAAACCCCATCTCTACTAAAAATACAAAAAATTAGCTGGGCGTTGTGGCAGGCACCCGTAGTCCCAGCTACTTGGGAGGCTGAGGCAGAAGAATCGCTTGAACTTGGGAGGTGGAGGTTGCAGTGAGCCAAGATCGTGCCACTGCACTCCAGCCTGGGTGACAGAGCAAGACTGTCTCAAAAATAAACAAACAAACAAACAAGCTCTCTAAACCATGCCACTCAAACCCCAACATAAGACTGAAGAGAATTTCTAATTCATCTTGTTACAGTTGATTAAGTCTCCTGGAAGTGACTTCTCCAGTCAATATGGCCAAAGCTATCTTCTTAAGATATACTTTACTGGCAAAGAGTTCAAACCGTATCTACCATTTACTGGCATTTTTGTTGCTTTGGGCAAATTACATCTCTCTGAGTCTCGATTTCCTAATGTATAAAACAGAATGATAATCTTTAACATGAAGAAGTGTTATAAGGATTCAATAAGATAATGTTCATAAACATTATAAATAATGTCTGATGATGTCTAAATGTTCTCAAAAGGTTAGTTACAACATGATCCCATTATCCACACCACCATTATAACTACTACATTATTATAATGCTTCTGCCGGCTCACTCCCATGCTCACCGCCCAGAGCCTTAAACTCACATCATTTCCCCCACTGGCAAGTGACTGGAGCAATCGGGTCAAGTACTGAAACACATTCAGCTGGATGGCTGTGCCACCTATCTTCCGGACCACACTGCTTGTCTCTTCTGGGTTCAGAGTGTGACGGAGGAGAGCCCAGGCCAAAAGCACTGGGGCATGATGTGGAATGTCCCCAAAGGTCAACATTAAACAGTCCATATCCTAGTGAGAGAAGAAAACACATCTACATCTCCGAACAGAAAGTGTCAATATCCCTCAACCAGATTCTTCATCATGTTCAATAAGCAAGCCATAAAGAGTGGCCTCACTCCTCATTCTGATATTTCACTCTTCTCAAACCCCCAGCCACCTCAGTAATAAACCCCTCAATTACAATTACTCTTCCTCTTACCCACAAAATTTGTCTACTAATTTTATGTAGTCTTAGGATTATAAAATGCATGTTAATATAGACACTCTTTAGAAATTTTATCCTGATCCTTCTCAAACTTTCTACGTTCTATCTTCATTTTCTATCTTCCTAACCATCTCATCTCAATGTTTTTCCCCTTTCCTCTTCTTTCACAGGCTCCCTAAATGCAGTCAATCCCCAGGGTTTTCTCCTTGGGCCTCTTTTGTCCTTGTACCATCTCCATGAATGAATCACTCTCACAGACTCAATTATCACCTTGGTATAGATGACAGACGAATCTGAGATTTCCTCCAGGTCTAATCAACTGTTTAACATTGTAGAGGCCAGGCACGGTGGCTCAAGCCTGTAATTCCAGCACTTTGGGAGGCTGAGGCAGGTGGATCACTTGAGGTCAGGGGTTCAAGACTAGCCTGGCCAACATAGTGAAACCCCATCTCTACTAAAAATATAAAAATTAACCGTGCGTGGTGGCGTGTGCCTGTAATCCCAGCTATTCCAGAGGCTAAGGCATGAGAATCGCTTGAACCCAGGAGGTGGAGGTTGCAGTGAGCCGAGACGGCACCACTGCACTCCAGCCTGGGTGATAGAGCAAGACTCTGTCTCAAAAAAACAAAACAGACTGGACATGGTGGCTCACACCTGTAGTCCCAGTACTTTGGGAGGCTTAGGCGGGAGGATCACGAAGTCAGGAGATCAAGACCTCTTGGCCAAAATGGTGAAACCCAGTCCCTACTAAAAATACAAAAATGAGCTGTGATCCCAGCTACTTGGGAGGCTGAGGCAGGAGAATCACTTGAACCCAGGAGGTGGAAGTTGCAAAGAGCCAAGACGGCGCCACTGTATTCCAGCATGGTGACAGAGCAAGATTTCGTCTCAAAAAAACAAAACAAAACAAAAACATTGCAGAACCTCCACATCACTGAACAATGTAGAGTTCCACAACACTGAAAATTTTATGCAGCAGTTCAATAATTGAAAGCTACTACTAACTTATAAACCCTCTGAAAAAAAAGAGGCTATTCCAAGTTCACCTGACAAATAAGCCCATCCTGTGCAAACTGATGCAGTTCTCTTCTGTCATCCAAAGCACACTTATGCAAGGACTCAATATCCATGCCCTCCACCAGGATGAGGGCACTGAAGTAGCTAGAAAGAAAAATAATATCACTATGTTATATATCCCGTTCTGAAACTCACTAGAGACAAAGGTGAGATATAAGACACTGCGATATCAAAAAAACCTATTGGGTCAGGCATAGTGGCTAATGCCTATAATCCTAACACTTTGAGAGGCAGAGGTGGGAGGATCACTTGAGGCCAGGAGTTCAAGACTATCTTGGACAACAAAGTGACACCCCATCTATACCACACGCACACAAAATTAACTGGCATATATCTTTGCTCACAGAGTGACCAGGCCCCCAATTGTGGATATAACCATGGTCATAAATATAGAAAAAACAAGAAATTTAAAGTCCATAGACTATCACCTGAAAGAGAATAGTGAGCATATATGCCTTATTTATCACTATCTTGTTAGCATTTGCATAGTGCTTGGCCTACAATAGTTGTTCAACGAATTTTTGTTGAATGAATGGATGAACCCCTTAAATGAAGACAGTAAGTAAAAAAGCAGATTACAATACTCATTTGAGAGTCCTCTCTCAATCCCAGTCTTTACTCCCTGCATGAAAGGGAACGTGGCAGTAGACCTATCCATTTCCCCACCCGTTAAGTGAAAAGTACACCTACCCCCCACCTGCTTACATACCACTATACTATCAATGCTCTAAACACTGCAAGTTCCATGATGTTCAATTCACTGACTTACCCAATCCGATCTACAAAAGGATCCATAGTCTCATCCACCAGGTGCCTATTGGTCTGCCTACTACCAAATCCTTGCTCTTTAAACATCTTGGTTAATACAAGTAAGTCACTGGGTGCCATCTCAAAGTATGCATAATAAAGGAAAATAATTTCTAGCAGCATGGACTGTTCCCGAAGGCACTGAACAAACCAGCGAGACACTTGGCGCTCTGTCTGTACAACCAATGAAAACAAAATGGGAGAGAAATAACATGAAATTAAAAACAGTAATTAAAAAACATTTTTTAAAGAAAGGGTCTCAATCTGTCACCCAGGATACAGTGCAGTGGCAGATTATGGCTGCTCAAACTCCTACACGTAACTGATCCTCCTACCTCAGCCTCCTAAATAGCTGAGACTACAGGCGCAAGCCACTGCACCTGGCCCGTATTTAATTTTTTTTTTTAAGAGACAGATTTTTTGCTTTTTTTTTAAGAGACAGGGTCTGACTCTATCACCCAGGCTGGAGTGCAGCGGTACAATTATAGCTCATGGCAGCTGCCCTCTCACCTGACCCTCTCGAGTAGTTAGCACTAAAAGTCAGCACAAAAACGCCTGGCTCATTTTTTCTTTTTTTAAGTTTTTGGAAGAGAAAGGGTCTTGCTATGTTGCACAGGCTGGTTTTGAACTCCCAGCCTCAATCAATCCTCCTGGGAGGCCAAAGCACTGGGATTATAGGCGTAAACCACTGTGCCCAGCCAACCAATATATCTTTTCTTTTGAGAGAGGGTGTTGCTCTGTTACCCAGAGTGCACTGGTATGATCACAGCTCACTGCGGCTTTGACCAACCGGGCTCAAGCAATCCTCCTGCCTCAGCCACCCAAGTAGCTGGAACTACAGGTTAGCACCATGTCTGGCTAATTCTTTTAATTTTTTTTTTTTTTTTGAGACGAAGTCTCGCTGTTATCCCCTAGGCTGGAGTGCAATGGCACGATCTTGGCTCACTGCAACTTCCACCTCTCAGGTTCAGGCAATTCTCCTGCCTCGGCCTCCCAAGTAGCTGGGATTACAGGCGCCTGCCACCATGCCTGGCTGATTTTTTTCTTTTTAGTAGAGATAGGGTTTCACCATATTGGCCAGACTGGTTTCGAACTCCTGACCTCAGGTGATCCGCCCACCTTGGCCTCCCGAAGTGCTGGGATTACAGGCGTGAGCCACCGCGCCCAGCCAATTTTTAAAATTTTTTGTAGAAGCAAGGTCTTGCTATGTTGCCAGGGCTGGTCTTGAATTCCTGGGCTCAATCTTCCCACCTTCACCTCACAAAGTGGTAGGATTACAGGCCTGAGCCACCACACACCCAGCTGCAACAATGTATCTTAAAAATTATCTCTTATAAAGGTATAGTAAAAATTTTCTAGACTAGCAGGGTGGCTCACGTCTATAAGCCTAATACTTGAATACTTTGGGAGGCCAAAGTGGGAGGACTGTTTGAGGCCTGGAGTTCAAGACTAGTCTGGGAAACACAGTGAGACTCCATCTCTAGAAAAAGTTTTTAAAAATGAGCCAGGCATAGGGGTGCATGCCTGTAGTCCCAGCTACACTGGAGAGTCACTTGAGCTGCGGAGGTTGAGGCTGCAGTAGGCTACGATCATGCCCCTGTACGCCAGCCTGGGTGACACAGTGAGACTCTGTCACACACACAAAAAAAAACCTCCCTATTTTAAATCCTTTTATTTGCATCATAATTCATTATGCGGATATGCCATAGATTATTCAACCAATACACTCAATATTTTTAATACTACATAGTATTCCACTGCACATAAATGCCATCATTGATTTTACCTGCTCACTTGGATGGATGAGCATTTAGGTTATTACCAATCCCATGCTAATAAACTCATACTATTCAACTGAAAAAACAACTAGACATTCTTTCCAGGTGTACAGGTACAATCACCAAGAAAGATCATAAGGTAGGCCATAAAACATGAGACAGTAAATTTTAGAGACTAAAATGACAAAGAATGTGTTCTCTGATAACAGAATCAAATAAAAATATTGGGAACAATAAGATGTTTCATCTGGTATAGTACTTCACACCTGTAATCCCAGCACTTTGGGAGGCCAAGGTGGTCAGATCCCTTAAGCCCGAGAGTCCAAGACTAGCCTGGGCAACATGGCAAAACCTGCAGCATCTTGTAGTCCTAGCTAGTTGGGAGGCTGAGGCAGGAGGATTACCTGTGCCCAGGAGGTCAAGGCTGCAGTGAGCTGTGATTGTGCCACTAAACTCCAGCCTGGGCAACAGAGAAAGAACCTGTCTCAAAAAAAAAACCCAGATATTTACGAAAAACATCCAATATTTGGACATTAAATCCAGAGAGTCTCACTCTGTGCGACAGTGAGACTTCCGACACATACACACACACAAACACACACACACAGACACAGAGAGAGACAGAGACAGAAATCCATTAAAAAGGGAGAAAATAAGGCCGGGCGCGGTGGCTCACGCTTGTAATCCCAGCACTTTGGGAGGCCGAGGCGGGCGGATCACAAGGTCAGGAGATCCAGACCATCCTGGCTAACATGGTGAAACCCCGTCTCTACTAAAAATACAAAAAATCAGCCGGGCGTGGTGGCGGGCGCCTGTAGTCCCAGCTACTCGGGAGGCTGAGGCAGGAGAATGGCGTGAACCCCAGGGGGCGGAGCTTGCAGTGAGCCGAGATCGCGCCACTGCACTCCAGCCTGGGTGACAGAGCGAGACTCCGTCTCAAAAAAAAAAAAAAAAAAGGGAGAAAATATATATATATATAAAGAACAAGGCTGGGTGCACACACACACACACACACACACACACAGGCACACATACACACGGAGGTAGAAATCGATTTTAAAAAAAGAGAGAGGCCGGGCGCAGTGGCTCACGCCTGTAATCCCAGCACTTCGGGAGGCCGAGGAGGGCAGAACATGAGGTTAGGAGTTCCAGACCAGCCTGGCCAACATGGTGAGACCCCAACTCTACTAAAAATACAAAAAATAGCTGGGCATGGTGGTGGGCGCCTGTAATCCCAGCTACTTGGGAGGCTGAGGCAGGAGAATCATTTGAACCCGGGAGGCAGAGGTTGCAGTGAGCCAAGATCACACCATTGCACTCCAGCCTGGGCAACAAGAGTGAAAATTAAAAAAAAAAAAAAAAAAAAAAAGTTACAGAACAGAAATCAATTAAATATAAAACAGACATTACAATAAAGAAAACTGGCGGGACGTGGTGGCTCACGTCTATAATCCCAGCACTTTGGGAGGCTGAGGGGGGTGGATCACCTGAGCTCAGGAGTTCGAGACCACCCTGGGCAACATGGTGAAACCCCGTCTCTACTAAAATACAGAAAATTAGCTGAGCTTAATAGTGCACGCCTGTACTCCCATCTACTCGGGATGCTGAGGCACAAGAATCACTTGAGCCCTGGAGGTGGAGGTTGCAGTGAGCCAAGAATGCACCACTGCACTCCAGTTTGGACTACAGAGTGAGACTCTGTCTCAAATAAAAAATTTTTTTTAATAAAGAAAATTGAAGACAAAAACTACCATTATCAGAAATGAGTAAGGGCACAGCATTAGACTCTAAAGAGAGTAAAAGCATAAGAAAATAATATGAACAGCCTTATATAAATACATTTCACCAGTGAAATGAAATGAGCAAATTCCTTAAAAGACACAAATTACCAAAACTGTCCCAAATAGAAACAGGAAACTTGAATAGCTCTGTATCAATCAAGGAAAACAATTCAGTATTTAAAACTTTGTTAGAAACTTGATGAAAATTTTAAAAAGAGATCAAAAAATTTTAATCAATAAATAAAAGAATTAAAAACCCTCCCACAAAGAAAACTCCAGGCCCAGATGGCTTCACTGGTAAATTCTATCAAACATTTAAGGACAAGCTCCAAAAGGCAAGAGCCATAATAGACAAAACTGACAAAAACATTTATCAAAACTTAAAACTTTGGCCGGGTGAGGAGGCTCATGCCTGTAAACCTAGCACTCTGGGAGGCTGAGGCAGGTGGATGACCTGAGGTCAGGAGTGAGACTAGCCTGGCCAACATGGCGAAACCCCATCTCTACTAAAAATAACAAAAATTAGGCAGGCGTGGTGGCACATGCCTGTAATCCCAGCTACTCGGGAGGCTGGAGGCAGGAGAATCCCTTGAACCCGGGAGGCAGAGATTGCACTTAGCCAAGATCGTGCCACTGCACTCCAGCCTGGGTGACAGAGTGAGAGTGTCTCAAAAAAAAAAAAAAATTAAAATTAAAATGTTGGCTCTTGGAAAGATACAGTCTAGGAGCAGTGGCTCATGCCTGTAATCTCAGCACTTTGGGAGGCGCCAAGGCAGATAAATCATTTGAGCTCAGGAGCTTAAGACCAGCCTGGGCAACATGGCAAAACCATCTCTACCAAAAAAAAAAAAAAAAAAAAAATTCAAAAATTAGCCAGGTATGGTGGTACCCGCCTGTAGTCCCACCTACTTGTGGGGCTGTGGCAGGAGGGTCACTTGAGTCAGGGAGGTCAAGGCTGCAGTGAACCATGTTCCCACCATTGGATTCCAGTCTGAGTGACAAACCGAAACCCTGTCTCAAAAAAAAAAAAAAGAGAGAATTAAGGTGGGAAAAGACAAACCACTAGGTGGAAGAAAAAAGTTGTAAAACATCTATCTGGTAAATAGCTTATATTTACAATACTGTATATAAAGAACTCTGACAATTTGATAAGACAAACAGCCACAAAAAACAATAGGATAAAAATGTGGACACTTGACTGAAGATGTAAGTAAATAAGCACGTGAAAAGATGTTCAACATCACTAGTCATCAGGGAAATGCAAATTAAAACCACAATGAGGCCAGGTGCAGTGGCTCACACCAGTAATCCCAGCACTTTGGGAGGCCTAGGCGGGTGGATCACAAGGTCAGGAGACTGAGACCATCCTGGCTAACATGGTGAAACCCTGTCTCTACTAAAAATACAAAAAATTAGCCGGACGTGGTGGCATGCCTGTAGTCCCAGCTACTCGGGAGGCTGAGGCAGCAGAATCGCTTGAACTCAGGAGGCAGGGGTTGCAGTGAGCCGAGATCGTGCCACTGCACTCCAGCCTGGGCGACAGTGCGAGACTCTGTCTCAAAAATAAAAAAAAACCCACAATGAGACAGGCATCGTGGCATATGCCTGTAATCCCAGCCTACTCAGGAGGCCAAGCAGAAGGATCACTTGAACCCAGGAGTTCAAGGCCAGTTTGGGCAAAATAGCAAGACCCTATCTCAAAACAAACCACAATGAGATATTACTATATACTTATTAGGATGTCTAAAATTAACAACCATACCAAGTGTTGGTGACAACGTCAAACAAAAAGAATTCTCATACATTTCTGATGGGAATGCAAAATGGCATAGCCACTATGGATAAACAACTTATCAATTCTTTATAAAAATTTCCATTTACGGCTGGACACAGTGGCTCATGCCTGTAATCCCAGTACTAAAAATACAAAAATTAGCCAGGTGTGGTGATGCGTGCCTGTAATCCTAGCTACTCAGGAGGCTGAGGCAGGACAATCGCTTGAACTTGGGAGGCAGACGTTACAGTGAGCCAAGACCACGCCACTGAACTCCAGCCTGGGTGACAGAGCGAGACTCCGTCTCAAAAAAAAAAAAAAAAAAAAAAAAAAATTTACATTTACGACTCAGCAATCTCACTCTCAGGTATTTATTTACCCAGGATAAATGAAAACTTATGTCAAAAAAACCCATATGCTAATGTTCATAGCACGTTATTCCTAATAGTCAAAAAACAAAAATGGCAAATCGCTATCAACTGAGAAATGGATAAACAAAATATGGTATATATCCACACAATGGAATGTTTACTACTCAACCATAAATAAGAATGAAGTACTAGTATATAACATGGATGAATCTCAAAAACATGACACTAACTGAAAGAAGCCAAACAGAAAATTCTACATATCGTGTGGTTCTATTTATATGTAATTCCAGAAAAAGTATAGTCACAGTTACTTAAAAATAGTTAAAATGGTAAATTTTATGCTATGTCTATTTTATCACAATTTAAAAAATCATAAACAAACAAAAAACTGCTGAATCAAGAAATATGTACTTTGTAAATTTTTAGATATTGTCAAAATGCTTCCCATTAAAAAGTATATCAATTTAATCTGGGAACAATGGCTCACACCTATAATCCCAGCACTTTGAGAGGCTGAGGCGGGAGGGCCGCTTGAACCCAGCCGGCTATTGTTATTTTGCATATAAATTTTTTTTTGAGACAGAGTCTGGCTCTGTGGCCCAGGCTGGGGTGCAAGTGGTATGATCTTTGGCTCATCACAACCTCCGTGCCCAGCCGGTGCTTAAGTTTTTATATTCAAGAATATGGTGTGCTGGGCACGGTGGCTCACACCTGTAATCCCAGCACTTTGGGAGGCAGAGGTGGGTGGGTCACGAGGTCAGGAGATCAAGACCATCCTGACTAACACGGTGAAACTCCGTCTCTACTAAAAATATAAAAGAATTAACTGGGTGTGTGGCAGGCGCCTGTAGTCCCAGCTACTTGGGAGACTGAGGCAGGAGAATGGCGTGAACCCGGGAGGTGGAGCTTGCAGTGAGCCGAGATCATGCCACTGCACTCCAGTCTGGGCGACAGAGCAAGACTCCATCTCAAAAAAAAAAAAAAAAATATGGTGTCGGCCGGGTGCAATGGCTCACCCCTGTAATCCCAGCACTTTGATGGGTTGAGGCAGGCAGATCACCTGAGGTCAGGAGTTCGAGACCAGCCTGACCAACATGGAGAAACCCCCATCTCTACTCAAAATACAAAATTAGCCGGGTGTGGTGGTGCATGCCTTTAATCCCAGCTACTCGGGAGGCTGAGGCAGGAGAATCACTTGAACCTGGGAGGCAGAGGTTGTGGTGAGCCAAGATCATGCCATTGAACTCCAGCATGGGCAACAAGAGCGAAACTGTCTCAAAAAAAAAAACTATATCTACATATCTATATAGATCGATATCTATATAGATATCGATCTATATAGATATGTAGATATAGATATATATAATGTGTCTTTCCATTTGGTAATTTTTTTTTTTTTTTTTTTTGAGACAGAGATTGCTCTGTTGCACAGGCCAGAGTGCAGTGGTGTCATCTCGGCTCACTGCAACCTCCACCACCCGGATTCAAGCAATTCTCCTGCCTCAGCCTCCTGAGTAGCTGGGCGTACAGGCGCATGCCACCACGCTCAGATAACTTTTTTTGTATTTTTATTTTTCTGAGACAGAGTCTTGCCCTGTCACCTAGGCTGGAGTGCAGTGGTGCAATCTCGGCTCACTGCAACCTCTGCCTCCTGGGTTCAAGCAATTCTCCTGCCTTAGCCTCCCAAGTAGCTGGGATTACAGGCACGCACCACCATGTCCAGCTAATATTTTTTTGTATTTTTACTAGAGACGGGGTTTCACCATATTTTAGGCCAGACTTGAATTTTTATTTTTTATGGTTTCTTTTTTCTTTGAGACGGAGTCTTGCTCTGTCACCCAGGCTGGAGTACAGTGGTGCAATCTTGGCTCACTGCAACCTCTGCCTCCTAGGCTCAAGTGATCCTCCCACTCCAGCCTCCTGAGTAGCTGAGACTACAGGTGGGTGCCACCATACTTGCCTAATTTTTGTATTTTTAGTAGAGACGGGGTTTCACCATGTTGGCCAGGCTGGTCTTGAACTCCTGACCTCAAGCGATCCACCCACCTTGGCCTCCGAAAGTGCTGGGATTATAGGCCTGAGCCACTGTGCCCCGCCAATTTTTGTATTTTTAGTAGAAACAGGGTTTTACCATATTGGCCAGGTTTGTCTCGAACTCCTAACCTAAAGTAATCTACCTGCCTTGGCCTCCCACCGTGCTAGGATTACAGGCATGAGCCACTGTGCCCAGCCTCAGTTATGTCTTCTTTCACACCTTTTATAGCATTTTTGAAGTTCTCTTCATTTAGATTTTAAATTGTCCTAAACTTATTCCTGGGAATTTTATGCCTTTATTGCTATTTCATGCTCCTGACTGCAAACTTTCTGAGGAAACAGAAATGTTATATGTATAAATGGGACCTTTTCATCTATTAAATATTTTTTAAGTAGCTGTGTCATTCATGTGTTTTAGTAAGAATGTATTATTTTTAAAACAAACAAGGTCATGCTATAATCTATAGATGCAAATTGGTTTAGAAATCAGGATAAAATAGCCAGGCACGGTGGCTCACGCCTGTAATCCCAGCACTTTGGGAGGCTGAGGTGGGTGGATCACGAGGTCAGGAGATCAAGACCATCCTGGCTAACACGGTGAAACCCTGCCTCTACCAAAAAAAAAAAAAAAAAAAAAATACAAAAAATTAGCTGGGCACGGTGGTGGGCACCTGTAGTCCCAGCTACTCAGGAGGCTGAGGCAGGAGAATGGCGTGAACCCAGGAGGTGGAGCTTGCAGTGAGTGGAGATCTCAACACTGTACTCCAGCCTGGGTGAAAAAGCGAGTCCGTCTCAAAAAAAAAAAATTAGAATAAAATAATCAGACTAGTGTTACACACTGAGCAGAAAATAATAAGATGAAATATTAGGTTCAGAAATCTATTAACCACTAAACAAATTTTAGGTAAGAAATGAAAGTAAACTAATGGGATTGAAAAAAAAGTCAAAGTCGCCGGGCGTGGTGGCTCACGCCTGTAATCCCAGCACTTTGGGAGGCCGAGGCGGGCGGATCATGAGGTCAGGAGATCGAGACCATCCTGGCTAACAGGTGAAACCCCGTCTCTACTAAAAATACAGAAAAATTAGCCGGGCGTAGTGGCGGGCGCCTGTAGTCCCAGCTACTTGGGAGGCTGAGGCAGGAGAATGGCGTGAACCTGGGAGGCGGAGCTTGCAGTGAGCCAAGATTGCGCCACTGCACTCCAGCCTGGGCGACAGAGCGAGACTCCGTCTCAAAAAAAAAAAAAAAAAAAAAAAGAAAAGAAAAGAAAAAAAGTCAAAGTCAGAATTAAGTACCATTAATTAATGTCATCAATATTTTGATTTATATGACATGTTTAAACTTTTCTCGAGCATGATAACCTAGGTCAGGCGCAGTGGCTCATGCCTGTAATCCCAACACTTGGAGGCCAAGGTAGGCGGATCACCTGAGGTCGAGGGCTCGAGACCAGCCTAGCCAACATGGTGAAACCCTATCTCTATCTCTACTAAAAATACAAAAAATTAGCTGGGCATGGTGGCAGGTGCCTGTAATCCCAGCTACTTGGGAGGCTGGGGCAGTAGAATCGCTTGAACCCGGGAGGCGGAGGTTGCAGTGAGCTGAGATTGTGCCATTGCACTCCAGCTTGAGCAACAGAGGGAGACTCCATCTCACCAAAAAAAAAAAAAAAAAAGATAATCTATATGTTTTAAATGAATGAATAAATAATTTAACTTGCAGCTCTATAAGCAAGGGTATACAATTCTCCTAAGAGTTATAGGCCAGGTGTAGTCACTCACGCTTGTAATCCCAGCACTTTGGGAGGCTGAGGTGGGCGGATCACCTGAGGTCAGCAGTTCAAGACCAGCCTGGCCAACATGGTGAAACCCTGTCTCTACTAAAAATGCGAAAATTGGCTGGGTGTGGCGACGGGTGCCTGTAATCCACTGAGGTAGGAGAATTGCTTAAAACCAGGAGATGGAGGTTGCAGTGAGCCGAGATCTCGCCACTGCACTCCAGCCTGCGTGACAGAGCAAGACTCCATCTTTAAAAAAAAAAAAAGTTACAGGAGAACACAGTAACCACGTACCATGAGATTTCCATGTGTCTCCCAAGTTGGTGCTTCAGTTTTATAAAGCTCTTCAAACTGCTGTCTGTATTTTGAAACTAGTTCCTTCTCCAATTTATCAACACAGTCTGCATATTCAACCTTTAAAAAAATCAAGAGTAAATTATACCTAGAATAAAAGGTACATATTCAAATAAATATTAATAAAATTATTAAGATGATACAGTGTAAAGAGAAGCAAGAGGACTAAACAAGCTTACCCTATAGGGGTGTCTTTCATCTTGGAAGTAAGTGAGAAGGTGTAAGACACAACGAAGAATACAGGTTCTTTCTTCATAATAATAATCTGCAATCTGAGGAACCCAAAGATTCAAAATCAGTTACTCACCTTTGCACATAGGAAACTCAAGTTTAAATTTACTGATAATTTCACTTAAAGATGTGGATGGAAAAGTTCAATTTATATAAATAAGGAATCACAGAAACGCAAACATACCGAATTAGGCCAAAATAAAGCAAAAGACATTCATAAACCAGAATATACAGGATGAAAGGAATGATTGTTTAATAATATATACATGTTTCCAAAAATGTTTTCTAGCATGATTTCTCAGAGCATTCATGTAGCACACAATGCTATCAACTGGCAGGCCAAACACATAAAAACAAATATAAAAATTCCACTGATATAGGTCCTAATTGCTTGTAACTAATGTACTTAGTTCTCACTAAATATAAAATAGGAAACTTCTTCAGAAGTCACAAATTCCATTTTAACATGAGATCCTAAGTGAGAAGGTTGCTGGAAAGGGACTAAAGAATAAAGAAATAAAGAAATACAAATTAATCCTGTTGGAGTTAGACCTAAAGAAAAAATATCCATGAACTTGTTCTCACCACCAGTAGCTGAAGAATCTCCTTGGGAGAAACTTCTCTACTGGGTCCAGTGGATAAAAGCATCATTTCACAAATGAGTTAATATGCTTCTTCATAAAGACCTCCATGCTTACCCAACAGAAGAGTCAAAAGCCAGCAATGCTCAGGAAAATGAGGCAAGAAGCTGTCACTCAATTTTATATCAAAGAATAGAAATGGTGACTACTACTGACCTTCAGGATTAAGGCCTGGCTCTGCCTCTCATCTTGCAGTACTGTCTGAAAAGAAAAACAGAGCAGTTAAGAGGCCACCTTTTAGGCAAAACTCAAGTAATAAAAAAAGATAGATACCTTCACTTCATCCTTCAAGATTATAAATGCACATTTGTTTCTACATACACTTTCCACCTTACTTTTTACCCGAATGTACCCAAACCTGTGCTCAAATCCCTCCCCTTCTCCTCTGGCCTCAGTCCTCTTATGTAAAGTGAGGGGCTGGGCAGGCTAGAAATTCTACCAAATCCTGGCCGGGCGCGGTGGCTCAAGCCTGTAATCCCAGCACTTTGGGAGGCCAAGGTGGGCGGATCACGTGGTCAGGAGATCGAGACCATCCTGGCTAACACGGTGACACTGTGTCTACTAAAAATACAAAACATTAGCCGGGCGTGGTGGCAGGCGCCTATAGTCCCAGCTACTCGGGAGGCTGAGGCAGGAGAATGGCGTGAACCCGGGAGGCAGAGCTTGCAGTGAGCCAAGATCGTGCCATTGCACTCCAGCCTGGGCAATAGAGTGAGACTCCATCTCAAAAAAAAAAAAAAAAAAAAAAAAAAAAAAGAAATTCTACCAAATCCTTATCACTTCTAATAGCCCAAGATTCTCTGATTAACATGTCAGTCTTTGACCTCTCCACTCCTCCAAGTATGAAGACAGATCTCAGCTTATGTGCATATATATTCTTTACTTTTTAAAGAGATAGGGTCTCACTCTTTTGCCCAGGCTGGAGTGCAGTAGTGCGATCACAGTTCACTGCAGCCTCAAACTCCTGGACTCAAGTGATCCTCCTGCCTCAGCCTCCCAAGAAGCTGGGAGTACAGGCACAAGCCATTGACCCCCAGGTCATGTTTTTTTAAAGCCTTTAGTAGGTCTTTCCTGAAGATGACTGTACCTGATCACCTACCACCGATAAAAGAATTGGTGCCAAAATCCTACATTATCTAAAACCAACGGGAAAAAGGATAAAGGCAGAAGAAAGGAGCTGACATAAACCACAAACCTTTACTGAGTCCCAAGTACCCCTGTAGTCCTCTTGCAGGTAACACTGGAGTAACTGCACACTTTGTTCTTCATCAAGACCCTGAAACACAGAGATTTTAAGTAAGGAACAGATCAGAAATCGCACACAGTATGCAAAGAATTTCAGGATTTGTCTACTACAATGAACACAGGACTTGAATAAACAAAAATGCTTCTCAAAGATTCATAAAACATAACAACTCTGACTCTAACAGAAGACAAGAGCCAGTCACTGACATACAATTTTTATTACAATTAAATGTACATGCCAGAAACAACGATGCTTATTCACCAAGCGCATTAATACAGCAGTAGGCATGATGTGAGCTTCCAAAGTGACAAACTTAGTCACCTTAAAGACCACCACATGGCTGGTGAAGAAAACCCTATGATATGCAGTGAATGGATCAGGCAACTTTGACTTCTAACTTTCAGGGAGAAGAGTTGCAACCTGGGTATTTATAAAACAATTTAATCCCCAAAACAAAAATAAACTGAATTTTCACTATCACTAGCAATATAACCACGCACATCCACACTGCAAGTAATAAATTGAGCGAGTGCTAATTTTTACTCACCAAAAACTTGCTGATTCTTAAACCCAGTTCCTTCAATGGTGAAGCTACATCTTTATTAGCTTTCACTTTTTCAGCTGAACTTGGACTGTGAAAAGAACAGTGAATCATTTCTTCATTCTCAATAGCTCACTGAGTTTAAAATAAAAATATTTTAAAATATTTTTCCTACAGACTATTTTCTGCCCTTCAGATGACTATAACATACACACACACACACACACACACACATTCACCTCTACAGACTTCATAACACAGAACTGGTTATGCCTAAGAAACAAAACAAAACAAAAAAAAGTGGTTAAATTACAGTTATAACAATGTTATTTGTAAATACATTAACTTACATTATTTTTTATCCTTACTACTACCCTGAAAGGCAAACATTACTATTCTCCTTTTACAAATGGAATTGCCAGCACTTAGAAAGGGTAAATAACTTACCAAAAATCCCACAGCTAATAAACAGTTGCTAAAATTTAAAACCAGGTCTGTGCCCGGCGCAGTGGCTCAAGCCTGTAATCCCAGCACTTTGGGAGGCCGAGGCGGGCGGATCACGAGGTCAGGAGATCGAGACCATCCTGGCTAACACGGTGAAACCCCGTCTCTACTAAAAATACAAAAAAAATTAGCCGGGTGTGTTGGCGGGCGCCTGTAGTCCCAGCTACTCGGGAGGCTGAGGCAGGAGAATGGCGTGAACCCGAGAGGCGGGGCTTGCAGTGAGCCGAGATCGCGCCACTGCACTCCAGCCTGGGGGACAGAGCAAGACTCCGTCTCAAAAAAAAAATAAAAAAATAAAAAAATAAAACCAGGTCTGTGGCATACATACATGTATTAATATATTATCTGTAATAGCGCTGTCCACTGAGAAGGCCTAGGATTTATAACACTCCAATAGCAGGAGGCACATGCAGCACCCAGATCCTGCTTTATAATACCATTCTCTAATAAGGAGTCAAGATCAAATAAGCCCAGCCCTACAAGCTACATTCTCTTTATTTGTAACTACTTTATATTTTATTACTATGTTTTCCACTACCCAATAAAAAGATCTATATATTCACCCAAGAATAAAAGTAGTAACTATCTCAAAGCGGTGTTGTGGGGATTAAATAACTTTTGATAAGTCAGGTGCTTAGAGAAATAATTGTTACATAGTTAACACTACACAAGTGTCAGTTGTTAGTATCATCCTTCACTGCTATCTCCCACCAATTAGTGCTCACACAGACACTGTGGAGTCTGAATAAATATTAGAAAATTCGTTGTTTAATAAATTCTCATCCCCACACATAGGTCACAATTATATTCTACAATACTGTATTTCTAGAAGGAATTTCCTTTTCTTTCGGTCAACAAAAAAACAAATGTACCCTACTGTTTTCCACTGGTAAACTAAATTGTATGATCTCTGGTATACATAACCCTACAATATCATCAAAGCATACAGGAGGATGGTTTCATCCATGCCAGCTTCCTTAGGGGAATTACTTTAACCAGACACCTGGAATTGCCATACCTGGGAGGTTTGTAGTAAGAAAGCCCCTCTAACAATCGCCGCCAATGTTTATTCAGTTCTGCCTCAATCTGACTCTGGAAAAGAACAAGGCATTTATACAAATGCAGTATTTTTTTTTTTTTTTTGAGATGGAGTCTCTATCACCCAGGCTGGAGTGCAGTGGCACAAACTTGGCTGACTGCAACCTCCGCCTCCCAGGTTCAAGTGATTCCTGAGCCTCAGCCTCCCCAGTAGCTGGAATTACAGGTGCCAGCCACCACACCCAGCTAATTATTGTATTTTTAGTAGAGATGGGGTTTCACCATGTTGGCCAGGCTGATCTCGAACTCCCCACCTCAGGTGATCTGCCCGCCTTGGCCTCCCAAAGTGCTGGGATTACAGGTGTGAGCCAAGGCACCCGACTGCAAATGCAGTTTTTTGTGTTTTTTTGTTTGTTTGTTTTTTGAGACGGAGTCTCACTCTATTGCCCAGGATGGAGTGCAGTGGCACAATCTTGGCTCACTGCAACCTCCGCCTCCTGGGTTCAAGCAATTCTCCTACCTCAGCCTCCTGAGTAGATGGGACTACAAGCACGCCACCACGCCGGTCAGTTTTTTTGTATTTTTAGTAGAGATGGGGGTTTCACCATATTGGCCAAGCTGATCTTGAACTCCTGACCTCGTGATCTGCCCGTGTCAGCAAAGGGCAGAGATTACAGGTGTGAGCCACCACGCCCAGCCCAAATGCAGTTTTATTAATAATCAGACTCGGCCAGGCGCAGTGGCTCATGCCTGTAATCCCAGCACTTTGGGAGGCTGAAGCAGGCGGATCCCCTGGGGTTGGGAGTTGGAGACCAACCTCACCAACATGGAGAAACCCTGTCTCTACTAAAAAATGCAAAATTAGCTGGGCGTGGTGGTGTATGCCTGTAATCCCAGCTACTTGGGTGGCTGAGGCAGGAGAATCACTTGAACCTGGGAGGCAGAGGTTGTGGTGAACCGAGATTGCACCAATGTACTCCAGCCAGGACAAGAACGAAACTCCGTCTCAAAAAAAATAAAAAAATCAGATTCCAGAATTACACTAAGTATTACACATTCCTTTGAGTGTTTTTAATATGCATTTTTCCCCACAGTTGAAATCATTTTGAATACAGAATTCTGTAACCTTCTTTTCTTTGCTTAACATTATAACATAATGACTTAACCTTATTATGAAAGTCTTGATAAACATACTTTCAAGTTGCTGCATAATACTTGTATCTAGTTGGTAGATCATAATTCATTTATCATTCCTCTGTTTGATATACTTAAGCTGACTGGAATTATTTAATAATATAAATGATGTTGTGGTGAAGTTTTCTTTGTTGTTTTTGGAGACAGGGTCTTGTTCTGTCACCCAGGCTGGAGTGCAGTGATGCAATCATGGCTCACTGCAGCCTTGATATCCTGAGCTTAAGCGATCTTTCCACCACAGCCTCCTGAGTAGCTGGGATTATAGGTGCCCATCACCACACCCAGCTCACTTTTGTATTTTTAGTAGAGATGGGGTTTCACCATGTTGGCCAGGCTGGTCCTGAACTCCTGATCTCAGGTGATCCGCCCACCTTGGCCTCCCAAAGTGCTGGGATTACAGGCATAAACCACCACGCCTGGCCTGTGATAAAGTTTTATGTGCAAAACTTTTTCAAGAATTTTTTTTTTTTTTTTTTTTTTTTTTGAGATGGAGTCTCGCTCTGTCGCCCAGGCTGGAGTGCAGTGGCGCAATCTCGGCTCACTGCAAGCTCCGCCTCCCGGGTTCATGCCATTCTCCTGCCTCAGCCTCTCCGAGTAGCTGGGACTACAGGCGCCCACCACCACGCCCGGCTAATTTTTTTTTTGTATCTTTAGTAGAGACGGGGTTTCACCGTGGTCTCGATCTCCTGATCTCGTGATCCGCCCGCCTCGGCCTCCCAAAGTGCTGGGATTACAAGCGTGAGCTACCGCGCTCGGCCAAGAATTTTTTAAAGATACATTCCTAGAAGCAAAATTATCAAATGAAGGCGTATCAAAAAATGCTAAGGCTCTAAAATAAGTAACATTAATTCTGTTAATGATAGTAACAATAAATGAGTGTCATCTTAACACTTTATCTTCACAGGGTCAGAACACCCAAGAATTAACATGAAGAACTGTCCTTTATTGATTATATACTTAGAAATGGCCTAGAAACCAGGCCAGGTGCAGTGGCTCACATCTGTAATACCACCACTTTGGGAGGCCAAGGTGTGTGGATCCTTGAGCCCAGGAGTTTGAGACTAGCCTGGGCAACAAGGTAAGACCCCATCTCTACAAAAAATACAAAAATTAGCCAGGCGTGGTGGCTAATTTCTGTGGTCCCAGTTGCTCAGGAGACTGAAGATCACTTGATCCTGGATATCAAGGCTGCAGTGAGCCAAGATTGCGTCACTGCGCTCCAGCCTGGTGGAGAGAGCGAGATCACGTCTCCAAAAAAAAAAAGACTAGAAACCCCTGCCTCTATGATCAAGGCTTGAGAACCTTTTTTTTAATTTTATTTATTTATTTATTTATTTTTGAGACGGAGTTTCACTCTCATTGCCCAGGTTGGAGTGCAATGGCACGATCTCAGCTCACCGCAACCTCCACCTCCTAGGTTCAAGCAATTCTCCTGCCTCAGCCTCCCGAGTAGCTGGGACTATAGGCATGCACCACCACGCCCGGCTAATTTTGTATTTTTAGTAGAGACGGGGTTTCTCCATGTTGAGGCTGGTCACGAACTCCTGACCTCAGGTGATCCACCCGCCTTGGCCTCCCAAAGTGCTGGGATTACAGGCGTGAGCCACCGTGCCTGGTTGAGAATCTTTCTTAGGTTGAGGTAGCAGAATGATATTTGTACCCCTACTCTCAGCAGCCAATCAATGAACACAGGTATCTTTTCATAAAAGGAATCAATGAAATACAAAGGTAGATTTAGAAGACTTCAGCGGCTAGGCTAGGTAGTCTCATTTCAGCAAAGAAGTAGGGAATGCATAATGTTTATAAAGCTTTTTGCTTTTTTGAGCTGGGGTCTCGATATGTCTCCCAGGCTAGAGTTCACTGCAGCCTCAACCTCCCAGGGTCAAGCAATCCTCCCACCTCGGACTCCTAAGTAGCTGGGACTACAGACATGCACCACCATGCCTGGCTAATTTTTAAAAAAATTTTTTTGTAGAGACGGGGTCTTGCTACGTTGCCAGGACTGGCCTTGAGCTTGTGCACTCAATTGATCCTTCTGCCTTGGCCTTCCAAAGTGCTGGGATTACAGGCATGAGCTACTGCATCTGACCATGTTTATAAAGTTTTAGGAATAAAACAAATTGTTTACACCAGGCACAGTGGCTCATGCCTGCAATCCCAGCACTTTGGGAGGCTGAGGCGGGCAGATCACCTAAGGCCAGGAATTGAAGACCAGCCTGGCCAACATGGTGAAACCCCATCTCTACTAAAAATACAAAAATTAGCCGGGCATGGTGGCATGCATCTGTAATCCCCAGCTCCTTGAGAGGCTAACGCAGGGAATCACTTGAACCCAGGAGACAGAGGTTGCAGTGAGCCACGATCATGCCACCGCACTCCACCCTGGGCGAGAGACAGACTCTGTCTCAACAACAAAAAAAACGTAGCCGGGTGTGGTGGCTCATGCCTGTAATCCCAGCACTTTGGGAGGCTGAGGCAGGCAGATCACCTGAGGTCAGGAGTTCGAGACCGACCTGGCCAACATGGTGAAACCCTGTCTCTACTAAAAATATAAAAATCAGCAGGGCGTGGTGGCAGGCACCTTTAATCCCAACTACTGGGGAGGCTGAGGCAGGAGACTCACTTGAACCCAGGTGGCGGAGGTTGAGGTAAGCCAAGATCAAGCTACTTACACTCCAGCCTGGGAGCAAGACTCCCTTCTCAAAAAAAAAAAAAAACTGGCCGGGTGCAGTGGCTCACATCTGTTATCCCAGGACTTTGAGATGCCAAGGCAGGTGGATCACCTGAGGTCAGGAGTTCATCACCAGCCTGGCCAACATGGTGAAACCCTGTCTCCACTAAAAATACAAAAATTAGCCAGGTGTGGTGGCGTGCACCTGTAATCTCAGCTACTCAGGAGGCTGAGGCAGGAAAATCACTTGAACTTGGGAGGCGGAGGTTGCAGTGAGCTGAGATCATGCTATTACACTTCAGCCTGGGTGACAAGAGTGAAACTCCATCTCAAAATAAATAAATAGGCCAGGCGTGGTGGCTCACGCCTATAATCACAGCAATTTGGGAGGTCAACAAGGGCAGATCACCTAATGTCAGGAGTTCGAGACCAGGCTGACCAAAATGGAGAAACCCCATCTCTACTAAAAATACAAAATTAGTCAGGCTTGGTGGTGCATGCCTGTAATCCCAGCTACTCGGGAGGCTGAGGCAGGAGAATCGCTTGAACCTGGGAGGTGGAGGTTGCAGTGAGCCGAGATCACGCCATTGCACTCCAGCCTGGGAAACAAGAGCGAAACTCCGTCTCTAAATAAATAAATAAATAAATAAATAAATGCGTTTACTTCCTACATTAAAAAAAAAAAGTGTTTTTGTAACAAAAGCTACACAAAGAAACCCAGAGAACCCACTGAAGAACACCACCACTTACCAGCTCTCTCAGAGCTGACCTTCCAAGCAGAATAGTCCACAGTTCTCTACTGCTCCTGCAAAATGACAGACCAGAGGTAATTTTCCTCTTTTTGATCATACAAACTTGTACACTGCCTCACAGCCATTTTGTCTACTCTCTAAAAGCAAAAAATCTCAATATACAAAACGATTTGTTAAATTTTTGGAAAGTAATCTTGTTATATAATAACACTGTTAGGGCTGGGCGCGGTGGCTCATGCCTGTAATCCTAGTACTTTCGAGGCGGGCGGATCACGAGGTCAGGAGATCGAGACCATCCTGGCTAATACCGTGAAACCCTGTCTCTACTAAAAATACAAAAAATTAGCTGGGCATTGTGGCGGGCGAATGCATCCCCAGCTACTTGGGAGGCTGAGGCAGGAGAATGGCATGAACCCGGGAGACAGAGCTTGCAGTGAGCCGAGATCGTGCCACTGCACTCCAGGCTGGGCGACAGAGCAAGACTCCACCTCAAAAAATAATAATAATAATAATAAAAATTGTTAGAAGCTTAATGTTCAAAATAAAAATTAGGAAACTAAAACATAAGATTTTAACCTGGTCAGGCACAGTAGCTCATGCCTGTAATCCCAGCACTTTGGGAGGCTAAGGTGGGTGGATCACCTGAGGTCAGGAGTTTGAGACCAGTGTGGCCAACATGGCCCCATCTCTACTAAACAAAAACCTCGTCTCTACTAAAAATATAAAAATTAGTCGGGCATGGTGGTGGGTTCCTGTACTCCCAGCTACTTGGGAGGCTGACACACAAAAATCGCTTGAACTCAGGAGATGGAGGTTGCAGTAAGCCAAGATCACACCACTGCACTCCAGCCTGGGTGATGCTGTGTCTCTGCCTCAAACAAACAAACAAAAAAGGAAATTCTCTCAGTAAATAGTTATTCAAAAAAAAAAAAGTTACTAAAGGGACAGAGATTGTATTTTGTCAGATCACCTAGAATAGTAATCTGTAATAATCAACACTGCTTAGAAAGCCTATCTGCAGAGAGAGAAGGGATGAAAAGGTCCTAAAATATCCTTAACATTTTGCAAAAAGAATGCAAGCTATGGCTGGACGTGGTGGCTCACGCCTGTAATCCCAGCACTTTGGGAGGCCGAGGTGGGTGGATCACGAGGTCAAGAGATTGAGACCATCCTGGCCAACAAGGTGAAACCTCGTCTCTACCAAAAATACAAAAATTAGCTGGGCATGGTGGTGCGTGCTTGTAGTCCCAGCTACTCGGGATGCTGAGGCAGGATAATCGCTTGAACCCGGGAGGCAAAGGTTGCAGTGAGCCGAGATCGCATCACTGTATTCCAGCCTGGCGACAGAGCGAGAATCCTTCTCAAGAAAATAAGAATGCAAGCTATGTTAACCACAAGTTTTGTAAAACTGAAAAACAGGCTGGGCATGGTGGCTCACACCTGTAATCCCAGCACTTTGGAAGGCCAAGGCAGGAGGAGTACTTGAGCCCTGGAATTTGAGACCAGCCTAGGAAACATGGCGAATCCCTGTCTCTACAAAAAAATACAAAATTAGCTAACGTGGGCCAGGCACAACAGCTCACACCTGTAATCCCAGCACTTTGGGAGGCTGAGGTGGGCAGATCACTTGAAGTCAGGAGTTCGAGACTAGCCTGGACAACATGGTGAAACCCCATCTTTACTAAAAATACAAAAATTAGCTAGGCATGGTGGCACACGCCTGTAGTCCCAGCTACTTGGGAGGCTGAGGCACAATAATCACTTGCACTCAGGAGGCGGAGGCTGCAGTGAGCTGAGATCGTGCCACTGCACTCCAGCCTGGGCGACAGAGCAAGACTCTGTCTCAAAAAAAAAAAAAATTAGGACGGGCGCGGTAGCTCACGCTTGTAATCCCAGCACTTTGGGAGGCCGAGGCGGGCGGATCACGAGGTCAGGAGATCGACACCACAGTGAAACCCCGTCTCTACTAAAAAAAAAATACAAAAAAATTAGCCAGGCGTAGTGGCAGGCACCTGTAGTCCCAGCTACTCGGAGAGGCTGAGGCAGGAGAATGGCATGAACCCGGGAGGCGGAGCTTGCAGTGAGCCGAGATTGCACCACTGCACTCCAGCCTGGGCGACAGAGCAAGACTCCGTCTCAAAAAAAAAAAAAAAAAGGCCGGGCGCGGTGGCTCACGCTTGTAATCTCAGCACTTTGGGAGGCCGAGGCGGGCGGATCACGAGGTCAGGAGATCGAGACCACGGTGAAACCCCGTCTCTACTAAAAATACAAAAAATTAGCCGGGCGTGGTGGCGGGCGCCTGTAGTCCCAGCTACTCAGAGAGGTTGAGGCAGGAGAATGGCATGAACCCGGGAGGCAGAGCTAGCAGTGAACCGAGATTGCGCCACTGCACTCCAGCCTGGGCGACAGAGCGAGACTCCGTCTCAAAAAAAAAAAAAAAAAAAAAAAAAAAAAAAAAATTAGCTAGTGTGGTGGTGCGCACTTGTGTTCCCAGCTCCTGGTCGGGGGCTGATCATGTAGGAGGCTCCACCAAGCCCCAGAGGGCGAGGCTGCAGTGAGCCATAATCACAAGTGATCAAGGAGGACCACCTGAGCCCAGGAGTTCGCGATTAGCCTGGGCAATACAGTGAGACCTTGTCTCTACAAAAAATACAAAAATCAGCCAGGCATGGTGGCGTGTGCCTGTAGTCCTAGCTACTTTGGAGACTGAGGTGGGAGAATCAACTGAGTCAGGGAGGCAGAGGTTGCAGTGAGCCAAGATCCTGCCACTGCACTCCAGCCTGTGTGACAGAACAAGACCCCTTCTCCCAAAAAAAAAAAAAAAAAAGACTAACTGTAACACAAAACACTCGCTCTGTTTTAAAATTGTCAGCCTGTAATCCCAGCACTTTGGGAGGCCGAGGCCAGGGATCACCTGAGGTCGGGAGTTGGAGACCAGCCTGGCCAACGTGGTGAAAACCTGTCTCTACTAAAAATACAAGAAATTAGCTGGGCGTGGTGGCGGGTGCCTGTAATCCCCGCTACTTAGGAGACTGAGGCAGGAGAATCCTTTGAATCCAGGAGGCAGAGGTTGCAGTGAGCGAAAATCGGGCCAGTGCACTCCAGTCTGGGCGACAACAGTGAAACTCTGTCTCAAATAAATAACTAGTCTTTCAGTATTTTCTCATCAAAAGAGGTTTAAACACAACTAAAACTTATACATCTCTTTCCTACTGGTTAATGCTTTAAAAGCAACTTCAATTCTGCTCAATGAATAGCCACCAACTCCCACATGGCACACTGGAATCACTAATCATTTTTCTGATAACAAGACAGTATTCAGGCCGGGCATGGTGGTTCATGCCTGTAATCCAGCACTTCAGCACTTCAAGAGGCGGAAGAGGGCAGATCACTTGAGGTCAGGAGTTCCAGACTAGCCTGGCCAAAATGGTGAAACCCTGTCTCCACTTTAAATACAAAAATTAGCCGGGTATGGTGGTGCACACCTGTAGTCTTATCTACTGGGGAGGCTGAGGCAGGAGAATCACTTGAACCTGGGAGGCAGAGGCTGCAGTGAGCCGAGATCGTGCCACTGCACTCCAGCCTGGGCAACAGGAGCGGAAAAAAAAAAAAAAGGAAGGAACAGTAGTGACAACACTGCCCCAACACTGCTAGCACAAAACGGCAGGGGAGGAAAAAGCAAACTGCTCCTCACAAGGTTCATTCCTTGTCCGGTGAAACTGCAAACAGGTCTCAATTCCAGCTGAGAGGTGAAGGAAGTGGTATCAGAGAGCACGGGCAATATGTGTAATAAGTATTTACTGACAGCCTATCATGCATGCTCTTCTAGGTGCTGAGAATACAGTGGTGGCCAGGCGCAGTGGCTTACACCTATAATATCAGCACTTTGGGAAGCCAGCAGGATCACTTAAGCTCAGGTGTTCGAAACCAGCCTGGCCACCATAGCTAGACCCACATCTCCAGAAAGCATCTAAAAAAAATTAGCCAGGTGTGGTGGTGCATACCTGAAGTCCCAGCTAATCAGAAGGCTGAGGTGAGAGGATCACTTGAGCCCAGGAGTGACCCATATTGCAGTGAGCCGTACTGCGCAACTGCATTCCAGCCTGGGCAACAGAGCAGGATCCTGCCTCACCAAAAAAAAAAAAAAAAAAAAAAAAAAAAGGCCGGGCACGGTGGCTCACGCCTGTAATCCCAGCATTTTGGGAGGCCAAGGCAGGCGGATCACAAGGTCAGGAGATCGAGACCAACCTGGCTAACACAGTGAAACCCTGTCTCTACCAAAAATAGAAAAAAAAAATTAGCCAGGCGTGGCGGTGTGCGCCTGTAGTCCCAGCTACTCAGGAAGCTGAGGCAGGAGGATGGCGTGAACCCGGGAGGCAGAGCTTGCAGTGAACCAAGATCGCGCCACTGCACTCCAGCCTGGGCAACACAGCGAAACTCTGTCTCAAAAAAAAAAAAAAAAAAAGAGAGAGAATACAGCAATGAACAACATAACAAAAAAGTGGGGAAAACGGTTGGGCGCGGTGGCTCATAGCTGTAATCCCAGCACTTTGGGAGGCCAAGGCGGGCAGATCACGAGGTCGAGAGACTGACCATCCTGACCAACATGGTGAAACCCCGTCTCTACTAAAAATACAAAAATTAGCCGGGCGTGGTGGCGGGCGCCTGTAGTCCCAGCTACTTGGGAGGCCGAGGCAGGAGAATCGCTTGAACCTGGGAGGCGGAGGTTGCAGTGAGCCGAGATCGCACCACTGCACTCCAACCTGGGCGACAGAGGGAGACTCCGTCTCAAAAAAAAAAAAAGGTCGGGAAAACACTGCTGGCACAGGGAAGGGTAAGAGACAGGGATGCTTAATTTTAAGGAGGGAGGGTGGTGGGAAGAACGAAGACCTTCGAGCTGCAATGTGGAAGACAGACGGAGGTGTGGTGGTCTGGTTATAGCACTGGAGGCACGCAGACTTCAGCCTGAATTCTCTCTTTATCACTTAGCTAGCTCTGAGCCGGACTTCTGAGTCATCTGAAATAGAAGGCGCCTCTCGGAGTTGCGAGAATTGAATGAGATAACTCTTGGGAAGCGCTCCACCAGGGTCTGACGCTAGAAAGCACTTTGTCAGAATTGTAGATTTCGTATATAATATTTCATCTTCTTGTCCCTAAAGCCTAGTTCAATCCCTGAAATCTCTTGGAGGATTTGGACATGCTGGCTGACTGATTCAGTGCAAGAAAAGAACGATTCGAGGCGCGGAGAGCTCAGAAGCCGCAAGCGTGGCTCTGCTCAACGCGAAACAAAATCCTAACAAGAACAGATCGCGGGAGAGGTTGGGAGCCAGCAGAGCGCACTCGACGCCGGGGCAGGACACTGGGAGCCTGCAGCAGGGACGTGGGTGGGGGGTACCCCAGGCGACCGCAAAGCTCCCCGTGGCTCGAGGGAGCGTCACGGCCGGAGAAGGAAGCGCGGGTGGGGCGCTAAGAGACGCGCCGGAGGCGAGAGAGGAGGAAGGCAAAGGGCCCTGGGTGAGGAGACGGGAGGCCGAGCGCGGAGGGAAGAGGTGAAGAGCCGGCCCCCCTCCTGAAGAAGACTTCAGATCCCCGCGCGCGGGGACCGTCTGGACGTAACCGCCTCCCGTCTCGGTGCCCGTCCACCCAGCCGGGGTTGGCCCTGCCACCGTCGCCACATCCCGCCTCCAATTACCGCCCCGCTTCCGCTCGGCTTTGACCCCGCGCTTCACAGCCACCCCGGTCCACTCGACCCGCTCCGCACCTCACACACAGCCCGCCTGCGGCCGCCGCCATCTTCGCGCGCGCGCGCGCGCCCTAACCCCGCCCCCAGACGCCGTGCCCACGTGACCGTTCGCCCCCGGATCTGGAGCGTGGGCGGGGATTTCGTCACGTGACGTTACCGCGGGGCGGTGCCAAGATGGCGAGGCCCAAAGAGGTGAGGATCCGGCAGCGGGGGCGGCTGTAACTGAGAGGAAGGCTGCAGAGTGGCGACGTCTACGCTGTAGGTTGGAGGCTGTGGGGGGTGGCCGGGCGCCAGCTCCCAGGCCGCAGAAGTGACCTGCGGTGGAGTTCCCTCCTCGCTGCTGGAGAACGGAGGGAGAAGGTTGCTGGCCGGGTGAAAGTGCCTCCCTCTGCTTGACGGGGCTGAGGGGCCCGAAGTCTAGGGCGTCTGTAGTCACCCCGGCCTCCGTGAAGCCCCAGGTCTAGAGATATGACCCGAGAGTGCCCATCTCCGGCCCCGGGGCCTGGGGCTCCGCTGAGTGGATCGGTGCTGGCAGAGGCGGCAGTAGTGTTTGCAGTGGTGCTGAGCATCCACGCAACCGTATGGGACCGATACTCGTGGTGCGCCGTGGCCCTCGCAGTGCAGGCCTTCTACGTCCAATACAAGTGGGACCGGCTGCTACAGCAGGGAAGCGCTGTCTTCCAGTTCCGAATGTCCGCAAACAGTGGCCTACTGCCCGCCTCCATGGTCATGCCTTTGCTTGGACTAGTCATGAAGGAGCGGTGCCAGACTGCTGGGAACCCGTTCTTTGAGCGTTTTGGCATTGTGGTGGCAGCCACTGGCATGGCAGTGGCCCTCTTCTCATCAGTGTTGGCGCTCGGCATCACTCGCCCAGTGCCAACCAACACTTGTGTCATCTTGGGCTTGGCTGGAGGTATTATCATTTATATCATGAAGCACTCGCTGAGCGTGGGGGAGGTGATCGAAGTCCTGGAAGTCCTTCTGATCTTCGTTTATCTCAACATGATCCTGCTGTACCTGCTGCCCCGCTGCTTCACCCCTGGTGAGGCACTGCTGGTATTGGGTGGCATTAGCTTTGTCCTCAACCAGCTCATCAAGCGCTCTCTGACACTGGTGGAAAGTCAGGGGGACCCAGTGGACTTCTTCCTGCTGGTTGTGGTAGTAGGGATGGTACTCATGGGCATCTTCTTCAGCACTCTGTTTGTCTTCATGGACTCAGGCACCTGGGCCTCCTCCATCTTCTTCCACCTCATGACCTGTGTGCTGAGCCTTGGTGTGGTCCTACCCTGGCTGCACCGGCTCATCCGCAGGAATCCCCTGCTCTGGCTTCTTCAGTTCCTCTTCCAGACAGACACCCGCATCTACCTCCTAGCCTATTGGTCTCTGCTGGCCACCTTGGCCTGCCTGGTGGTGCTGTACCAGAATGCCAAACGGTCATCTTCTGAGTCCAAGAAGCACCAGGCCCCCACCGTCGCCCGAAAGTATTTCCACCTCATTGTGGTAGCCACCTACATCCCAGGTATCATCTTTGACCGGCCACTGCTCTATGTAGCCGCCACTGTATGTCTGGCGGTCTTCATCTTCCTGGAGTATGTGCGCTACTTCCGCATCAAGCCCTTGGGTCACACTCTACGGAGCTTCCTGTCCCTTTTTCTGGATGAACGAGACAGTGGACCACTCATTCTGACACACATCTACCTGCTCCTGGGCATGTCTCTTCCCATCTGGCTGATCCCCAGACCCTGCACACAGAAGGGTAGCCTGGGGGGAGCCAGGGCCCTCGTCCCCTATGCCGGTGTCCTGGCTGTGGGTGTGGGTGATACTGTGGCCTCCATCTTCGGTAGCACCATGGGGGAGATCCGCTGGCCTGGAACCAAAAAGACTTTTGAGGGGACCATGACATCTATATTTGCGCAGATCATTTCTGTAGCTGTGATCTTAATCTTTGACAGTGGAGTGGACCTAAACTACAGTTACGCTTGGATTTTGGGGTCCATCAGCACTGTGTCCCTCCTGGAAGCATACACTACACAGATAGACAATCTCCTTCTGCCTCTCTACCTCCTGATATTGCTGATGGCCTAGCTGTTACAGTGCAGCAGCCGTGACGGAGGAAACAAACATGGGGAGGGTGAATAGTCCCCACAGCAGACAGCTACTTGGGCATGAAGAGCCAAGGTGTGAAAAGCAGATTTGATTTTTCAGTTGATTCAGCTTTAAAATAAAAAGCAAAGCTCTCCTAGTTCTAGTTTTGCTGATATTTATTTTATTATTTTATTTTTTTTGAGACAGTTTTGCTCTTGTTGCCCAGGCTGGAGTGCAATGGTGCGATCTTGGCTCACCGCAACCTCCGCCTCCCAGGTTCAAGCGATTCTCCTGTCCCAGCCTCCTGAGTAGCTGGGATTACAGGCATGCGCCACCGTGCCCAGCTAATTTTGTATTTTGAGTAGAGACAGGGTTTCTCTATGTTGGTCAAGCTGGTCTCGATCTCCCGACCTCAGGTGATCCGCCCACCTCGGCCTCCCAAAGTGCTGGGATTACAGGCGTGAGCCACCATCTCAGCCTTGCTGATATTTAAAAAGAGTCTTAAGGGATAGTCCAGCAACTCAAAGAACCTGAGTGTGCTCTAGAGCCCCCTCTTTTGCCCTGCAGCCTCGGAGGAGGCCAGAGTGGACACTGGAGGGAATAAAGCATAATGGTTAACACTTTAGTCTCTGGGTCAAACTAATCTGGTCAGAATCCTTGGCTGTACAGCTTCTTACTAACTTTGTGACCTCGAATGGCCGGGCACGGTGGCTCATGCCTGTAATCCCAGCACTTTGGGAGGCCGACGTGGGCGGATCACCCGAGGTCGGGAGTTCGAGACCAGCCTGACCAACATGGAGAAACACCGTCTACTAAAAATACAAAATTAGCCAGGCGTGGTGGCATATGCCTGTAATCCCAACTACTAGAGAGGCTGAGGCAGGAGAATCACTTGAACCTGGGAGGTGGAGGTTGAAGTGAGCCGAGATCGCGCCATTGCAGTCCAGTCTGGGCAACAAGAGCGAAACTCCATCTCAAAAAAAAAAAACACAAACTTTGTGACCTTGGGTGAGTCACTTAGCCAGGCTGAACCTCAATTCCCTTGCAGATGGGAGTAATGACAGCCCACACCTCACCGGGTGTTGTGAGAGTCCAGCCTGGAGCCCACCCTTGATAAGCAGTCAGAAAGGGAGTCATTTTTACCAAAGACCAGTCCTCATCTTAGTGAAAAGCCAAAAAGCTGGGCAAACCACTTGGAAACCAGAGTGACCTTTGCTCTCCTGGCTTCACTTGGAAGTGGAGAACCCCTGAGGGAAAGAGCAGAGGGCTAGGAATTACTGAAGGGAGAGGTGGGTCAACTTTGGCGGGGTTGAGGGAGGATCAGATCCTGCTTGGCTGGATCTTGTTTTAGCCAACCCCACCCCGCCTCTAGTGTCCCACTGAGTGGTGTCCATAGAGAAAGATGGGCTGAACAGCACCAGGACCTCATCAAGGGGTCCTTCTTAAGACCTTTTCACGTTCTAGTCCTATCCAAACCTGTGTTTGTCTTTTCCCAAGGTAGGAAAGATCCACGGGGGCTGGGGGAGTTTCCTGAGAGGTAAATGACTCCATGAGGGGTCCACGCTGCAGCCTTGCTCTCTGGGAGGACAGGCTCTGGGACTGCCTCATTCCCCACCCTATCCCCCAAGGCTAGCACAGGGCACTGACAAGGAGCAGGAAATCAGTAGATTTGGGAGTCCATCTGCACTGTGTCCCTCCCAGAATTGTACACTGCACACATAGTGAATGGATAAACATTTTCCGTCACTAGGAAGATAGCACAGCAAGATTCCTGAGGCTGGACAAGGTTCTCCCTTTCTCCCCAAGCTTGGGAAGACGTCAGAGGAAGTGAGAGCTTTGGTCCACCAAGGCCGGAAGCCCGGAGCAGAGCTCCAGGGAGCGAAGCTTCTGCTTGAGAATCACTGCCATGTCCTTTCCCTCAGAGGAGAGTATTGAGACATTTCTTTGGGACTCAACGGAGACACTTGCCTTCTCTCAGGCTCCCTCCTTTTGCTTGCAAAAGGAGACAGCAAAATGTTGGTGAAAGAGCACCAGCTTTGCCCCACAGACTCCCAGGGTGGCCTTGGGAAAGGGCTCTATCCTCTGGGCCTTGGGTTGTCCATGTGTATAGTTGGGGGATAGGCTACATCAGGGTCACAAACTCAAATGACTGCCAAGACCAATCAGGTAACACAGTGAACAACAACAGAGGACCACAGTGAGCCTCTAAGCCAGCTCCAGCCAGTAGCTACCATGCTAGAGTGTAGGCCCCGTGTTGTCAATTGCATGCTCATTCGAGGAAGCTTAGGAACCTGGATTGTTATGTGGAATCTTCAAGTTTTTTCTTAAATGCTGAGGACTGGCCAGGCGCAGTGGCTCACGCCTGTAATCCCAGCACTTTGGGAGGCCAAGGCGGGTGGATCACTAGGTCAGGAGTTCAAGACCAGCCTGACCAAGATGGGGAAACCCTGTCTCTACTAAAAATACAAAAATTAGCCGGACATGGTGGCAGGCGCCTGTAATCCTAGCTACTCAGGACACTGAAGGAGAGAATTGTTTGAACCCGGGAGGCAGAGGTTGCAGTGAGCTGAGATCTTGCCACTGCACTCCAGCTTGGGTGACAGAGCGAGACTCTGTCTCAAAAAAAAAAAAAAAAAAAAAAATGCTGAGGCCCAGACAAAATGTGTCTGTGGGCTAGAATCAGCCTGTGTTCCCCAGTTTGTAGCCTCTGGGCCAAACCTCAGCTAAAGAGGTTTTAGATTTGGCAGTTGTTCTGAAGGTCTGAGTGCCTGCCAAGCATGCCTAAACAGGAAGGGCCCCTGAAGGCCCTAGTCTGGCCCCCTTACTGGACGTGGGAGGAAACAGGCCCAGAGGAAGGAAAGGCCCTGGCCTGAGACCAGAGAGCAAGTTGCTCACAGAGCCAGGACTAGAACCTGGAACTCTGGATTCCTAGCTCTGGGCATCTCTGCTCCCCAAGAAGAGAAGACGAGGCAGTGTCAAGGTTAGGAGCACGGGCTCTGCATGAGGCTGACCCTGCTGAACAACCGAGCAGCCATGTGACTTGGGCAGGTCATTTACCCCTCCTTGGCTCAGCGTCGTCTTCTGTAAGTACAGATAATAATGGCACTTACCTGTCCGAGTGAGGATTCCATGAGATAAAGCCTGTGAAGGTCTCAGCACAGTGCGGGGCACACAGTCACTGCCCACTAAATGTTACTTATTAAAATCATGCAAGCCACACCAAGCAGGGCTGGGGTACCTGGGATGCATTTTAGCATCTTGTCTGGAAAGCAATTTTTTTTTTTTTGAGATGGAGTTTCGCTTTTGTTGCCCAGGCTGGAGTGCAATGGCGTGATCTCGGCTCACCGCAATCTCCACCTCCCAGGTTCAAGCTACTCTTCTGCCTCAGCCTCCCGAGTAGCTGGGGTTACAGGCATGCACCACCACGCCCGGCTAATTTTTTGTATTTTTAGTAGAGATAGGGTTTCTCCATGTTGGTCAAACTGGTCTCGAACTGCTGACCTCAGGTCATCCGCCCGCCTCGGCCTCCCAAAGTGCTGGGATTACAGGCGTGAGCCACTGCACCCAGCCTGGAAAGCATTTTCTTCTCTGGAAAGCAATGCTGCTTGGGAAAGAAGGCTCAGTAGGGAAGCTGCATTCTGAAGTCGTTTTTATTCGATAAGTAACACCATAATAACCAGAGTTCCATCTGAGAGGAGAGGAGAGTGAGAAGGGGTCAGAACCCTTTGGTGGCTGAGAAGCCTCCTCAAGGCTATGTTGGGGCAGTAGGGAGGCAGAGAGGTGAAGATCTTAGGGAAGCCCCTGACCCAGCCTAGGCTGCTGCCCACAGGGTAGGAGGAAAGCCCAGGAGGGGAGACAAGACCTCCCTGTTGCAACCAGGAGGCCGAGCAAGGCACTGGTGTTTGCAGCCCACAGCTTCACCCAGGAGGGGCCAGCGCTCCTGCCCTGTGAGAGCCTTTAGGTGTACAGTGGGGGAAAGGGCAGTTCAGCTGTTGGCTGGAGCCTGCAGAGGTTAGAGGAGAAACAACCTTGAGGTGCAGGGTCACTGCTCCCAGCCTCCAGGGGACTGTCGGGCGCACACGCCCACCCTGTCACCTACCAGTTCTCTGGGCTCCAGGTGGTGCCAGAGGCCTCCATGAGGTGGAAAGTGTAGGCCTGGCGCGAGCGGTCAGAGAGGTTCTGCTTGCTCTTGTGTACCACTTCTCCGTGAATGAGGACCAGGGCCCCTGGCAGAGACACAAGCAGGTCAGGAAGCCACCAGCCCCACATCCCCCCTCCCCAGGGCAGGAAGGGACATGAGCCCTCCTCTCTCCAGTGGTTCTGTGGCCCCCATCCATCCCCATTCCCTTCCCTGAAAGCTCAGGCATCTACAGCCTCCTGCAGGGTCAGAAGTTAAGCTATTGAGATGCATGTTCCTCTGGGATCAAGTCCCCTCTGCTGTGGACTGTGGCCTTGACAAGCCTTAGGAAGGGCTTCCCCTCCCGAGGTCTTTGCAGGATCAGGCAGAAGCCCTCTGTCCTGTGCCAGTCCACTGGGACCTCTCCAGTGATGCTGAGTTAGACATTGGTTTTCCCTTTTCATAAGAAAAAGGGCCCGCCCAACAGCCAACATTTGTTGAGCAGTTTGTTGAGCAGTGGCTATGCACTAGGCAGACTCTATGTCAACATATTTATCATCTCACTGACTTTCCACTTTACATTTGGGGAAATTAAGGCTCAGGGAGTCAGTCATTTGCCCAGAGAAACAGCCCATAAGTAGCAGAGTGTGGATTCCAGGGTGATCTGGGTCAGCCTGCAGGAAAACGTGCTGCTTCCTGACTTCCCAGCGCCCATCCAGCCCCTCCTCTTTCTGTGACTTCACTGCCCTCAGATGACCCAGAGGGCAACCTTTTGGACTCTGGGTAGTCGAGCAAGCACAGACTGATAGACTCAGCCCCCTGCCTCTCTGCCCTCTGCATCTGCCTACCTCTCTGCACTGGAGTGGGCACAAAGAGGCTGTTATCCCGGGCTGGCTCTGACCCGAGGAAGCTGGTACCAGGCGCTGAGCCAACAAGGGCCCGGACCATCCTTCTTGACACGCCACCTGCAGGCCAAGATGGAGAGCCTTAAACTCCTCCTTTCTCAAGGTCTCTCTCCCTAGGGGGTGGGGAGTCCCAAGTGGGCAGAAGAGACAGTTCCTCACTGGTGTGGGAGCCAGGGATGAACCAGAGACAGCCGTTCTCCAGCGTGGCATCCTCCACTGCGATCCACATGCCCAGCACCCGGCCCAGGGGCTCCGTGTACAGGAAGGAGGCATCCTGATGAGGGGAGACTACAGCAGGCCCACCGGGGGTGAGGAGCCCATCCTTTTGCCTGTTCCCACCTCACCTTGACCTCATTACCATTCCTCAGTCCTCTGGGTGCTCTCCAGGGCCAGGCTTCCCATGATCAGTCAGAATCTCACCACTTCCTGGCCCAGGGCTCTAAGGCAAGCGATTTCACCTCTCGAAGCCTCAATTTCCTAAACCGTGAAGTGGCTCCAACAACAACCTACCTCACAGGGTGCTGGAGGATTCTATGAGATGATGTATGAAAAGTGCTTAGGGCCCAACAATATAATCGCTTGATATAAAGTAGCGCTACTGTTTAATTCCAGTGAGATAACTCAAGCCACCCTTCTTAACCAGGGACAAGCGGCCTCCAGCCACCAGATGGTTCACCCAGTGGCCTAAGTTTGGGAGGTTGGGGCTTGGCGCGGTGGCTCACACCTATAATCTCAGCATTTGGGGAGGCCGAGGCAGGTGGATCACCTGAGGTCAGGAATTCAAGACCAGCTTGGCCAACATAGTGAAACCCCGTCTCTACTAAAAACACAAAAATTAACCATGTGTGGTGGCGGGCGCCTGTAATCCCAGCTACTTGGGAGGCTGAGACAGGAGAATTGCTTGAACTCGGGAGGCAGAACTTGCAGTGAGCCGAGACTGTGCCACTACACTCCAGTCTGGGTGACAGAGCAAGACTCCTTCTCAAAAAAAAAAAAAAAAAATTGGGGGAAGTTGGGTGCAAAGTGGGGAGATGCTAAGATCAGGCATCCACATTTTTTTATTATTATTATTATTATTATTATTATTTTGAGACAGAGTCTGGCTCTGTCGCCCAGGCTGGAGTGCAGTGGCACGATCTTGGCTCACCGCAACCTCCGCCTCACGGATTCAAGCGATTCTGCTGCCTCAGCCTCCCGAGTAGCTGGGATTACAGGTGCCCGCCACCACGCCCAGCTAATTTTCGAATTTTTAGTAGAGATGGGGTTTCACCAGGCCGGGCGCAGTGGCTCACGCTTGTAATCCCAGCACTTTGGGAGGCCGAGGCGGGCGGATCACGAGGTCAGGAGATCGAGACCACGGTGAAACCCCGTCTCTACTAAAAATACAAAAAAATTAGCCGGGCGTGGTGGCGGGCGCCTGTAGTCCCAGCTACTCGGAGAGGCTGAGGCAGGAGAATGGCATGAACCCGGGAGGCGGAGCTTGCAGTGAGCCGAAATTGCGCCACTGCACTTCAGCCTGGGCGACAGAGCGAGACTCCGCCTCAAAAAAAAAAAAAAAAAAAAAAAGAGATGGGGTTTCACCATGTTAGCCAGGCTGGTCTCAAACTCCTGACCTTAGGTGATCTGCCCCCCTCGGCCTCCCAAAGTGCTGGGATTACAAGTGTGAGCCACCACTCCTGGCCAGCATCCACATTTTTAAAAACCTCCCCACACGATGCTAGGGTACAGTTAGGATGCAGAACCACCGAACGAAGGAACATGGTCCTCAACAACAGAATAAACAGGCTGCTGTCTCACCTCCTTCCTTCCTGGGCAACTGCGTGTTTTCTGAATACCAAACTTTAAGACAGACCTCCAAAGGAGCATTTGAAACAGAAGGGGCTTTGAAACATTTGGGAGAGGAATGGTGGGAGGAACTGGGAGAGCTGGACTCAGACAGAGAAGGCTAAGGGTGGGGATGGTCATCCCTTTGGGGAACTGTGTGCAGGCTGAATGGTGGAAGAAGGTGGTCACAAGGAGGCCGACTTGGGCTCATGCAAGGAAGGAAAGGGCTTCCTGGGATGGGGTGAGCTCCCTGTCACCAGAGGTATTTGAGCAGAAGTAGATAATCACCTACCAGGGAGGCTGTAAAAGGTGACTGCATGGTGTAGGGTGTGGAACTAGATCAGCAATTTCTATGCTGAATTCGTCCTCCAGCAAACTTGTTAGAAATACAGATTGCAGGGCCGGGCACGGTGGCTCATCCCTGTAATCCCAGCACTTTGGGAGGCTGAGGTGGGTAGATCACCTGAGGTCAGAAGTTTGAGACCAGCCTGGCCAACATGGTAGAACCCCGTCTCTACTAAAAATAGAAAAAAATTAGCTGGGCGTGGTGGCAGGCACCTGTAACTCTAGCTATTCAGGAAGCTGAGGCAGGAGAATCACTTGAACTGGAGAGGCGGAGGTTGTAGTGAGCTGAAATTGTGCCATTGCACTCCAGCTGGGGTGACAAGAATGAAACTCTGTCTCAAAAAAAAAAAAACAGATTCCCAGGCCCATGCAGCCCTACTGGCTCAAGATCTCAGGGACTAGGGCCCAGGAATCTGTTTTTTTGTTTGTTTGGTTTGGTCTGGTGTTTTTGTTTGTTTGGTTTTGAGACGGAGTCTCACTCTGTTGCCCAGGCTGGAGTGCAGTGGTGTAATCTTGGCTCACTGCAACCTCTGCCTCCTGGGTTCAAGTGATTCTCCTGCCTCAGCCTCCTGAGTAGCTGGGACTATGGGTGTGCGATACTACACCCACCTAAATTTTGTATTTTTAGTAGAGATGGGGCTTCAGCATGTTGGCCAGGCTGGTCTCGAATTCCTGACCTCAGGTGATCTGCCCGCCTCTGCCTCCCAAAGTGCTGGGATTATAGGCATGAGCCACCACGCCTGGCCTAGGAAATCTATATTTTTAACCAGCTGGGGTTGCTGGCAGGCTCAGGACCCACTATATCAAGGACGCAAGGTTTCCCTACCAATCCACTATCAGAGGAAGGAATGGAAGGTAGCTACTCCTCTCCGGCCCAGGCTCCTACAGCAGACAGGAGCAAGCGCTTTCCCTCCTTCTAAAGATCTGAGAACCACTGCTGTCTTAGATGTCCCACCCATGGGCTTTTCAGGGGCCCTCAGCCCTCAGCTCACCTTCACCGCCAAAGTGAGGTTGCTGCAAGAGAGAGGAAAAGCCTGGTGAGGACAGAGGAGAGCAGAGAGGAACTGGGCTTGCTGAGACTCACAGGATGCTGCTGCTCTGGCCACAGGCATTTTCCTCTCAGGATTCCACATCAACACCCAGCTACTGAGCACCTGCCGTGTGCCAGCCCCAGGAGGGATGCAAAGAAAAAACCCCCACCCCTGCCCAACAAGCTCCTAGCATGTGCAAGCGCACACATGCCTAACAAGATCACAGAGCAGAGCAGGGCAAGGACTGGAGGGAGAGGCTAGGACACAGGACAGCAGTTAAGCCTTCCAGCCCCAGAGTCAGATGGGTCCTTCTTTTCTCAGGGGTTCTGGAAGGCTTCTTAGAAGAGGTGGCACTGAGCTGGCCCTTGAAAGCTGGGAGCACAGCATTTCAATTGCCAAAGAAGGGAGGAGGGAGGCCGAGGGAGGCCTGGGGATGACACTCCCTCCTACCACCAAATTTTTTTTTTCTTCCTTTTTGTGGAGAACGGGGTCTCGCTATATTGCCCAGGCAGGTCTCAAACTCTTGGGTTCAAGCTACCCTCCCACCTCTGCCTCCCTGAGAGCTGGGATTACAAGCGTGAGCCACTGCGCCTGGCCAAATTTTTCTTTTTTTTGAGACGGAGCCTTGCTCTGTCCCCCAGGCTAGAGTGCACTGGAGTGATCTCCACTCACTGTAACCTCCACCTCCTGGGTTCAAGCAATTATCCTGCCTCAGCCTCCTGAGTAGCTGGGACTACAGGTGTGTGCCACCACACCCGGCTAATTTTTGTATTTTTAGTAGAGACGGGATTTCTCCATATTGGCCAGGCTGATCTCGAACTCCTGACTTCAGGTGATCTGCCCGCTTCAGCCTCCCAAAGTGCTGGGATTACAGGCATGAGCCACCACGCCCGGCCCCTACCACCAAATTTTAACTGAGGCTCAACTAAGTTCCAGGTGCTTTAGCCGGAGGAGACGGATTTTCCGTGTTCTCCCACCAACATAATAATTCCAACAACTTTTGGCCTATTGTAAGGAAGGGCTTGGTATGAGCAGTCTGCCCATTTTACAGGCAGTAAACTGAGGCAAGTACAAGGAGCTCACCTTAAAGATGTACATGCTCTGCACCACCACAGGCATCTGGAGGCCCAGACTTCTGGCCAAGGTCTGGAGGGGGGCAAAGGTCATGCTGCCAGCCTGCCACACATGGCCCACCCTCCTGGCCCTCACCTCCACCTCTGCTCACCTGCACCTTGGGGGAGTGTGTGATACTCTTGAAGACGGGGTCGTGGGCATGCAGAGCTGTGGGACAGAAGGAGGCTGTCGGCCCCATCTCAGGCCCACGTGTCCCTCCACACCCAGCTCTGGGCACCCACACTCAGGCTTGCTTTGACATTCTCACCTGTTTTGTATGCATTAACCCTTCTGCTTGTTTACAACTGAGTAATGGGCTCCACAGGAGCCTTGCCCCCACCCCAGGCCCTATGCCACCCATGCCCTTATTCTTGACCTTCTGGGAAGCTCAGGCCAGCCCCAACTTCCCACCCCTCACAGACGACTAAGGGCTCCAAGGCACCAATCATGTGGAGCAATCTCGGTGCCACCATTTGCTCTGTGTGGCCTCGGGTAACCATTTCTCTCCTGTGAGCTTCAGTTTCCTCTTCTGTCAAATGAGGATTAGAAGAACCTGGGAGGCAGGACTGGTGTGGGACTCGATGGGCTAATGAATGTGCAGGGACAGCCCAGGGCCTGGCATGGGATAGTCCCTCATTGTCATAAACATAAGATTGAATGCATTTAATACCACTGAGCTACGTACTTTTTATTTTTATTTATTTATTTATTTTTGAGATGGAGTCTCGCTCTGTCGCCCAGGCTGGAGTGCAGTGGCACGATCTCGGCTCACTGCAACCTCCACCTCCCGGGTTCAGGCGATTCTCCTGCCTCAGCCTCCTGAGCAGCTGGGACTACAGGCGTGCGCCACCACGCCCAGCTAATTATTGTATTTTTAGTAGAGATGGTTTTTCACCATATTGGCCAGGCTGGTCTTGAACTCTTGAGCTCATGATCCACCCGCCTCGGCCTCCCAAAGTGCTGGGATTACAGGCATGAGCCACCGCGCCTGGCCGAGCTACGTACTTTAAAAGGGTTATGATGATATGGTAAATCTTTTTTTTTTTTTTTTTTTTTTTTGAGACAGAGTTTCGCTCTGTTGCCCAGGAGGGAGTGCAGTGGCAGTAGCTGGGACTACAGGCGCCCACAACCACGTCCAGCTAATTTTTTGTGTTTTTAGTAGAGACGGGGGTTTCACTGTGTTAGTCAGGATGGTCTCGATCTCATGACCTCGTGATCTGCCTGCCTTGGCCTCCCAGAGTGCTGGGATTACAGGCGTGAGCCACCGCGCCCAGCAATGGTATGGTAAATCTTACGTATATTTTACCACAACTTGTCTACGAGCTTACCATGATATAACTTCAGGTTTAACAATAAGCATTATAAGCCAAGTGCAGTGGCTTATGCCTATAATCCCAACATTTTGAGAGGCCAAGGCAGGAGGATCACTTGAGCCCAGTAGTAGAAGACCAGCCTAGGCAACATAATGAGACCTCCTCTCAATTTTTTTTTTAAATAAATAAGCAGTCTATAAAACAAATTATAATGTATGATCCTAAAGAAAAAAAGTGAGGGTTTTCTTACTTGACTTTGGGCTATCAGCAGGTCAGGTGCCCCTTAGGGTGGCTCTAGGGAGCACTGGACCCAGGAGCTCCCCCAGGCCAGGCAGTAGAGAGCCTGCACATGCCCATCTGTTAGGGGGGATCAGGTGGACCCCCTATCCCCAGTGCTGTGGCAGCAGTGTCATGATTAGCAGAGGGGCCCAAGACCACAGGGGAGCCTGAAGCCACAAATGCCATTCACCCTACCACTAACTTACTATGGGCTTTTTTTTTTTTTGAGACGGAGTTTCACTCTTGTTGCCCAGGCTGGAGTGCAATGGCATGATATCAGCTCACTGCAGCCTCAGCCTCTCGGATTCAAGCTATCTCCCGCTTCAGCCTCCCAAGTAGCTGGGATTACAGACATGCGCCACCATGTTCAGCTAATTTTGTATTTTTAGTGGAGACGGGGTTTCTCCACGTTGGTCAGGATGGTCTTAAACTCCTGACCTCAGGTGATGCCTCCCAAAGTGCTGGGATTACAGACGTGAGCCACCACGCCCGGCCACTATGGGCTTTCATTAAGGCTCCGAAACTCTTCAGGCTTCAGTTTCCCCAGTTTCCCATTCTTTTTCCTTTTCTTTCTTTCTTTTTTTTTTTTTTTGAACAGGGTTTCACTCTGTCTCTGTCACCCAGGCAGGCTGGAGTGCAATGGCACGATCTCAGCTTGCTGCAACATCCGCCTCCCGGTTCAAGCAATTCTCCTGCCTCAGCCTCCTGAGTAGCTGGGACTACAGGTGTGTGCCACTACACTCACCTAATTTTTTCTATTTTTAGTAGAGACGGGGTTTCACCATTTTGGCCAGGCTGGTCTTGAACTCCTGACCTCAAGTGATCCACCCGCCTTGACTTCTCAAAGTGTTAGTTAGGATTACAAGTGTGAGCCACCACTCCCAGCCAGTTCGCCGATTTTCTTTCCTGCATCCCCAACCCCCTGCTCACCGTGGCCAATTTTGTTGATGGATTTCTCCGGAGGGACCAGGAAATTTCCTGTGGCACAAAGAACAGATAAAGGCAGAGAACTGGTGTCTAGCCTTCCATGGGCAGCTGGCTTCAGCATGCTTCCAGCCCTGGGGGCAGATCCCTGAGTCCAGCCTACCCTCGCCATGGCTCCTCCCCAGTTCTAGGGCCCCAGCTCCAAACCTTTCTCATCAAAAACGCCTTTCTCAAAGAAGAATCGAATCTTGTCACCACTGCTCAAGAAATAGTCTGTGCTGCCCTGTGGAAAGGGGACATCAGAGGACTGAGACAGCATCCTGGGGTCAGAGCTGGGCCTGGTAAAGAGGGAGGCGGATTCAGAAGCTTCCCACTGTCACAGGGTTACAGACCCCCTGGGGGCTTCTCAGACTTGTCCACTGAGGCACAGACAGTGAGCCAGAACTTCAAGTGCCTGGAGGCACACTCCAAAGATGCAAACATGGAATTTCTTGGAAACCTCACTATACATGATTCAGAACATGGATGCTAGAGTCGAATAGGGCTGGTTCCCTAGTAGCCTTGGGCCCCTGGTTTTACGTCACCAAGACTTGATTTTCTCATCTGTAAAAAAGGAATAATAATGGCCGGGCGTAAGGACTCACACCTGTAATCCCAGCACATTGAGGCAGATCATTTGAGGCCAGGAGTTCGAGACCAGCCTGGCCAACATGGTGAAACTTCGTCTCTACTAAAAATACAAAAATCAGCTGGGCGTGGTGGGCACCTGTAGTCCCAGGTACTCGGGAGGCTGAGGCAGGAGAATCACTTGAACCTGGAAGGCCGAGGTTGCAGTGAGCCAAGATTGTACTACTGCACTCCAGCCTGGGCGACAGAGTGAGACTGTGTCTCAAAAAAAAAAAAAAAAAGAAAGAAAAAAAGAAGGCTGGGTGCAGTGGTTCATGCCTGTAATCCCAGTACTTTGGGAGGCCGAGGTGGGCGGATCACGAGGTCGGGAAATCGAGACCATCCTGGCTAACACGGTGAAATCCCCGTCTCTTCTAAAAAAAATTCAAAAAATTAGCCGGGCATGGTGGCAGGCACTTGTAGTCCCAGCTACTCCGGAGGCTGAGACAGGAGAATGGTGTGAACCCGGGAGGCGGAGCTTGCAGTGAGCCAAGATTGGGCCACTGCACTCCAGCCTGGGCGACAGAGCAAGATTCTGTCTCAAAAAAATAAATAAGTAAAAAAGGAATAATAATAGAACTGACCAACCAGGCACTGTGGCTCACACCTGTAATCCCAGCAGTTTGGGAGGCTGAGGCAGGCGGATCACGAGATCAGGAGTTCAAGACCAACCTGGCAAACATAGTGAAACCCAGTCTCTACTAAAAATACAAAAAATTGCTGGGTGCAGTGGCTCACGCCTGTAATCCCAGCACTTTGGGAGGCCAAGGCGGGCAGATCACCTGAGGTCAGGAGTTCAAGACCAGCCTGACCTATGTGGAGAAATCCCGTTTCTACTAAAATTACAAAATTAGCCGGGCATGGTGGCGCATGCCTGTAATCCCAGCTACTCGGGAGGCTGAGGTAGGAGAATTGCTTGAACCTGGGAGGCGCAGGTTGCAGTGAGCCAAGATCGCGCCCTTGCACTCCACCCTGGGCAACAAGAGCGAAATTCCGTCTCAAGAAAAAATAAAAATAAAAACAAAAGTACAAAAAATTAGCCGAGTGTGGTGGTGGGCACCTGTAATCCCAACTACTTGGGAGGCTGAGGCAGGAGAATCGCTTGAACCCAGGAGGCGGAGGTTGCAGTGAGCTGAGATTGTGCCATTGCACTCCAAACCGGGTGACAGTGCGAGACTCCGTCTCAAAAAAAAAATAATAAAATAATAATAATAGAACTGACTTCCCCAGGCCGGGTGCAGTGGCTCATGCCTGTAATCTCAGCACTCTGGGAGGCTGAGGCGGGCGGATCATCCGAGGTCAGGAGTTTGAGACCAGCCTGACCAATATGATGAGACCCCATCTCTACTAAAAATGCAAAAATTAGCTGGGCGTGGTAGCATGCACCTGTAATCCCAGCTACTTGGGAGGCTGAGATGGGAGAATTGCTTGAACCCAGGAGGCGGAGGTTGCAATGAGCCAAGATTGCACCATTGCACTCCAGCCTGGGCAACAAGAGCAAAACTCCATCTCCAAAAAAAAAAAAAAGAAAGAAAGGCCAGGCAGGGTGGCTCACGCCTGTAATCCCAGCACTTTGGGAGGCTGAGGCAGGCGGATCATGAGGTCAGGAGATCGAGACCATCCTGGCTAACATGGTGAAACCCTGTCTCTACTAAAGAAAATACAAAATATTAGCCGGGTGTGGTGGCAGGCGCCTGTAGTCTCAGCTACTCTGGAGGCTGAGGCAGGAGAATGTTGTGAACCCGGGAGGTGGAGCTTGCAGTGAGCAGAGATCGCGCAACTGCACTCCGTCTCAAAAAAAAAAAAAAAAAAGAAAAAGAAAAAGAAAAAACTGACCTCCTCAATTCTTGGAGGCTTCAGCCAGAGGCTGAATCTTACAGCAGTTAGGACACAGATTCTGGAGCTGAAATCCTTGGGTTTAAATCCTGGCTCTAGGCCGGGTGCCGTGGCTCACTCTTGTAATCCTAGCACTTTGGGAGGCCAAGGCTGGTGGATCACCTAAGGTCAGGAGTGCCAGACCAGCCTGGCCAACATGGCGAAACCATGTCTCTACTAAAAATACAAAAATTAGCAGGACGTGGTGGCACACGCCTGTAATCCCAGCTACTCTGGAGGCTGAGGAAGGAGAATCGCTTGAATCCGGGAGGTGGAGGTTGCAGTGAGCCGAGATCACACCACTGCACTCCAGCCTGTATGACAAGAGCGAAAATCTATCTCAAACAGAACAAAAAAATCCTGGCTCTATTGCAGTGGTCTGGAACCAAACCTGAAATATCTCTGAGACAAGCCTGTACATGTGTTATCTTACTCAGCCTCCCAAAACCCAAAGAGGTAGGGTCGACTATAATCCTCATTTTATAGAAGAAGAAATTGAAGTGCCCTTTTTTTTTTTTGAGACGGAGTCTTGCTCTGTCGCCTAGGTTGGAGTGCAGTGGCCCAATCTCAGCTCACTGCAAGCTCCGCCTCCCGGGTTCACACCATTCTCCTGCCTCAGCCTCCCAAGTAGCTGGGACTACAGGCGCCCACCACCACACCTGGCTAATTTTTTGTATTTTTAGTAGAGATGGGGTTTCACTGTGTTAGCCAGGATGGTCTCGATCTCCTGACCTTGTGATCCCCCCGCCTCGGCCCCCCAAAGTGCTGGGGTTACAGGCGTAAGCCACTGCACCCGGCTGAGGTGCTTTTTTTGTTTGTTTGTTTGTTTTGAGATGGAGGTTCACTCTTGCCCAGGCTGGAGTGCATTAGCACGATCTTGGCTTACCGCAACCTCCATGTTGGTCAGGCTGGTCTTGAACTCCCGAACTCAGGTGATCCGCCCACCTCAGCCTCCCAAGTAGCTAGAACTACAAGTTCACACCACCATGCCTAATTTTTTTTTTTTTTTTTTTGAGACAGACTTTCGCTCTGTCCCCCAGGCTAGAGTCCAGAGGCGCAATCTTGGCTCACTGCAACCTCCATCTCCCGGGTTCAAGCGATCCTCCTGTCTCAGCCTCCCAAGTAGCCAGGATTACACGCACGCATCACCACTCTCAACTAATTTTCTTGTATTTTTGGTAGAGATGGGGTTTTGCCATGTTGCTCGGGCTGGCGTTGAACTCCTGGGTTCAAATGATCTGCCTGCCTCAGCCTCCCAAAGTGCTGGGATTACAGGTATGAGCCACCATGCCCGGCCACAACTAATTTTTTTTTTTTGTATTTTTTGTAGAGACAGGGTTTCACCATGTTGCCCAGGCTGGTCTCGAACTCCTGAGCTCAAGCGATTTGCCCACTGCCTTGGCCTTGCAAAGTGCTGGGATTATAGGCTTGAGCCACCATGCCTGGATGGTAAAAATATTAAAGGTAATGATGCTAAGCATATGTCAAAGATTTTACTGAATTTGTTATTTCACAAGGAAACCAGTAAGATGTTACAACTGGTTCAAAGGAGAATTCCAAGAATTACACACACGTATGTAGATACTAAGGAATACTGAAATGAATTTTTTTTTTCTTTTTTTTTGAGACGGAGTCTCGCTCTGTTGCCCAGGCTGGAGTGCAGTCGCGCGATCTGGGCTCACTGCAAGCTCTGCCTCCCGGGTTCACACCATTCTCCTGCCTCAGCCTCCCGAGTAGCTGGGACTACAGGTGCCCGCCACCATGCCCGGCTAATTTTTTGTATTTTTAGTAGAGATGGGGTTTCACCGTGTTAGCTAGGATGGTCTCGATCTCCTGACCTTGTGATCCGCCCACCTTGACCTCCCAAAGTGCTGGGATTACAGGCGTGAGCCACCGCGCCCGGCCTTTTTTTTTTAAGATAGAATCTCGCTCTGTCACCCAGGCTGGAGTGCAGTGGCACGATCTCGGCTCACTGCAACCTCTCCCTTCAGGGTTCAGGCAATTCTCCTGCCTCGGCCACCCAAGTAGCTGGGACCACCGGTGCCTGCCACCATGCCCAGCTAATTTTTGTATTTTTGGTAAAGACCAGGTTTCGCCATGTTCCCTAGGCTAGTCTTGAACTCTTGACCTCCAGTGATCTGCCTGTCTCAGCCTCCCAAAGTGCTGGGATTACAGGTATAAGCCACCACTCCCGGCCCTTGAAATGAATTTAGAGATAGATGCAAACTGTTCAAACTTTTTTTTTTTAATTAATTTTTTTTTTTGAGACAGGGTCTTTCTTTATCACCCACCCAGACTGGAGTGCAGTGGCATGATCATAGCTCACTGCAGCCTCAACCTCCTGGCCCCAAGTGATCCTTCTGCCTCAGCCTCCCATGTAGCTGGGACCACAGGCATATACCACCATGCCCAGCTAATTTAAAAAAATTTTTTTGTAGAGACAGAGGTCTCACTTTGTTGACCAGGCTGGTTTCGAACTCCTGGGCTCAAGTGATCCTCACTCCTTGGCCTCCCAAAGTGCTGGGATTACAAGCATGAGCCACCACACCCAGCTGCCCAACTGTTCTATCCACAGGGCAATAATTGCATTCCCCAGGACCCAGTTCATGGTAACGTGATTGGAATAGAGTGGTACTGACCCCCCACTTGGACAAGTCTCGTGCATTATTATCAGTTTTATCCAACTTATGGTGTTGTAAAATAACTCAGACAAGGAAAGCTGGAGGTAACCCAAGAAAATGAGACAGGACGCCCACTGATCTTTTATTTTTCTCACAGTATCAAGAGTGAATATTGAGGATGTTATTGAGTGCTGGGCACCATGCCAAGCTCTTTTCTTTGCACGCATTATAAACCCTCTGCTTCCTGCGTTCAAGCGATTCTCCTGTCTCAGCCTCCCAAGTAGCTGGGATTATAGGTATGTGTCACCAGGCCCAGCTAATTTTTGTATTTTTAGTAGAAACAGGGTTTCACCATGTTGTCCAGGCTAGTCTCAAACTCCTGACCTCAGATGATCCACCCACCTCGGCCTCCCAAAGTGCTGGGATTACAGGCGTGAGTCACTGCGCCCGGCCAATATATCAGCTTTATTCTCAAGTTCTTCCCACCCCACAACCCATTAGTCTCTGAACGCAGCTTGGAGGGCGCAGGATTCGGCCCTTCTTACTCCTAGGAACCCTTGAGTGGCCTGCCTGTCTCTGGCTGCAGGAGCTGTCTCTGCTTCCCCCAATATCCCCCCAAACGGAAGGCAGCCGTGCAGCAAATGAGACCAGCTTTTTGGAGGAAACTGTCATTCCTTAACCGGTTCTTTTTCCTTCTCAAGACGCCATTCTCCCCATTCCCTGGAATGGCTTCCGGCTGTTGTATTTCTGCTAATGCCCACCAGATGGCAGGTACTCTTCGGCGTGAGTGCCAGGATCTCGCCTGGCCCAGGCGCAAGCAGTCTCATAATAAACTCCGACTAGGAAGTGTCAAGAGAACCGTGTGGGAGACCCCAGAGTCTTCAATTTACCCATTGCAAACTGTACTGGGTCCTATCATGTGACCTATTCGGTCACTGGGGGGGAGAAAATCTGAGTTCCTAGTCTCATGGGGGATAACATTTACACAGGTAGGAGTCATCCAGACCACTGGGCTCATTCCAGGTGGCTGGCCACAAAGTGGCCTTCAGTGGCCAGAGAACAGCCGGAAAACAGAAAGTAAAGCCAAGCTGGGAACAGCAGGGACTTGGTATCAAACAGATCTGAGTTGAAATCCTGACTCTGTCCACTACTAACTGTGTGGCTTGGGACAAGTGATCTGAACCTCATTTTCCCCACCTGTCTAATGGGGGGATAATAGCCTGTAATCTCAGCACTTTGGGAGACCAAGGCGGGTGGATCACCTGAGATCGGGAGTTCGAGACCAGCCTGACCAACATGATGAAACCCTGTCTCTACTAAAAATACAAAAATTAGCCGGGCCTGGTGGTGCATGCCTGTAATTGCAGCTACTCAGGAGGCTGAGGCAGGAGAATTGCTTGAACCTGGGAGGCAGAGGTTGCAGTGAGCTGAGATCATGCCACTGAATTCCAGCTTGAGCAACAGAGTGGGATTCTGTTTTAAAAGAAAAAAGAAAAAAAAAAGGACAATAAAGCCTACTTGATAACTTCCCAGTGAGGAGCAAGGGAAAGGTGTGTAAGGGGCTTGGCCTGACACCCTGGAGCCTTGGGATCCTCCCTTCCACGCTGCTGCTCTGGCTGGGGACCAAGCCCTCCCTCAAAGGCCACATCCCATCCTCATGTGCCCAGACACCTACCTGGGCTCGAAGCTGCTCCTCTTCCTGGGTGGAGAATTCTGTGCGGCAGTGGAGAGGAACATCCATTTCAGCCACTATCTCGCCAATCCTTTGTTGCATGGCCACACACTCTTCTGCAGACAAGAATCCTTCCAGCACCAGGAATCCATCCTGTTGGAACTGCAGGCAGGATTGAGACTCAGGCTTCCCCAGTCTGCAAATGCTCCTGTCTGACCCTTCCCTCAACTCTGCAGCTGTGTGAAGGTGGGACCAGGTATCCTGTTCACTGCCCTGTCCCCAACCCCAGGCATGGAGTCTGGCACCCAGCAAAGAGCAATCAATATTGGCTGCTTGAATGAAAGAAAAAGTAGTGAGGCCAGGTACAGTGGCTCATGCCTGTAATCCCAGCACTTTGGGAGGCTGAGGGAGGCAATAACTTGAAGTCATGAGTTTGAGACCATCCTGGCCAACATGGTGAAACCCCATCTCTATTAAAAATACAAAAATTAGCTGGGCATGGTGATGCATGCCTGTAGTCTCAGCTACTTGGGAGGCTGAGGCAGGAGAATCACTTGAACCCAGGAGGCGGAGGTTGCAGTGAGCCGAGATCGCACCACTGCACTCCAGCCTGAGCAACAGATGAGACTCCGCCTCAAAAAAAAAAAAAAAAAGAAAGAAAGAAAGAAAAAGAAAAAGGAAGCTGGGCACAGTGGCTCACGTCTGTAATCCCAGCACTTTGGGAGGATCACCTAAGGTTGGGAGTTCCAGACCAGCCTGACCAACATGGTGAAACCCCATCTCTACTAAAAATACAAAAACTTGGCCAGGTGTGGTGGCGCATGCCTGTAATCCCAGCTCCTCGGGAGGCTGAGGCAGGTGAATAGCTTGAACCCAGGAGGTGGAGGTTGCAGTGAGCCGAGATCATGCCATTGCATTCCAGCCTGGGCAACAAAAGCGAAACTCCGTCTCAAAAAAAGAAAAGAAAAAGGAGCGGGAAGGGGAAGTTGTCCCTGCCCTTCCCCTCCAGGCTTGGGTCACCTGGAAACACAACCTTATTCATGTATTCAACCAATATTGATTGAGAATCTACTGTGTCTGAGACACGGTTTTAGGAGCTAAAAGTATGGCTATAAGCAAGCCAGCCATGATGCCTGCCCTCATGGTGCCTACAGTCTAGTGAAAGAGACCAGCATTACACTAACCACACAGGTAAATTTACTGTCACAAACTTCGTGCCGGAGAGAGGATGAGCGTGAGTGCTGAAGGCAGAAGCAGCTAGCGTAAACTGGCTGGGAAGGAGAAGGGTCTGGGAGCAGCAGTGCTGAGGGGGTGACATTTCAAGACGGGACCAGCGGGATAAGGGAAGGGCATTCCAGACAGAGGGAGCAGGATATGGGAAGCCCCTGAATTTAGGAGGAACATAAGGAATTGGGAATGGATAGGGCAGAGTGAGGGGAGGGGTGGAAGAGGAGGCAGGAGGGTGGCAGGGGCCGGGCCAGGCTGGGAGCCGTATTCTATCCTGAGTGCAGTGGCAGCCAGGGAGGGGAAGTAGATGGCTTCTTCTGATTTGCCTCTGGTCCTCTTATTCTGAGGCTCTCGAGAGAGATAGGGAGGGAATGAATATCTGCACATTTGCCTGCAGAGTGTTACCAAGTTTTAGCCCCAACAGGAACACTGAAAGTCACCTACTGCTGGGCATGGTGGCTCACGCCTATAATTCCAACAATTTGGGAAGTCAAGGTGGGTGGATCGCTTGAGGTCAGGAGTTGGAGACTAGCCTGGCCAGCATGGTGAAACCCTGTCTCTGCTAAAAATACAAAAATTAGCCAGGTGTGGTAGCGGGCACCTGTAATCCCAGCTACTCGGGAGGCTGAGGCAGGAGAATCATTTGAACTCAGCAAGCAGAGGTTGCAGTGAGCTGAGATCACACCACTGCGTTCTAGCCTGGAAGACCAAGCAAGACTTCATCTCAAAAAAAAAAAAAAAAAAAGAAAGTCACCTACTGCAACACACCCACAAAGAGCCTAGTTTCCAGTTAAGGACACCCCTTTCCCCACCATGGGATGCCCAGTTCTGGCTTCCACACACCATTCATGACCACCCACCATGGGACCCTCAGCTCTGCATGTTAGGAATTAATCACATCGGTATCAAGCTGAAAATTGCCTCCCTGGGAATTGGGCCAACCACAGCAACCTGTGCAGCATACCCTTGATCCAGTAAATACACAAATACACTACTAGGAATTCTTTTTCTCCTTTTTTTTCTTTTTGAGATGGAGTCTCACTCTTGTTGCCCAGGCTGGAGTGCAATGGCATGATCTCAGCTCATTGCAACCTCCACCTCTCAGGGTTAAGTGCTTCTCCTGCCTCAGCCTCCCGAGTAGTTGGGATTACAGGAATGCACCACCATGCCTGGCTAATTTTTGTATTTTTAGTAGAGATGGGGTTTCACCACATTGGCCAGGCTGGTCTCGAACTCCTGACCTCAGGTGATCCACCCACCTCGGACTCCCAAAATGCTGGAATTACAGGCATAAGCCACCCCACCCAGCCCTTTTCTCTTTTCTTTCCGTTTTATTTTTATTTTTATTTTTTAGAGACAGGGTCTCTCTCTGTCACTCTGTCACCCAGGCTAGAGAGTAGTGATGTGATCATAGCTCATTGCAGCCTTGAACTTCTGGGCTCAATCAATCCTCCTGCCTCAGTCTCCCGAGTAGTTGGGACTACAGGTGCACACCATCACACCTGGCTAATTTTATTTTATTTTTGTTTATTTTACTTTATTTTGAGACAGAGTCTCGCTCTGCTGCCCAGGCTGGAGTGCAGTGGCACGATCTCAGCTCACTGCAAGCTCCACCTCCTGGGTTCACACCATTCTTCTGCCTCAGCCTCCCGAGTAGCTTGGGACTACAGGCGCCCGCCATCACGCCCAACTAATTTTTTTGTATTTTTTAGTAGAGACAGGGTTTCACCATGTTAGCCAGGATGGTCTCGATCTCCTGACCTCGTGATCCTCCTGCCTCAGCCTCCCAAGGTGCTGGGATTACAGGCGTGAGCCATTGCGCCCGGCCTGTTTATTTTATTTTTGAGACACAGTCTTGCTCTGTTGACCAGGCTGGAGTGCAGTGGCACGATCTCGGCTCACTGCAAACTCTGCCTCCTGGGTTCACGCCATTCTCCTGCCTCAGCCTCCAGAGTAGCTGAGATTACAGGCGCCCGCCACCACACCCGGCTAATTTTTTGTATTTTTAGTAGCGACAGGGTTCCACCATGTTGGCCAGGCTGGTCTCCAACTCCTGACCTCAGGTGATCCGCCTGCCTCGGCTTCCCAAAGTGCTGGGATTACAGAGGTGAGCCACCGCGATAAAAATCATGTAGAAACATATTTCCTCTCAAAGACTGGCTATAAATGATTATCTGGCCATTGTGAGAACTTGACAAAGTAAGTGCCCTCCTTTCTCTGGCCCTCAGGCTACCGAACGGGGATAGCAGTACAGCCTCCTTTATTGAACCTGGCAGGATGGGTGCGGTGGCTCAGGCCTTGTTGTCCCAGCACTTTGGAAGTCCAAGGCAGGAGGATTCCTTTAGCCCAGGAGCTCCAGACCAGCCTGGGCAACAAAGTGAGACTCCATCTCTGCAAAAATAAAAATAGGACCAGGCACGGTGGCTCACGCCTGTAATCCCAGCACTTTGGGAGGCTGAAGCAGGCGGATCACTTGAGGTCAGGAGTTCAAGACCAGTCTGGCCAACATGGTGAAATCCTGTCTCTACTAAAAATACAAAATTAGCCAAGTGTGGTGGTGCATGCCTATAATCCCAGCTATTTGGGAGGCTAAGGTAGGAGAGTCGTTTGAACCTGGGAGGCAGAGGTTGTGGTGAGCTGAGATTGTACCATTGCACACTCCAGCCTGGGCAACAAGAGCAAAACTCCGTCTCAAAAAAAAAAAAAAAAAGCTGGGCATGGGGGCGTGTGCCTGTGGCGAGACCCCGTCTCCTCCCCACCCCCACAAAAAAAACTTGTCCAGCACTTGATTCGTGGTAGCTGTTGTAACAGACCTTGAAACAAAGCTTCTAGAGCTGTATACGAAAATATTAAGTCTCAGCGTAGGAACGTATGAGTGATTTTTTAAAAGGCTGTGCCACACTAATTCCCACGAGGTAGCCTTTTGTGATTGGACGAACATGGGCCCTCCTGGGCCCCTCGCAGGCCCTGCCCCCTCCTGGGCGCTGCGCCCCCCCACAGAGTTGCCGACTCCCGCCCAGGGCTGAACTGGTGGGTTCCGAGGCCTTATTCTCGTTTTGGTCAAACACACACGTCCTCACCCCACCCCACCCTGGGTCCTGTGATCTAGACACCCCGGGCTATGTGTGAAGAAGTCAGGAGGGGTTGTGGTTGGGAACCCGCTCCTCTGGGCTTAAGTTTCCTCCTCGGTAAAATGGGGCAGGGGGTGGGTTGGGCACCCGGACTACTGAAGGTCCGGCGGACCCCCCCCGCCGTGACCCTCCCAGCCCCCACTTGCAGGCTCCTACCTTCTGGAGCTGCGAGGGGCTCAGCCAGGCCATGGAGACGCTCGGGGCACTGGGCGGCTTCTAGGTGCGGCCTCCTGGTGGGGAGGAGAAAGTTTAGGAGCCTGGGAGGACTTAACCCTTCCCTACCCAGAGAAAATCCTGTCCCACTACCCAACCCTCCTTCCCCAGACACAGCCAGATCAGCCTGTGACCTCCAGGCTAATCTCCCCCACCCCCACAACTCATCCAGGATTTGCCCTTTCCCATCTCCAAGGATTTTATCTGCTTCCTCTGTGTTTCTTCTGGAAACCACCCCCCACCACTGCTTACCAGGTGCCGGGAAATTATGCTCTGAGAGGGTCAGGCCAAGCAGCTGGGCTGAGTCCCAGTCCAGGCGCCGCCAATCCCTGTGACTCTGAGGAACGCCTGCCTCTCTCTAGGCCTCAATCTGGATAGAATGGGATGCAGGGTTGGTCTGGGGGATGTGCGGCACCCCTCTTCCCCAGGTAATGGGCATCCCAAAGGCGGAAGAGGTCCTGGGGAGAACTATCTGGGCCCCTCCCAGCACCAATCTGAAAGCCTCTAGGTCTTGGGAGGATTATGGAAGGGAATTAACGCATCCGTCTGCAGCTCAGAGGAAGGTAGGAGACATGGGGTATCTTAGTAGGAGGAAGGGGCTGAGGAGAGAGAGAGATGCTTCCTGTTACCCACCCTCAGGCCCAAGATACTTGGCATCTCAATTCAGGCTGGCACAGTGGAGCTGGAGTCAGAACAACACCTGCAGGCCGGGTGCGGTAGCTCGCGCCTGTAATCCCAGCACTTTGGAGGCAGAGGCGGGCGGATCATGAGGTCAGGCGATCGAGACCATCCTGGCTAACACGGTGAAACCCCGTCTTTACTAAAAATACAAAAAATTATCCGGGCGTGGTGGCGGGCGCTTGTAGTCCCAGCTGCTCGCGAGGCTGAGGCAGGAGAATGGCGTGAACCCGGGAGGCGGAGCTTGCAGTGAGCCGAGATTGCACCACTGCACTGTAGCCTGGGTGACAGAGCGAGACTCCGTCTCAAAATAAATAAATAATAAATAAAAATACAAAAAAACTAGCCGAGCTTGGTGGCAGGTGCCTGTAGTCCCAGCTACTCGGGAGGCTGAGGCAGGAGAATCGCTTGAACCCAGGAGGCGGAGGTTGCAGTAAGCCCAGATCATGCCACTGCATTCACTCCAGCCTGGGCGACAGAGTGAGACTCCATCTCAAAGAAACAAAAACAAAAACAAAAAGAGAGAATAACACTTGAACACCACCACCCTTCTCAGCTTGCCCTGCTCAGCAGCTGGCAGGGCCACTCGCTGGCTCTGAAAAACCGGCCGCTGCCTTCTCCAAAATGATGCCTTCTGAATGGCGAAGGGACAAAGTGTTTCAGGAGTGTACATGGGGACACTGCTCAGCCCTCAAGAGCCTTGGCCTCGAGTCAAGTTGTGTTTGCTGGGCCACTGCTCTAGGAGCTGCTGCTTGGTCCAGGCCGTCCCGGGGGCAGGGGGGAGCAGTAAGTGCAGCTCGGGCTCCTGGTTCAGAGGGGTTAGGCTGGGTGAGGGGCAGGCAGATGACAGAACCACGAGGTTCACTAGAGGCAGGATGTGTTCCCAGCTGTCCTCAATCCTTCTGATGCAACTGCCCAACAAAGACAGATGCCTACCATGTGGCAAGAACACTGAGGTCCCCTCGGGCTGGGCCAGCCATTCCCCTGGGAGTCCCCACAGAAGGCTTGTAGTAGAGACTCAGTGAAGCAGACTGTTTGCGTCCCAGATGTTCAGGCCTTACTTTCCCAGTGTGTAATTTGGGGCTAGCAGAAGGATCCCCTGTGAGCAGTAAATAAGATGAATGCTTCGCAGCTGATAAAGAGCTTGGCACTGGGCCTGGCGCTGAGTAAGTGCCTACCAACTGGTGAACAAGTTGTTCACCAAATGTTAGCAGGGGTTGCTCTGGGTGGAATATAATTTATTTATTTATTTATTTATTTATTTATTTATTTATTTTTTACTTATTTATTTTTTTGAGATGGAGTCTCGCTCTGTCACCCAGACTGGAGTGCAGTGGCGTGATCTCGGCTCACTGCAAGCTCCGCCTCCCGGGTTCACGCCATTCTCCTGCCTCAGCCTCCCGAGTAGCTGGGACTACAGGCGCCCGCCACCACGCCCGGCTAATTTTCTGTATTTTTTTAGTAGAGATGGGTTTCACCGTGTTAGCCAGGATGGTCTCAATCTCCTGACCTCGTGATCCGCCCGCCTCGGCCTCCCAAAGTGCTGGGATTTCAGGCATGAGCCACCGCACCCGGCTGGGTGGAATATAATTAACAATTTTTTGAGCTTCCGAAATTGCTGTTACAATCAGAGAGAAGACCGGTTTCAGGCAGAATGGAGAGCCCTGGGTGAGTGGGGGAGGGGGACCGGAGAGGCCTAGCCTCCCACTAACTGTTCATTCTGCTCAACTTTGGGAAGTGGGTGGGCGGTGTTTCTACGTGGTGTTTTTTTCCATACGTAAACCAGCTCCAGATCGAACTCTCCTGCTCCAGGCGCTGGACAGCCTCAAGGCCAGTGTGGGGGCGGGAGTGGGGTACCAAGCTGGGGGAGGGACCTCCACCATGGAAACAGAAAAGAAGGCCCCATCAGGGCAGTCACAGTCCAGCTGCTCAGCCTGTCAGCCCATGGCAGGGGGAGAAGAGGGAGGGAATCTTGGCTCAGGCCTGAGTTCACCTGGAGGGGTCAGAGTCCCCATGGAGGGAGGAGGGATAGACTCTGGCCAGTTGTAGAGGAGGTGCCCAAGCAGCCACCCAGGCCTCATCACTAAGGTCAAAGTCAGATATGATGGCCTTTCTTCCTCACCCAGTCTCCTGCCGCAGGGCGCCCACATTGGCCCACCACAAGGATCCTTGGTCTGGGTGGAAGACACAAGGCCATTTTTTGGGTACTAGCAGCCAGGTCCTCCACCAAAACCCCCATCTACCTACACAATCGCCACTGTTCCTTGAACAGTCCTGCAAGTGTGCCATTACCTTCCTGATTTTACAAATGAGAAAACTGAAGCCCCACATCAAACACCGCAGAACTGGCATCTGGAAGCAGCTGTCTCAGCCTCTGCCCTTTACGCCAGTACCTCCCAAAGGCACCAGAAGGGGCTGGGAGCTGAGGCAGGCCTCCCCACGATGACTCTCAGCCCCACCACTGTAGAACACTTGGGACTGCTGGAACTGCAAGGGACCTCTGAGAGCACACAGTGGAAATTCCCATTGTCCACATGGGGATATGGAGGCCACTGGAGAAGGGATCTGCCTAGCTTCATGCACATCCTGTCCCACGAAGGTGGGACAAAGGCCCAGGACTACTGGTTCCCATTCCAGTGCCCTCCTTTCCCATCCCCACCCATCAAAACTCATGAGGGGCCAGGCACGGTGGCTCATGCCTATAGTCCCAGCATTTTAGGAGGCTGAGGTGGGTGGATCTCTTGAGCTCAGGGATTCGAGACCAACCTGGGCAAAACCCCGTCCCTACAAAAAATACAAAAATTAGCCAGCATGGCTGGGCGTGGTGGCTCACGCCTGTAATCCCAGCATTTTGGGAGGCCGAGGCGGGTGGATCAGAATGTCAGGAGATCAAGACCAGCCTGGCCAACATGGTGAAACCGTCTCTACTAAAAATACAAAAATTAGCCGGGCATGGTAGCGGGCGACTGTAGTCCCAGCTACTCGTGAGGCTGAGGCAAGAGAATCACTTGAACCCAGGAGGTGGAGGTTGCAGTGAGCCGAGATGGAGCCACTGCATTCCAGCCTGGGTGACAGAGTAAGACTCTGTCTAAAAAAAAAAAAAAAAAAATTAGCCAGCATGCCCCTGTGGTCCTACCTACTTGGGAGGCTGAGGTGAGAGGATCACCTGAGCCTGGAGAGGTCAAGGCTGCAGTGAGCCGTGATCACGCCACTATATTCCAGCAGTGCACTCTAGGTGACAGAATGAGACCCTGTCAAAAAAAAAACAACCAACCAACAACAAAAAAAAACCCTCATGAGTGCCCAACCACAGGTGAGTAGGATGACAGAGAATGTGCTGGCTATGGGATCCCCCGCCCAGGTCACAGCCTGTTACCTAGCAGGTGCTGTGTCCAGCTTACAACCTCCAGTAACTGCCTCCGAAGGCACAGGGTCTCATGGGGCAGAGAGATGAGCAGAGTGAACTCTCCTGTGGGTGCCCAAGCAACGTTCCACACAGCCCAGCAGGCTTCAGAGAAGTGAGGGAAGGGTCCTCCCATGACACAAAGACCTCCAAAGGCTACTTTCTGTTATAGATTTTATTTGATACTGTGACCGAGTCTACAAGTTCAGACCCACATGTAACGGATTTTTGCTTCATGGTTGTCAGAGGCTAGTGTGCATTATTTCTGAGGATTATATCCAATGACACGACGCAGAAAACACAAATGGACGGACAGACGGATGGACATAATCATTAAGACAAGAGACGCTAAAACGTGCCTTAGTGTCCACGTGATTGATCTAAGGCGGGGACCCTTCTAAGGTGGGGACCCGAGTGATCTAAAGCAGGGTGGCTTCCCGCCACCAGGCGCCGACTGGGCTATGTGCACTCCAGGCGCCAGGGACAGGAACCAGCTTGGAACCAAAGCCTGCCCTCCCAGGGGTGACCTCCCCATTCCCGACCAGCCTCTAAGTGTCTGCTCTTCATGAAGGACCAGGTGGCAACAGGGCTGATGGAAGCAGCAGAGGCCAGCGGTGGCACTGGGTACACCCATGCCACAGGAGGTGGGGAAACACAGTCTGGGCGAAGTGGCTCCTCTTGGCTCCTTAACACTGTGCGTGGAGAGGCAGGGCAGGCGCGAGGAGGGGAGGTGGGAATGGAGCACCGTTCATCCGGGGATTAGCCAACCCGAGTCTCCTCCCTCCTTGGCAGCTCCAGAACATTCCCTTTGGCCAACAGCCACAGAAATGAGTGCCTGCCAAGACACATGGAGGAGAAAGAAAACAAGACACCCAAAAAAACCCCAAAAAACAAACGAAAAAACCTCCCTCCCCAGGAACAAATAGAACTCCTGGACCAAGGTCACACCAGATCTGGAAGACACTCTGCACCCTGCGCCCAGGGAAAGGAAACACAGTTCAACGTCTGGCTGCTTTGCTCAAGGGAAACTGCCACCCTGCCCTGAGACTCCAACTCACTGGCCATTAGTGTCTTTTTTTTTTTTTTAAGTTTTTTTTTTTCTTTTTAATACCTAAACCATCCATTTTCAAAGCTTTTTTTTTAAAAAAATTGTTTTTTGATTAAAAAAAAAAAAACAAACTAAAAACTAAAACTGCCACAAAAACTGAAGAGGCAAGCTCCAGGCCTGGCCTTTCCAGCTGGAGGCCTGCTCTCCCGTGGACCACACCGCAGAGCCCAGCCCGGCACCGCTGGGTGACTGTCCCACGGCTGGTTCACCCCGGACCACTCTGCTGAAGTCCAGGTGGGCATTAAATGCCCGGTGGCATCGCTAAATAAGGACAAGGGGACAAGGCAGCCCACCCTTCCCTGAATACCTTCCATCTGGGCTGAACTTTCTTGGGAATGTATAAGTTATTTGGATGAAGGAGGTGGGAGACGGAGAAAAATAAATACCAAGAACTAAAGTGAGAGTCCCAGGACCTCTGGTGGCAGCTCAGCCCCTGAGGCAGAGCTGGCCTCCAGGGAGGAGACCCTGATTATCCAAATACTGCGCTCTTGAGACTTGCTCTCCTCGACAAGCGCTTGCCCTGGGGGGCGTGAGTCTCAGAGGGAGAAAAGGGGCCAGCCCCACAGATACTGTCCTCTCGCTCTGGCCCGACTCACAAGTGGCCCCAGGCTCCTGCCCGGCCGCGAGGCTGGCCTGGCTGTCCGGGAGTTCTGGGAGAAGCTGGGCCTGCCCCTCCAGGGTTGAGGACTGGGCAGCGGTCCGCTGCTTGCTGTGCTGGGCCGGCCTGGCTCAGGCCTGCTCCTTGTCAGCCCTCCACAGCCGCTCCTTCACCTCGGGCGGCAGCGTGTTGAACAGGTCCTCCTCCACCACCAAGCCGCTGCGCTTGAGCAGCGGGCACTCGCCCAGCTCCACGGGCAGGCACTCCAGCCGGTTGCCCCGCAGCTCGATCTGTGTCAGGTTGGTCAGCTCGCCCACCCTCGAGGGCAGTGACTGCAGCACGTTGTTGCCCAGGTGCAGGGCCCGCAGCTTCCGGCACTGGAAGAGCTCCGGAGGGAGCGTCTCGATCTGGAGGGAAAAAAGCAGTGAGAGTGAGGTGGGTGTGGCCTGGATGGGGCCTCTGGGCTTCCCTTCCCTCTCCCCAAGATCTCAGCATCTTTTCTGATCCCCAGGCCCCCAGCACCAGCACAATCTGGGCCAAACTCTGGCCAACATCTGCCTGTGCGCCAGGTCTCAGCTCTTCCTCACTTCCTCCAGGAAGCCTTCCTCCAGCAGTCACTTCCTCCAGGAAGCCTTCCCTGATCTCCTGGGTCTCATGGCCCCTATGTCCCCACTTGCAGTGCTCATCCTTCCATCTGTTACCCCCTAGATGTGGGCTCTAAGGATGAGACCTGCCTGCCTCAATCCCCACTGTCTTCCAGCACCTGGCCCTGGGAAGTATATCACATTGGCCAGCTGCTCCCACCTCCGTCCCAGGGCTCACCAGGAGCCAGGCTGTTGGTTCTGCCCAGCTTAAGAACAATTTACGAAAGCAAAACAGCATGCTGAGAAAATCCACCCTCTAGGCCAGGAGCGGTGGCTCAAGCCTGTAATCCCAGCACTTTGGGAGACTGAGGCTGGAGGATCACGAGGTCAGGAGTTCAAGACCAGTCTGACCAACATGGTGAAACCCCGTCTCTACTAAAAAAACAAAGATTACCTGAGCGTGGTGGCGTGTGCCTGTAATCCCAGCTATTCAGGAGGCTGAGGCAGGAGAATCACCTGAACATGAGAGGTGGAGGTTGCAGTGAGCCGAGACGACGCCACTGCACTCCAGTCTGAGTGACAGAGGGAGACTCCATCTCAATTTAAAAAAAAAAAAAAAGAAAATCTACCCCCTTAACTCTGAGAAGTTGGGAGAGTTCACTGATAGGGGCGAGAATCCCAGCTCTCACTGCACCTTCCTGGGCCCCAGTTTCCTCATCTGTTAGGTCACAGGGTGGGATGCATACAGGGAGCTTCGTCCTGGCCATCTGGAGCCCCCTCCTTACGCTTTTACCAAACATGAATGCAGTAGTCCTCCCTTATCTACGGTTTTGCTGTCTGTGGTTCCAGTTACCCACAATCAACTGCAGTCCAAAAATACTAAATGGAAAATTCCATACTTTTTTGTTTTTGGAGAGACGAGGTCTCACTGTGTTGCCCAGGCTGGTCTCAAACTCCTGGGCTCAAGTGATCCTCTCACCTCAGCCTCCCAAAGTGCTAAGATTATAGGAGTGAGACACTGCACCCAGCCTAAATTCTGTATGAGTCTTGGTCTGTTGCCCAGGCTGGAGTGCGGTGGCACAATCTTGGCTCACTGCAACCTCCACCTCCCAGGTTCAAGCGATTTTCCTGCCTTAGACTCTCAAGTAGCTGGGACTACAGGCACCTGCCACCACGCCCGGCTAATTTTTGTATTTTTAGTAGAGACAGGGTTTCACCATGTTGCCCAGGCTGGTCTTGAACTCTTGGCCTCAAGTGATTCGTCTGCCTCCGCCTCCCAAAGTGCTCAGATTACAGGTATGAGCCACTGCACCCAGCCAAAATTCCGTGTTTTAAATTGCATGTCACTCTGAGTAGCGTGATGAAATCCATCCTGTCTGGGACGTGAGTGGGCCCTTAGTCCGGTGCGCCCATGCTGCATCTGCTACCCACGTCAGTCACTCAGGAGTCATGACTGTGATCAGATCGACCATCATAGTCTCATAGTGCTTGTGCTCAGGCAACCCTTACTTTACTTAATAATAGCCTCAGCCGGGCGCGGTGGGTCACACCTGTAATCCCAGCACTTTGGGAGGCCAAGGTGGGCGGATCACGAGGTCAGGAGATCGAGACCATCCTGGCTAACACGGTGAAACCCTGTCTCTACTAAAAATACAAAAAGATTAGCCGGGCTTGGTGGCGGGTGCCTATAGTCCCAGCTATTTGGGAGGCTGAGGCAGGAGAATGGCGTGAACCCGGGAGGCGGAGCTTGCAGTGAGCCGAGATCGCGCCACTGTGCTCCAGCCTGGATGACAGAGTGAGACTCCATCTCAAAAAAAAATAATAATAATAGCCTCAAAGCCTAAGTGTACTATGCTTAATTTATAAATTAAACTTTATCATGGGTATGTGTGAATAGGAACGAACAGAACATATAGGGTTCTGCACTACCTGCAGTGCCAGGCATCCACGGGGGACCTTGGACCGCATTCCCTGAGGATATGGAGCAACTACTGTTAACAGACGACACCCGTATGCAGCTTAATGTGTGGCAGACTCACTGTGAGCACTGATACTATTAACTTATTTAACCAGCAAACTACCTATAAATATTCTGTCAATACTCTTCCCATTTTACAGATGGGGTAACTGAGGCCCAAAGACGCTGACTTGTCCAGACGTTCAGTTGGTAAGTGATGGAGCCAGGATTTGAACCCGGTTCAACAGCCTATGCTCTGGTGAACTGTCGACACTGTTAGCGGAGCAAGGAGCAAACAGGGGGCTGCAGTGGGTTCGTGTTGTCTCCCGGCACACAGGCAGAGCCTCATGTATGCCAGCTGCTTCCCTGCCCTACTGCGAGAAATCAGCTGGGGCCGTGAGTTCTTACTGCGTATATGTAAGGCCATGAGTTCAGCCTGCCCGTCCCGAGGTTGCCTCCTTCAGATGGGATGGGCAGGAGGGCAGGAGCCAGGAGCCCTGAGCCCTGATCCCAAGTGAGGATGATGGGGAGACCGCACAGCAGCCTTTCTGAGCTTGCTCTATCACCACCCCCATTTTCCTGCCAAGGAGACTGAGGCCCAAAGAGATGACACGCCACTCGTCTGAGGTTGCAGCCTCTCAGAAAGGGTCAGGAGAGGATGTACGTCTTACTTCCTCCCACTCAGAGCCCATGCTATATTCCCCTTCTGCCAAATATGGCACTCAGTTGCAGAGTAACTCTGGAAGTCCCTCCCTCTCTGGGCCTCAGTTTCCCCGTTTGTAAAACGTACAGGTTGGACTAGAAATGCCTCTGAGCTTGGACACTCTGTGGCTGAGGACCTTTTTGCAGACTTAGACCTCAACCTCACGGGCACCTGCTCTCTCCAGCCATTTTTGGAGGAGGACCCAGGAGTTCCTAGGGAGCAATTCGGCTTTCCCAGCAGGGAAATGAGCATGGCCAAGGCCCGGCAGAGTGCTTTTTCTTTTCTTTTTTTTTTTTTTTGGTGGGGGGTGCTGGGGATGGAGTCTCACTCTGTCACCCACAGAGTGCAGTGGCGCAATCTTGGCTCACTGTAATCTCCGCTTCCCAGGTTCAAGTGATTCTCCTGCCTTAGCCTCCTGAGTAGCTGGGATTACAGCCGCATACCACCATGCCCAGCTAATTTTTGTATTGTTTGCAGAGACGGGGTTTCATTATGTCGGCCAGGCTGGTCTTGAACTCCTGACCTCAAGTGATCTGCCCACCTCGGCCTCCCAAAGTGTTGGGATTACAGGTGTGAGCCACCACGCCCAGCCCAGGCACAGTGGGTGCTTTCAAAAAGGCTCCTAACCTGTGTATCCTACACTGCCACCACTGTGCCCAAGGATCAGGAATGCATCTGGGGTTGGCTTTGAAGTCAGCAGGGGCTGAAGGTCAGAGGGTAGACAGGAAGTGGGCTGTGGAGCACCCAGGGGCCAGAGCCTTCCCAGAAAGGCCCCACTCCCACCCTGTGATCTCCTCTGCTGACACACGCAGTGGTCAGGGACAGTGGGAAAGCTCTGGACAGCGAGTGGCAGAGCTCGGGTCCACATGTAGCCTGGCTCTGCAGCCCCCTCCCTGAAAGTCCTCCTCCCCGGAACATGCCCTGCTCTGAGCCAGGGAGCCCTCTCCAAGCCCCATAGAGAAAAGCGGAGGTACTCTCAGTTGCTCGGCTCCCACCACAGCCACACCCATCCTCTGGACCGATCCTTCTCTGCTGGATTGTCACCCACCCGTGCCCTGGAGGCTTGAAGTTGGTTCCCAATCCCCCAAATGCACCCTCTCCTACCTCCCCAGAGACTTCAGTGGGTCCCCATCAGCACTGAAAGGCCTCAACTCAACCTCATCTTTGAAAAGGACACTCTCCCAGGAGCATTGCAGGGCCCCTCCGTTGTCCTTGGCTCTCTGGCCTTCCTGACTAACCGCAGGAAAGCCGCTGTCTCCCTCCTCACTCCGCCTCCATGACCCCGTCCACCCTTAACTCTCTGACCAAAGTCACCCATTTCTAATCCAGCCAACTCCCCAGGCCCCATGTGCCCCACGCTCTGGCCTCGCCCTCCTCTTCTGCAGACTCCTGTCCTTCTCTCTCTCTACTCTCCACAGTGACCGTGTCAAGGACCCCTCTTCACCCACGAGCCTGCAAAGGGTGACTCCTTGGGCTTCAGGTGGATTCAAGATGGTCCCTTGGATATCCCAGAGCCCCAGACACCTGACACGAGACACACCTTGGCCTCTGAAAACCTGTGCTTCCTCCAGTCTCAACAATCCACGCAAAAAAGCTCGAGTCACTCAGACCACCCCCACCATCAACTCCCGTCCCTTTGGACTCCCCCTCCAGCATCTCCCAGATCCGTCCATGTCTCCCCATCCCTAACTGCCTTGGCCATGCCAGGCCCCGTGGCCTCACCTGATGGCTAATCGTGGTCTCTTAACAGATCTCTTCCACTCTCCCACTTCTCACTCACCCCACCCCACACACTACGTCAAGAGGAACCTCATGCTGCAAGTCAGCTCATTCCTTCACCCACTCAATCACTAGGAATTCGGTAAACATTTGCTTGAACAAAAGAGGTGGGTCTTAGTCATCAGAGCCTATGGGCTGGCAAGGGATCGGCTGTTAAACAAATGAAGAGACAATTGAAACTGAGGTGTAGGACAGGACCCCCCTGCCATCCACCCCCCCACCATAGCCCCACCTCTGCTCTCCAGGATGCCCACATTCCTGGGCAGCCCATCTCACTGCTCCTCCCCACGAGAACCTCCCGGACTGTCCCTTTCCCCTCCACCTGGCTTCCTCCTCCTCGTTCTTCAGGGGCCTGTTCCTCTGTGTTCCCAGGGACCTGGTGCTCCAGCAGAGCGCCTACGCACTGTGCTAACTGCCTCGTTACTTGGCCTTCTTCATCCCTGTGTCCCCGGTGCCTTGCTCCATAGCTGGATTCTAGGAGTGCTCAAAAAACATTTGCACAAAGGCCAGGCGAAGTGGCTCATGCCTGTAATACCAGCACTTTGGGCGGCCAAGGTGGGAGGCTTTGAGGCCAGGAGTTTAAGACCCGCCTAGAAAACACAGTGAGACCTGTCCCTACCAAAAAAAAAAAAAAAAAAAAAAAAAAAAAAACCCCAAAAAAAACCAATTTGCACAAATCAGTAAACCAGTGAACGAATGAATACTGTCTTGTCAAGGCTTTCATTAGCAAGAGTATAAATCTGGAGAAACAGCACACAAGGGCCTGGGCAGGCCACGCCCACCCCACCTGGTCACCACAGGCCAAGGTGGCTGAGAAGGAGCCGTCGAGCCCGAGTAAGGAGGAAGAGTGGCTCAGGCCTCCCACTCAGAATGCGGGGCCTGCCTGGGGTTGGCCCAAGTGAACTGTTTTCCCTATTAAGGTTCTGGTGTTCCAGGGGGTGGGGACAGGATATGATTAAGCCGTGTGCTAAACAGGGTGTCCAGAGGGTCTCCTTCCTCTGGGACAGCGTGCTTGCCGCCAGCTCTTTTCCTGAGGGGTGACCTCAGCCAGCAGGCACGACACTTAACAGGCAAGCTTGGTGGGAGGAGCTGGGGGTGGGGGACAGGATGGGGAGCCAGGCTGGAGGCTTGAGCCCTCCCCCAACCAGGAGGACAGACCCAGCACAGCACCCACAACAGGACAGGCATGGCAGGAGCTATGAGGAAGTCCCAGCTTATCAAGGGCAGCACTGTGCTATGGGGAAGCCACAGGGTCTCCCCCTCCATAGATTAAAGAAGGGCTGGGTTTGTTCCGTGCTTCCCAAATGTGGCTTCTCCCCAGGGGACTCCAATTTTCCTATTCAGTGGGCCTGTCCCAAAACTACAAGAGAAAACCCTGCCCTGGTCCACTCTCCCACTGTGCTCAAGTCATAATATGGGGTGGCCGGAGATAAGGACTTGTCAAAATCCCTGATACATGTGGGTTGCAGGTTGCTCTGCAGTAAGAGAGCCCTGGGGAAGAGGGGAGGAAGGCTTCCAAGCCAGCAGGCATCTGGAGGGCCTGAAGCATCTAGTCTGAGTGATGCTGGAGAAGGTGTGTCCTGTCCTGGGGCCTGGGAGGACAGACAGGGCATTCCAGGGGCCACCTCCCTCCGTGCCCGAGGATGCTACAGACAGCTCCTGTTGGGAGGACTCAGCAGGTTGGTGGGAGGAGGACAGGTGCATCATGCCTGGCACAGGGTGAACACAGAGCAGGTGCCCACAAAACCAACAGGGGCTGCTGCATGGCAGATGCACCCAAAAGCAACAACTGAACTAAGAAATGCGGGTTGCCACACGGAAGCTGCCGAGGGGAGGGTGCTTAGTGAAAATGCTCTATGAGCTGCACGCTTTTTTTTTTTTTTTTTTTTTGAGACAGAGTCTGGCTCTGTCCCCCAGGCTGGAGTGCAGTGGCACCATCTCGGCTCACTGCAAGCTCCGCCTCCCGGGTTCACACCATTCTCCTGCCTCAGCCTCCCGAGTAGCTGGGACTACAGGCGCCTGCCACCATGCCCTGCTAATTTTTTTGTATTTTTAGTAGAGACAGGGTTTCACTATGTTGGCCAGGATGGTCTCGAACTCCTGACCTCGTGATCTGCCCACCTCAGCCTCCCAAAGTGCTAGGATTACAGGCTTGGGCCACCGCATCCGGCCGAGCTGCACGCTTTTTATAAGCAGGAGCGGTTTTCCTATTTGGCTCACTGCTGCTGGACTGCCCTGTAAGTTAAGTTCCCCCAAATAAACCCCATGTTTCATTGGCTGGCTCCAGGGCTCTTCATTTTATTTTGAGACTGGGTCTCACTCTATTGCCCAGGCTGGAGTACAGTGGTACAACCATAGCTCACTGCAGTCTCAAACTCTTAGGCTGAAGTGATCCTGCCTCAGCCTCCCAAATAGCTGGGACTACAGGCACATGCCACCATGCCTGGATCATTTCTGTATTTTTGGTAGAGATGGGGTTTCCCTACGTTGCCCAGGCTGGAACTCCTGAGCTCAAGTGACCATCCCACCTTGGCTTCCCTAAGTGCTCAGATTACAGGTGTGACCCACTGTGTCTGGTCAACTCCGGGTCTCTTCTTCAGCCTCCTGAACTTGGTGGCATCCCTAGTGAAGTTCGCAGGGGCCCGACAGCTGCTGCTGTGTCGGGGGCAGAAGGGTGGCTGGCTTGGCTCTCCCTTGTCTCCCAGCCCCTGGCCTCAGGCTTCCTCCACCACATGTCTCACTACAGGAATCTCCACCTGGATGTGAGGCCCAGGAAGACCTGTAGGTCCCCAGGAGGGGTGGAAGAGGGACGTTCCCCACAATGGCAGTGGCTTTGTTTCTATTTCAGAGGCCAGACCACAGAGCCACAGGAGTACCCAGCCCTCCATCCACACTGCCTGCCTCCACCAAGGGGCCCTTGGATGGGGGCTTCCCCAGCCAGGTAAGAGACTGGCACCCACAGACCACCAACAGTCTTGAAAGTATGTCGAAGGTGTGGCCTCCCAAACTCCCAGTGACAATGATTTGCACAATTTCCTTTTCAGAAAGGCAGGCAGTGACAAGCTAGCCCCATCTAAGCCCAACTCTGCCTCTGACACCACCAAATGCAGTGGAGAAAGGTGTGTGAGTGATGCTGGGAGCTGCAGAGACCATCCAAGGCTTCCCCTCAGCCAGCACTGGCCACCCACACAGTTTCTGTCCTGGGTGGACCCGGATTGGCTCCTTGCCTCCAAATCCGACTGGGAACAAGCTGAGGAAGACACAAACTCCAAGCTAAGTCTTGACTCCCACCACCTGGCTTTGCGAGAGAACCCCCGGATTGGGACCTCCTGCCCACGCACATCCCTGCTGAAGAGGAACCCGGCTCAAGGTCACCTTGGGGGACAGACCTTGCCTGGCCATACAGTCTCTCCAGGCAGGAGAACTGCAACATTTTGGAGCAAAGACAGGCCCGGGGCCCAGAGATTCAGATTCAGCAGGCCTGGGATGGGGCCCAAGGAGTCTGTCTTGAACAGAGCTTCTATCCTGGATGGTTCTGTAAACCCCAGGTGAGGACTCCACACTCAGGGGCATCAACGGTCCCAGGACACTGAGCCTGCCGAGCGCCCCACCACAGGCCCCGGCCAGGCCACCCGCCAGCCCACACGCAGAGCCGTGGCCGGGCCACTCACCCGGTTGGCCGTGATGGCCAGGTTCTGGAGGTTCTGCAGGAGGCCGATGTCGGCGGGGAGGAAGGTCAGGTTGTTGTGGCTGAGGTCCAGGTAGCGCAGCTTGCGGCAGTAGAAGAGCTGGGTGGGGATCTTCTCGATCTTGTTGCGGTTCAGGTAGAGGCGCTCCAGGTTGGTGAGGTTGCCGATCTGGATGGGGATGTAGGCGATGTGGTTGTACCACAGCTTAAGGCAGGTGAGGCGGTGCAGGTGCTGGAAGCTGATGATCTCCTCGATGGTCTTGAGGTTGTTGTCCTTGAGGTCAATCTCCTGCAGGTTGTGAAGGCTGAAGATGGAGTGGGGGATGCGCTCCAGGTCACAGCGAATCAGCTCCAGCTCAGTCAGGTTCGCCATCTTCTTGAGGCTGTTGAGGACGATGAGCTTGGTGCCCTCATTGTTGATGGATAGCTTCTGCAGGTGCACGCCCACATCTGTGACCACCTGCGGCAGCTTGCTCAGGTTGCTCTTGAGCCGCAGCACCTTGAGGCGTTTGAGCTCCCGCAGCCCGTCGATGACGATGTAGCGGTTGTTCTCCGCGCTCAGGTTGCCCGTCAGGTGCAGCTCCTCCAGCGTCTTCAGGCTATAGATCCACAGCGGGATCTCCTTGATGTCGGTGAACTTGATGTGCAGCGCTCGCAGGTTCTCACGCAGGAAGGCCAGCGCGGGCGCCTCAATCTTGGCTGCTGTGTGGTAGAGCCACAGCTCCTTGAGGCCCGTGAGCTGGGCAATGCTGGGCGGGATGGTCACGTCGGGGATCAGCTCCAGCTTCAGGACCTCCAGCTCCACCAGGTCAAACACAGTGTCAGGGATGCCACTGAGCATGAACAGGTGCAGCTCCAGCTTGTCCTGCGCATTCTTGGTGAGTCGCTGCCGGAGCTTGTCCAGCGTCCACTCGTTGTTGAGGTTCAGCTGCCGCAGCTTGTTCTCGCTCACCTCCGACAGGAAGACAGCGAAGCGCTTGGAGTAGAGCGGGTCATATTGGTCAATGAGGTGCAGCATGAAGGCGAAGTCATTCTTGACGTCGGGGATGTCGCTGTAGCTGCTCTCCTCGCGGATCGACTCGAACGAGTACTTCTTGAGGGAGCGCCGTAGCATCCACCACAGTGTGTACATGCAGATGAGGCCGTAGAAGATGACTAGGCTGATGTAGAAGGACGCCAGGATCTTGAAGAGTGTGGCCAGGGGGTGGGCACAGCGGTAGGTGCGGTAGCCCGTCAGGCTCTCAATGTCCACGGTGCAGTCCACGTCGAACTTGATGTTGTGCACGTAGTAGACGGTGTAGCAGATGATGAGGATGAACTTGATCACCTTAATGATGGTCTGCCGCATGTAGAGGCGGTACACGATGTCCCCCTCCTCCACATGGGTCCGGAACTTCTTCACCTTCTCAAACAGCGCCTTGGCCTGCTCCCCCTCCTTCTTGTCCAGCACGCCCGTCTCTGAGCGGTCCACAATACCCTGCTCGATCCGTGACTTGGTCCGCTGCAGCATGGGCACGGTGGCCTCCACGTCCTCACTGACGGTCGATGACTTCTTGTCCATGGAGCCATTCATCTTGCTGAAGGCCGGCTTGGGGTCACTCTCCTCCACCACTGTCTCCGACAGGGCTCTCGTGGTCCAGGGCGAGTCGAAGCACTTCAGCAGGATAGACACAAAGTGCTCCAGCTTCGAGCTGGTGCGTGGGAATTTGAACCAGAAGTTGCTGCAGGCCAGGAAGATGAGTGTGTGCAGAAGCACCAGGTAGGGGAAGTACTTGGCAAACCAGTGCAGCCGGTTCTCATAGCACACGGCGTCCACATAGTTGTACTGGTGCCGGTCCAGGTCATACTTGATGCCTGTGGGGCCCGTGTCAGGGGTCGGCAGAATGGTGGAGTTGGGGTAGGTAGGCTCCGGGCCAGGGGCTGCCCAGCCCCGGAACGAGTCATTGCAGGAGTCCTTGGTGACCCACTTACAAGGCAGGCAGATCATCTTGTCTTGGGTGACCTGCAGCGTCCCCCCGAAGACGGCAATCATCAGCATGACGATAGAGATGTAGTCTGTGAACACATCCCACCACGGCTTCAGGATCCGGTATGCTGGCTGCGTGTCCGCAAAGTAGCGGAGCTCTGTCACCGGAATCATGGTTCAATCTAAAAGGGATCCATAGGAGGGGGTTAGCACAGGGTGGCCTGGCTTTCCTAGGACCCAGGGGTCAGGGGAAGAAGACAATGAAAATTCTTCCATTGTCCAAAATTCCACCTCAAATCCAGCTGGGAGCCAAAGCCTGCCCACTCCACAGGGCAGCCCACTTATCAGCCCTTCTGCAGAAAGCATGTGGCCACTTGGCTGGGAAACCACCCTGGGGGAGGCAGGCAGGCTCCCCATTTAATACACAGGAAGACTGAGCACAGTGAGATTAGACAGATCCCCAGTGCAGCCTCAGGGTTCTCTGCCCCATCCCTTGCATTCCAGTAAGAGCATTCGGGAACTCCTTTCTAAAGTCCGCCTATTTAATGAACAGATTGACCAGAGGGACACGTTTAAAACTCCCAGTTCACTGGGAACCAGCTGCTGTAAAGCTGCAGCAAAGGGCTGGAGGGATTCCCGCAAAATACGAGGAAAGAAAGCAACATGCAGAGGGGGTGCAACATGAACTCACTTCCATAAAACAAAGAGCAAGGTTTAAAAATTCCACATGGTTCACGTCTGTAATCCCAGCACTTTGGGAGGCTGAGGTGGGTGGATCACCTGAGGTCAGAAGTTCAAGACCAGCCCGGCCAACATGGTGAAACCCCGTCTCTGCTAAAAATAAAAAAATTAGCCTGGCGTAGTGGCGGGTGCCTGTAATCCCAGTTACTCGGGAGGCTGAGACAGGAGAATCACTTGAGCCCGGGAGGTGGAGGTTGCAGTGAGCCGAGATTGTGCCATTGCACTCTAGCCTGGGCGACAAGAGTGAAACTCCAACTCAAAAAAAAAAAAAAAAAAATTCCACATGGGGGCTGGCACGGTGGCTCACGCCTGTAATCCTAACCTGTAATCCCAGCACTTTGGGAGGATGAAGTGGGAGGATCGCTTGAGTCCAGGAGGTCGAAGCTGCAGTGAGCTATGACCCCATCACTGTACTCCAGCCTGGGTGACAGAGACTCTGTCTCAACAACAAAATTCCACATGTGCATATAGTTATGTGTGTACAAGATTCTGGGAGCACTCGGAAGACCAAAGGTCACACAGTGGGTCTTAATGACAGGCTCCTGGGGGAGCGGCCTCAAGAGAGGGGATTAAGAATAAGGCTCTCCTCCCCCACAAACTGGGTGATCACAGAGAGGCCTTAACGTAAAATCATCTCTGGTTCCGTGTGTACAAAGGAATGAAAAACAGCAGCAACAGCAGGCTCTCCCGTAGAGAGTCTAGTTTGACTACTATGGAGAGAAGCTGGAAATCTGATTTTTCTTTTTTTTTTTTAGACGGAGTCTTGTTCTGTCACCAGGCTGGAGTGCAGTGGCATCATCATTTTGGCTCACTGCAACCTCTGCCTCCAGGGTTCAAGCAATTCTCCTGCCTCAGCCTCCCGAGTAGCTGGGACTACAGGCCTGCACCACCATGCCCAGGTAATTTTTGTGTTTTTTAGTAGACACGAGGTTTCACCATGTTGACTAGGATGGTCTCGATCTCTTGACCTCCTGATCCACCCGCCTCAGCCTCCCAAAGTGCTGGGATTACAGGAGTGAGCCACCGTGCCCGGCTGGGAACCTGATTTTTAACACATAACTTTGGTGACTCTAATGAGTGGCCAAGCTTGGGAAACACTGGCTGAGAAGCCACATTAGAAACCCAGCCCGTGCCACACAGGAGGCGCACAGCAAGATCTCTGTGAGAATGCCTCTCTGTGGCCATTTGTGGTCACACGGCCAAGGCTCGTTGTTCTTACAATGGTCTGTAAGGCTGTCACGGAGGGATAAGGTACTAGATGTTCCCTGGAGAACATATGGAAAATTGTAAAAAAGCATAACAGCAAAAAAAAAAAAAAAAAAAAGAATCCCCTTTACAATCCCCACAAGGGTTACACACTGTTAACTTTTCACTGAATAATACCTTCCAGTCCTTTCTGTGTATTTTAGAATTTTATAATTTTTATTTTAAGAGACTGGATCTTGCTCTGTTGCCCAAACTAGAGCGTGGTGGCATGATCATGGCTCACTGCAGCCTCAACCTCCTGGTCGAGCAATCCTCCTACCTCAGCCTCCCCCAGGTAGCTGGGGCTACAGGTGTGAGCCACCATGCCTGGCTAATTTTTTTTTTTTTTTTTTTTTTTTTTTGAGACGGAGTCTCACTCTGTCGCCCAGGCTGGAGTACATCGGCGCCATCTCAGCTCACTGCAAGCTCTGCCTCCCAGGTTCACGCCATTCTCCTGCCTCAGCCTTCCAAGTAGCTGGGACTACAGGCACTCGCCCACCACACCCAGCTAACTTTGTTTTGTATTTTTTGTAGAGACAGGGTTTCACCGTGTTAGCCAGGATGGTCTCGATCTCCTGACCTTGTGATCTGCCTGCCTTGGCCTCCCAAAGTGCTGGGATGACGGGTGTGAGCCACCGCGCCTGGCCCATGCCCGGCTAATTTTTAAAATTTTTTGTAGAGACAGGATCTCGCTATGTTGACCAAGTTGGTTTCGAACTCCTGGCCTCAAGCAATCCTCCGGCCTTGGCCTCCCAAAGTGTTGGGATTACAGGAGTGAGGCACTGCACCCAGCCCTTTCTGTGTATTATAATAAATTGTGCTTTTATTTATTTATTTAGAGACAGAGTATCGCTCTGTCACCCAGGCTGGAGTGCAGTGGCACAATCTCGGCTCACCACAGCTTCTGCCTCCTGGGTTCAAGTGATTCTCCTGCCTCTGCCTCCCAAGTAGCTGGGATTACAGGCACACGCTACCACGCCCAGCTAATTTTTGTATTTTTAGTAGAAATGGACTTTCGCCACGTTGGCCAGGCTGGTCTCAAACTCCTGACCTCAGGTGATCCACCTGCCTCGGCCTCCCAAAGTGCAGGGATTATATAGGCGTGAGTCACTGTGCCTGGCCAAATTGTGCTTTTACTTTACACTCAATTTTTACTTTACACTGTAACCCAGAACCTAGATTTTTATCTAAACCAAGTTTTAAATGCCTGTGTCAAATGTGTCTGTTTCTTTTAGGAGAGGAACGGGGTGCCCAGATGATGGGCCACCTTTCTTTGATTACTGATAATGTTAATAACCAGAATAGTAACAAACATTTTTTTTTTTTCCTTTTTGAGACAATCTCACTCTGTCACCCAGGCTGGGGTGCAGTGGCATGATCCTGGCTCACTGCAACCTCTGCCACCTGGGTTTAAGTGATTCTCACGTCTCAATCTCCCAAGTGGCTGGGATTACAGACGCCCGCCACCACATCCAGCTAATTTTTGTATTTTCAGTAGAGACAGGGTTTTGCCATGTTGGCCGGGCTGGTCTTGAATTCCTGGCCTCAACCAATCCCGGCCTAGTTAGGAACACTTTAAGAACAGCACCTCTCGGGCCGGGCGCAGTGGCTCACGCCTGTAAATCCAGCACTTTGGGAGGCCGAGGCAGGCGGATCACGAGGTCAGGAGATCGAGACCAGCCTGGCTAACACGGTGAAACCCCCGTCTCTACTAACAATACAAAAAATTAGCCAGGCATAGTGGCAGGCGCCTGTAGTGCCAGCTGCTTGGAAGGCTGAGGAAGGAGAATGGCGTGAACCCGGGAAGTGGAGCTTGCAGTGAGCTGAGATTGTGCCACTGCACTCCAGCCTGGGTGACAAAGCGAGATGCTGTCTCAAAAAAAAAAAAAAAAAAAAAAAAAAAAAAAAGAACAGCACCTCTCTGCAAATGCCAAACACTCCCCAGCCCCAATCTTTCTAGGCTATGCTGGGATGGGGAGGACAGGAGGAAGGCAGAGCAGGACCCCATGTGAGGCAGGTGGAATGGGGCACTCAGCAAGGGTGATGATGGCCACAGCTGGTGCTGAGGGCCTGGAAGTGTGTCAGGCACCAGGCAGGCCTCCCCTTTAGGCCCTCCTAGGGTCATCCTTGATGCCCAAGAGGCCAGGCCTCTGTAGCCCCATCCCACAGATGGGGGTGCTAAGGCTCAGGGAGGTGACATCACCTGCCAACATCACCCTGCTATTAAGTGGCAGAGTAGAGTAAGAACAAAGCCAGCAGGCCTGTCCCCCCACCACCGGGCTCAGGTCCTCGCCACCATGTGGGACTTGCCCTCCGCCTCCCCAAGGTCTCACCCAGGCAGTGCCAAGAGAAATGGGCCCAGGAGTGCAGCTTCCCCGCCCCTCAGCATTACCAGCGCTCAGGTCACCAAGGGGCCAGCAGACACCACCGCCCGCCCTGGGCTGGCAGCTCCAGGCCAGAAGTCAGCCCTCCTAGTGATGCCAGGACTCACGGGCCAGGGCAAGCACCCGCCCCACAGGAAGGCCCAGGCCCTCTAATGACCAGCTGGGTCCACGCACCACCTACACTGCTGGGAAAGAAAGTGGCACTGGGAGAGCCTGCTGAATCACACAGCTGCCTCCACTGAGACACGTGGACACCTGGAGTCCCCATCCAGGGCCAGGACCTAAAGACTGGGGAACAGAAGCAGGGGGAGAGGAGCCCAGTGCATGCAGCAGCCTGCCTGCCCCCGAGTCTGGAATGAGACAGCCAGGGTGGGCGCGGCTGTTTGAGCGGGCAGGATGTGGTGACAATGATACTGCAACACCTCCCTCGTGTTCAGGGAGTGGGGTGTGTTCGCTCACAGAAACACCTGCTTCCTCTGTGAGGAGCCGCCCCAGCCCCGCCGACCTGGGGCTTGTCTGCGCCACGCAGACTCCTCCTTCTGAGACCGGAAGTGTTCCCAGCTCAGTCACACAGGTGAGGGAAACTGAGGCTCACAGAGGCAAAACCACCTGCCCAAGGCAGGAAACACCGTCCCAATCAGGTCTGATTCTGACCACCCGCCCCAACTCCACGCTTGGTCTGGGAACATCTGGACTCTGTTCAGCCCTTGGCTAGGTCCAGCGGGGGCAAAAAAAAAAACTATCAAGGTGGGACTTCTGCTTCAGGTTCCTCTCTCCAGTTTGAGTGTTGTCTGAGGAGTGGAGGAGGGCCCTGGGGTTCCAATGGCAGAGCCTGGGGCTGGCTGCAGAGCTGAGAAGGGCCTGGACTGGAGTCTCTTGCAGGCCTGGCCCGGCTGGTGCCTGGGCCTACCCTGGTGAGGGTAACCTGTCCGGAGGGGTCACCCCCAGCTGCGCCCGTTTCCTTGTCCTCTGCTGTGTGATTTTGGACAAGTCACTGCCCCTCTTTGATGGGGCTTCGGGGGAGATCAGGAAAGAGGGTGCAGGCACCAAATCCAGGGTTGAGTTCCCAAGGGTGTGGGGAAAGGAGCCCCACCCCAACAGGAGCCAGCCAGGTGGTCAGAGCCACCTGCCTGCCCCCTGCAGGGGTGGGCTCCCTCCCACGCGCCTCTTGCTGAGGATGAAGAGGGGAAGCCAGCACCAAGGTGTGGGCCTGGACTCTGGCAGCCTTGCTGTGGGACCTTGGACAAGCTCCTCACTGCTTGCAGCCTCAGTTTCTTCACATACATGATGGGTATGATACCACGCAGGGCTGCTGGGAGGAGGCCACGGAATTATTTTAATTAAATTGGACAGGATCTTGCTATGTTGCCCAGGCTGGTCTCAAACTCCTGGCCTCAAGCGATCCTCCTACTTTGGCCTCCAGAGTAGATTGACTGCAGGCGTGCAGCACCACACTGGACTAAAAATTTTCTTTTTTTTGAGGCAGAGTCTCACACTGTTGCCAGGCTGGGGTGCAGTGGCACGATCTGGGCTCACTGCAATCTCCGCCTCCTGGGTTCGAAAAATCCCCTGCCTCAGCCTCCCGAGTAGCTGGCACTACAGGCGCGCCACCACCACGCCCGGCTAATTTTTCGTATTTTAGTCAAGACGGGGTTTCACCATGTTGGCCAGGATGGTTTCTATCTCCTGACCTCATGATCCACCAGCCTCGGCCTCCCAAAGTGCTGGGATTACAGGCGTGAGCCACTGTGCCTGGTCTGTTTTTTTGTGAGATGGAGTCTTGCTCTATTGCCCAGGCTGGAGTGCAGTGGCACGATCTAGGCTCACCGCAACCTCTGCCTCCTGAATTCAAGCGATTCTCCTGCCTCTGCCTCTGGAGTAGCTGGGATTCCAGGCGTGCACCACCATGTCCGGCTAATTTTTATATTTTTAGTAGAGACAGGGTTTTACCATGTTGGTCAGGCTGGTCTCGAGCTCCTGACCTCGTGATCTGCCCACCTCAGCCTTCCAAAGTGCAGGGATTACAGGTGTGAGCCACTGTGCTGGGCCTCACACTGGACTAATTTAAAAAAAATTTTCAGAGATGGGGTCTTGCTATGTTGCCCATCTGGCCTCGAACTCCTGGACTTGAGTGATCCTCCCACCTCAGCCTCCTAAGTAGCTGGGACTATGAGCATGAGCTACTGCACCCGGCAAGTCTTGGGAACTAAATGCTTTTATTTTTATTTTTATTTTGAGACGGAGTCTCACTCTGTCACCCAGGCTGGAGTGCAGTGGCATGATCTCAGCTCACTGCAACCTGTGCCTCCCGGGTTCAAACGATTCTCCTCTCTCAGTCTCCCAAGTAGCTAGGATTACAGGCGCCCACCACCATGCCCGGCTAAATTTTGTATTTTAGTAGAGACAGAGTTTCACCATGTTGGTTAGGCTGGTCTCGAACTCCTGACCTCAAGCGATCCGCCCACCTCAGCTTCCCAAAGTGCTGGGATTACAGGCGTGAGCCACTGTGTCCAGCCCCCAAATGCTTTTAAAGTGCTTTGTGCAGAGTGGGGCGCAGTCAGCCCAGGCTGGTATAATTTTTCCTCCACCTCCTCAGCACCTAGTGAAGCCAGATTCTCTTTGAGGACAAGAGTCAATTGTTAGGACTCGATACACTCAGAGTCTCTCCCAGAGAGCCTGAAAGGGGACAAGGTAGGGTGGGGCGCTGCAGGGCGTGGGCCCCAGGTGTGGTGGAGAGGCCGGCAGCAGTTTCAGGTGGATGTGGGTTGGGGCTAGGGTAGGGGAGGCAGCTAAAGCCAGGCAGCCTGGGCCCTTCCTTTCCCTGCCCAGCCCTGAGGAATCCCCCACAGGGAGGGGCCCAGTGCAAGGACGCGCCCAGGAGCTCAGGACTGCAGATGACCAGATACCCACAAGAGAGCAGTTCCAGTTCAGAAACAGACAACCAAGGCCAAGGCCAGATTCTCCCAGGCACCGAGCCAGGAGGTCCCCATTGTTTCCACGTCCATTTTTTTCCCTCAATTATTTAGACTGTCATAAAACACACGTAACTGAAAATGTACCATCTTACCCATGTTCAAGGGTGCAGTTCAGTGGCATGAAGCACATTCGCTGTTGTGCAACCATCACCACCATACACAGAACTCCCTTCATCTCATCAGACTGAAACCCACACCCCTTAAACACAACACCCCTTCCCCCCACCGCCTCCTAGCACTCCATCCCACTTCCTCTCTCTGTCAATCTGACTCCTCTAGGGACCTCGTGTAAGTGGAATCATAAGGTATTTGTCCTTTTGTGACGGGCTCTATCACTTAACATAATGTCCTCAAGGCTCACCATGTTCTAACACATACGAAAATATCCTTTTGTTAAGGCTTTTTTTTTTAAGGTGTCCATTTTATAACCACGGAAACGGTTCGGAGACAGAAGTCTTCTGCCCAACTTCATACTGCCTGTAAGTGACAGGCAGCGTTCGAACCTGGATTTGCAGTGGGCCCAGACACGCAGCACCCCCAGGGTGGGCCATTCAGATGGAGCAGACCCCACCGAGAGCCCTTCTTGGGGTGCACCTGGGTATGGTCAGAAATGCCCCAGAAGGGAAGGGAGCCTTTGAGGCGGGGGGTGGGGGTGGCTGGGCTATCTCTGCCTTATGGAAAGTGCCCTTGCTTATCTTCCCTGTGCTCGGCCCTCTCAGCTGGCACTGCATCCTGGCAGAGCTGTGGAACAGCTTCTCTCCCAGGGCCTCAGTTTCCCTGTCTAGAAAGGAGCAGCAAACCTGTTAAAGATGTGTCCACGTTGTGTAAAAAATGGGCCAAGGGGTGGGTGGGCCCAGGCCTCTGCCCAGCCTGGACTCCCCCTTCCCCCTCATCTGCCCACCCCCGTGTCAGACTGCTGGGCTGTGACTGCAGAGCTGCTGCCACCATCACAGACACCCCTTGTCCTGACTGTTCTGGCCTCCAGCTGGCAGAGAGGGAGGGGGCTATCCAGCACCTTGGTTCCCCATTGTAACATGGGGGAAGGTGACAAATGCCCTGCGGGCTCTTAGGACTATCATGAAGATCACAGAAATGAGGCTTCCCAAACTATCTGTGTGAGAGCCCAGGTCAGTAGAGAGCAAGCCTACACGAGCTTGGAGGCAACGGCCGGGCCAGGGACAGCCTGGCTCTGCTACTTGTGATGGTGGGCAGGTGACTTCACCTCTATGAGCCTTAGTTACCCCTTCTTTGAATGGGGCTAAAGACAGGCCCTGCCTCAGAGGACTGCTAAAAGGCCAGGGCCTGAAATATTCAACACATCCAGTGTGCCAGGACCAGCCAAAGCCTGCGGGTGGATGTGAACAGGAAGTGGAGAGCAAAATAGGCCTGGCCCGGCCCTGCCAGAGCAACCCTGACTTCAGGAGACACCTGGTGAGTGCATGAAAAGTGCGTTCGAGAGTTAAGTTGGGAAATGGAAGAAGGAAAACCATCAGAGGGCTCCGGGACACCTGGTAAAGAGACAGGCGGGGCCTGGCAAGCAGTAGGTGGACAATAAACACACCCTGGTTAAAGAAGTTACTAGATCAACTACTTGGGAGGCTGAGGCAGGAGAATCGCTTGAACTGGGGAGGCAGAGGTTGTGGTGAGCTGAGATCATGCCATTGCACTCCAGCCTGGGCAACAAGAAGAGTGAAACTGTCTCACAAAAAAAGAAGAAGCTACCAGAGGCCAGACGCAGTGGCTCACACCTGTAATCCCAGCACTTTGGGAGGCTGAGGCGAGAGAATCACTTGAGCTCAGGAGTTCGAGACCAGCCTGGGCAACATAGTGAGATCCCATCTCTACCAAAAAATTAGCAGTGCATGTAGTTCTACCCACTCAGGAGGCTGCGGTGGGAATATTGCTTGAGCCCGGGAGGTCAAGGCTGCAGTCAGCTATGATTGCACCACTGCACTCCAGCCTGGGTGACAGAGAACCTGTCTCAAAAAAAAAAAGAAGCCATGAGAATGCAGTGACAGGGTCTGTTCAGTGGAATAAGTAGCTCTTCACATACTGCCATTTTGGACAAAAGCAAGATACAAAATAATATACAGCTGCGTGTGGTGGCTCATGCCTGTAATCCTAGCACTTTGGGAGGCCGAGTTGGGCAGATCACTTGAGGTCAGGAGTTTGAGACCAGCCTGACCAACATGGTGAAACCCCATCTCTACTAAAATACAAAAATCAACCGGGCATGGTGGCGCACACCTGTGATCCCAGCTACCCAGGAGACTGAGGCAGGAAAATTGCTTGAACCCAGGTGGTGGAGGTTGCAGTGAGCTAAGATCACACCACTGCCCTCTAGCCTGGGCGACAGAGCAAGACTCCATCTCAAAAAACAAACAAACAAACAAAAAACTTACTAAATGATCAGATAAGGGAATACTATGCAATCCCAAAAGTACATAAGAACAAAACACTTGATAACCAGAGGAAATGTTCAAAGTATGTTAAATCTAAAAAGTAGGTAACCCCTCTGCCATAAATTACACACACACTGAACAATCTTAGAAGTGAGATTATACTGCTGTTTATTATCCTTTTTCACCCCAAACTTATCCTTTTTTTTTTTTTTTTTGAGACAGAGTCTCACTCTGTCATCCAAGCTGGAGTGCAATGTCGCGAGCCACTGCCCCTGCCCTCTATTTTTTTATTATAAGCATTTGTTACTCATAATTAAGAAAAAAGATTATTTTGCCAGGCACAGAGGTGCACGCCTGTAATCCTAGCACTTTGGAAGGCCGAGGTGGGAGGATCACCTGAGGTCAGGAATTTGAGACCAGCCTGACTAACATGGTGAAACCCCATCCCTACTAAATACAAAAAATTAGCCAGGTGTGGTGCAGGGCACCTGTAATCCCAGCTACTCGGGAGGCTGAGGCAGGAGAATTGCTTGAGCCAGGGAGGTGGAGGCTACAGTGAGCCGAGATCTCCAGTCTGAGCAACAAGAGCGAAACTCTGTCTCAAAAAGAAAAGAAAAATCAGAGACTATCTTAATGTCATTAAGACAGGAATATCTTACCACAAAATATATAAATCCTTATAGGAAACGTAATGTATTGATCACATTAAAGTTAAAACATACATCGAAAGACATAATAATAAACAAGTGAAAAGAAGCCACAGGCTAGGAAGAGTTATTTCCAAAGTTTAAAACTACCAAGAGATTAATATCCAGAATACAGCCAGGCACAATTGCTCACGCCTGTAATCCAGCACTTAGGGAGGCTGAGGCAGGTGGATCATTTGAGGTCAGGAGTTTGAGACCAGCCTGGCCAACATGCTGAAACTCCATCTCTACTAAAAATACAAAAAAATTAGTCGGGCCTGGTGGCACATGCCTGTAGTCCCAGCTACTCAGGAGGCTGAGGCAGGAGAATCCCTTGAACTCAGGAGGTGGAGGTTGCAGTGAGCAGAGATTGTACCACTGCACTCCAGCATGGGTGACAGAGCAAGACTCTAGCTCAGAAAAAAAAAAAAAGAAAGAAAAAAGAAAAGATTAATATCCAGAATAAATACAGAAATCCTGCATAAATAAGACAAAGACAATCCAATGAGGGGAAATGGCAAAATATACGCATAGGCAATTCACAGGGGAAAAATGCAAATGGAACTAATGTACGAAATAATTCTTAGCCTTGCTAGTAATCAAGGAATGTAAATTAAAACAATCACATATCATTTCACTCCCCCAATTGGCAAAAATTGTGAGCTCTTAGAGAAGGTAGGATGCACATACTCTACAACCCAGCAACTCCTCTCCTTATTATTTATGCATCTTAGAGAGCTGCTCCACATGTAAGTGAGAAACCACACAGAAGGATGCTCACTGAAGAATCGTTTGTAATAGCAAAAAATCAGAAATGACCCACATGTTCATCAACAGGAGAAAGGATACGTTGTTTTAATCATACAATGGAAATGCTTTAAATCAATTAAAGTTAATGAACTGTAGCAATATGTATCAATATGGATAAACCTCAAAAGCAATGTTGATCCAAAAAACAAGTTGTAGATGATGCATATGTTATATAAGGTTTTCTACAAGGTGTATACCCAAGTATACCGAAGATACAAAAGCATGCACGGAAAGTCTCCAAACCAAGATAATGATTGTATCTAGGGAGGGAAGAAAATGGGGAAGGGACTTCAACTGTGCTTGGAATATTTTGCTTAAAAGTGCCTGCGCACATTCAAGTGTGGGTGTGCCTGCACGTGTGTGAGCGGTGTGTGCGTGTGTGTGTGTGTATCTGAAATAGTGCAAAACACTGAAGTCTGACAAAGCTGAGTTCTTGATACGGATGTATCTGTTCTAGTTTTTATACTTTTCTTAAACCATTTCATCACACAAAACTCACCGAAACAATCATGCATTCCTACCCTGTATGGCCAGTGCTCTCCCCAACCTCACACAGGCAAAGGCTCAGCAGGGAGCAGCAGCTACCGCACCTTACCAGGTTACCAGAGCAGCAGAGGCAGCTCCTCCTTCCAGCTGCTGCTCCTCGGCCCCTGAGGACCCTGCAGAACTGGTAAGCACTCCCTACCTGGTCCTGCCCTGCCCCCAGGGAGATGTAGAAGTGGGCATCATGCAGAACAGACCCTTCCCACAAGGCAGCTCAAGCAGGTGCCTTGGACAAATGGGACCAGGTTCCTAGCCAGGGCCAGGGCATCTCTGTGCCTGGGGGTTAAATGAGTAACCCAGAGAGCCCCAGCCTTCCCTCAGGCACAGGTGGATCTCAGGGAGCAGAGAGAGCAAGGACTTGGAGTTTGGGACATGTGGGTTCAGATCCAGCTCCAGCAAGAAATAATTCTGTGACCCCACGCACACACCGCTCACACACGTGTTTAGCCTAAGCCTCTGCTTTTACAACATTTTTTATTTTATTTTATCTTGGAGACAGAGTCTTGCTCCTCTCCGTGGCCCAGGCTGGAGTGCAGTGGCACGGTCTTGGCTCACTGCAACCTCCACCTCCCGGGTTCAAGTGATTCTCCTACCTCAGCCTCCTGAGCTTCTACAACTTTAAATCAGGAATAACGCCACCTTCCTTGTAGATGTGTATGCAGTGACTCCAAATACGTCTAAGAGATATTAAGCATAAAAGAATGTTGCTGAGCAGTACATAAAATGTGTTATCTGTGAAAGAAGCCAGTCATAAAAGGCAAATACTTTGATTTCACTTCTTCACATAAGTGAATAGACAGAAAGCAGAAGGGATACCAGGGCCTGGGGGAGCAGGAAATGGGGAGTGAGCGTTTATTGGGTGCAGAGAGTTTCAGTTTTGCAAGATGAAAACAGCTCTGGAGATGGGTGGTAGTGATGGATGCACAATATGAATGTACTTAACACCATTGAAGTGTACACTTACAAATGGTTAAGATGGTTAAATTTTATGTCATGTGTATTTTACCACAATAAAAAATATTAGGAAATATGATTTTTTTTTTTTTTTTTTTGAGGTAGAGTCTCACTCTGTCGCCCAGGCTGGAGTACAGTGGTGTGGTCTTGGCTCACTGCAACCTCCACCTCCTGGGTTCAAGCAATTCTCCTGCCTCAGCCTCCCAAGTAGCTGGGACTACAGGTGCGTGCCACCACTCCTGGCTAATTTTTGTATTTTTAGTAAAGATAGGGTTTCGCCATGTTGGCCAGGGTGGTCTCAAACTCCTGACCTTAAGTGATCCACCTGCCTCGGTGTCCCAAAGTGCTGGGATTATAGGTGTCAGCCACTGCACCTGGCCTGTTACCGGTATAATTTTTTTTTTTTTTTTTGAGATGGAGTCTCACTCTGTCGCCCAGGCTGGAGTGCAGTGGCATGATCTCTGCTCGTTGCAAGCTCCGCCTCCCAGGTTCACGCCATTCTGCTGCCTCAGCCTCCCAAGTAGCTGGGACTACAAGCACCCGCCACAATGCCCGGCTAATTTTTTTGTATTTTTAGTAGAGACGGGGTTTCATCGTGTTAGCCACGATGGTCTCGATCTACTGACCTTGTGATCTGTGTGCCTCAGCCTCCCAAAGTGCTGGGATTACAGGCGTGAGCCACCATGCCTGGCAATTTTTTAAAACAAGAATGATGGCTGGGCACGGTGGCTCACGCCTATAATCCTAGCACTTTGGGAGGCCGAGGCGGGTGGATTACTTGAGGTCAGGAGTTTGAGACCAGCCTGGCCAATTATGGCGAAACCCCATCTCTACTAAAAATACAAAAAAATTAGCTGGGCATGGTAGCACACAACTGTAGTCCCAGCTACTCAGCAGGCTGAGGCAGGAGAATCGCGTGAACCCGGGAGGCGCAGGTTGCAGTGGGCCGAATCTGTGCTGCTGTACTCCTGCCTGGGTGACAGGCTCTCTCCCAGAGAGAGACCCCCCAGCACGCACCAGACCCCATGTGGGCCCACAGGGATTTGGCGTGGCTCCCACACCTGGGCGGCAGGCAGGCGGGCTGCGGGTAAACAGGGCACAGAGAGCCTTTTGTGAAAGCACAAACAAGGCTGAGCCGGGAAAACTTCCCAAGCAGGAGGGGAGGCAGGAGGCTGGCACCCCTCCTGTACCGGAGATGGGAAGGCTGGCCCTCCAGTGCTCTCCCAGGGAGTGCGAAGGGGCCGCTCTCAACAGGCCCTGTCCCGGGAGGGTTCCAAGCCTGTGGATCTGCTCCCACCACGGGCCATGGGTCATGTGCTTCCCCTGTCCCAGAGCCAGAGGGGGAGGAGAGGTCTCAGTCTCGTCTGGCACACACAGCCTCCACCCTCCCCAGGGCGGACACTGCCTTGGAGGCCCCCACACCCAGCTGGGGTGAGTCAGAGGCTGCTGGCTGGGGGTGCTGCCTGGCTTGGGACTCACCCTGTGTAGAAGGGCACACCCTCACTTCCTGGGGAGAGGAAGAGGGGAGACGCCAGGGCTGGAGGGGGAGGGGAGCACGGGTCAGTTCCAAACTGCTCCCACCTGGGCTGGGCTCCCAAATAGGTTGGTCCTCACATCAACTTGCAAGGGCATGGCCCGCCTTCTAGGGTGAAAGGCAACAGGCGAGGGACACCCACCTGGGTTTCCCCCAGCAGCTCTGGAGCCAAGCAGAGAGAGGCAGCAGGTAGGGTTGGAGGTGCAGCCTCAGGACCTGCCCTCACCCTGCCAGGCTGGGGCAGGAGCGCCCAGTTACTGACCGTCAACTAAGTGCCCAGCACGACCTTGCCCCATCTCCCAACCTTCATGCAAAGCAGCAAAGTGGCACCCACCTCACCACGAGACCATGAGAAAGTCCCTTCACCTCGCTGGGCTCTGGTTTCCTCATCTGTAAAATGGGCTGACAAGTCTATTGCTCGGAGGGCTGTGATGAGGACAGAAGGAGATAGTCCATATAAAGCTTTTGGACTAGTGCCTGCCACACAGTAAGGCTCTGGAACGTTCGCTGATATTATTATTATGGTAGAGTTTATCAGTCCTTTTATGGGTGTGATGTCTGAGGCCCAGAGAAGTTTGGTAACGTGCCCAAGGCCACACAGCTAGGAAGAGCTGGGAAGATGCACCCCAAGCCTGACTTTCCATTGTGCCAACCTGCCTCAAAGGCAAGCAGGCCTCCTGGACCCGCCTGGGACCCAGACCCTTGAAGATACTTCTTGAGACAAGATCTTGCTTTCCTTAGGGGTACATGGAAACCAGGGCTCTACAGGGAACCCCATCAGGCCATACTCAGATGCCTCTGGTCTCACTGGTACCACTATAAGGAAGCTCTGGAAGGGAGCCTAGCCCTGGGTTTAGGGCCAGAAGGCAGTGTTGGGTCTGGGCCCCGGGGGCCGAGGGGCCTGGAAAGCAGGCCGTTTTATTTTTTTTTTTGAGACAAGATCTTGCTCTGTCGCCCAGGCTGGAGCGCAATGGTAGGATCACGGCTCACTGCAACCTTGAACTCCTTGGCTCAAGCGATCCTCCAGCCTCAGCCTCCCAGTAGCTGAAACTACAGGCATGTGCCACCACACCTGGCTATTTTTAAAAATTTTTTGTAGAGATAGGTTGTTATCTTGCCCAGGCTGGTCTGGAATTCCTGGGCTCAAGCAGTCCTCCAGTCTCAGCCTCTAAGTAGCTGGAACTACATGCACATGCTACCACACCTGGCTAATTTTTTTTTATTTTTTATTTATTTATTTATTTTAGACGGGGTCTCACTCTGTCACCCAGGCTAAAGTGCAGTGGCATAATCTCAGCTCACTGCAACCTTCGTCTCCCAGGTTCAAGCAATTCTCGTGCCTCAGCCTCCCAAGTAGCTGGGATTACAGGTGTATGTCACCACACCCGGCCGATTTTTGTATTTTTTAGTAGAAACGGGGTTTCACCATGTTGGCTAGGCTGGTTTCGAACTCCTGACCTCAGGTGATCCACCTGCCTCAGCCTCCCAAAGTGCTGAGCCACTGCGCCTGGACTAATTTTTTTATTTTTGTAGAGACAGGTCACTATGTTGCTGAAGCTGGTCTGGAACTCCTGGGCTTAAGCAATCCTCCACCTCAGCCTCCCAAAGTGCTGGGATTACTGGTGGGAACTGCCACGTCCAGCCAACAAACACTCATATTTGCACATGGAGTCACAGCCACACATGGTTTACAGGTCTTAACCTGTTATGAATACCAGCGCTGCCTTCTTAGACAGGTTATGAAATGTGGCCACCAGTACCCTAGAGAGGTAGCATACGCATCTTCTGCTGAGATCCCAGGGGACTGGGCACTGGCCAAGCCCTAGGCAAGCCAGTGGGAGGACTGGGGGGTCTGACAGAGGGTGAGCTGCCTGATACCCGACTCTCTGGGATGGAAGGGGGCTACCCCCAGGGATCCTGACCCATGGAGTCAGCTGGGAGATGCGAGCTGTCCCTGCAGGGCCAGGATTCCTGCCCACTGCCCCCGCTGCTGGTCAGTGCGTTTGTCATGCTGCCCGTCAGAGGGCGCAGGTTTGGCAGCAGCACTCTGACGGTGTCCAGGTGGCACGTGAAAGCTGTGGAATTTTACAGCCACTTTTACTCCACTGGAACATCGCTCTAGGCGTGAGGCTTAGATTGCAGCAAGCAATTTAATTTTGAGGTTTTAAGCCCTCAAGAGACGTTTAGATGTAGACAAACTTGCTACGAGATGCAAGACGCAACAGAAATGCATCTGGAAGACAGCAGGGAACGTTTGTGGCCGGGGAGTAAAAGCCCTTCTAGAAACCTCAGCCCCACGTCCTTGAGGAGGGAAGGTTAAGCCCCTCGCCTTCCCAGCACACACACACATACACACACACACACACAAAATGAAGCCACTAAAAAACAACTGTCTGGCCAGGTGCGGTGGCTCATGCCTGTAATCCCAAAACTTTGGAAGGCCGAGGTGGGTGGATCACCTGAGGTCAGGAGTTCGAGACCAGCCTGACCAACAAGGTGAAACCCCGTCTCTACTAAAAATACAAAAATTAGCCAGGCGTGGTGGTGCGCATCTGTAATCCCAGCTACTTGGGAGGCTGAGACAGGAGAATCGCTTGAACCCAGGAGGCGGAGGCTGCAGTGAGCCAAGATGGCACCACTGCACTCCAGGCTGGGCAACAGAGTGGGATTCCATCTCAAAAAAGTAAAATTAAATTAAAAAAATAGGCCAGGCGTGGTGGCTCACGGCTGTAGTCCCGGAAATTTGGGAGGCCAAGGCGGGTGGATCACAAAGTCAGGAGATCGAGACCAGCCATGGGCAATATGGTGAAACTCTGTCTCTACTAGAAATACAAAAATTATTCCAGCGTGGTGGCGGGCGCCTGTAGTCCCAGCTACTCGGGAGGCTGTGGCAGGAGAATAGCTTGAACCCGGGAGGTGGAGGTTGCAGTGAGCAAGATCGCACCACTGCACTCCAGCCTGGGTGACAGAGCAAGACTCCGTCTCAAAAAAATTAATTATTTAAAAAAAAAAAAAGCTGTCCAGTCCCAGTCCTGTGGGGAGCTCAGCCCTACTTCCACACCAAGGGCATGAGTTCTGCGGTAGACAACGGGCACTAAGGCTGAAAGAATGGCCTCTGGTCAGTGTTTCTCAGCATTGTTTGTAGCCCACCAGCCTCACAACTGCTGGGGAAGCATCTTCAAAGTTCAGATTCCTGGGGCCAACCTTCCAGGGCAGACTCTGCAGGTCTGTGGTGGTGGGCCCAGGGGAACAGCATTTTAGACAAGCTCCCAGGTGACTCTGAAGGCCCCCAAAAGCCTGGGAACCTGAGAAAAAGGGGCAAAGGAGGGTGAAGTAGAAAGAGCCCCGGCTGCAAAGCCATACCAACCTGGGTTCAAGTTCTGGCTTTGCCACATGTACATTGTATAACTTTGGGCCAGAGACCTCATCCCTCTGGGCCTTGGTCTGTAAAATGGTAAAGCAACCTCACACGCAAGGCTGTGGCGAAGGTAAGATGGGCAAATGCGTGCAGCATCCCAGCATGCGGCTTAGCACTGAGACACGGTGCTGAGAATGACCACAGACTGTGAAGGTGCTATTGCAGGAAGGAGGAGAAGCCGGAGACGCTGAGCGCCGTCTGTGGAGGGGCCAGCTCTGCAGCTCTCTCCCAAGCAGTGTATGGGAGAGAAAAGAGACTCCTGGGGAAGAATAGAGGAAGCGACGTGGAGGAGGGAGAGCGACAGGACAGTGAGCCTGAAAAACACAGGTGAGATGTCAGGAGCTCCGGCACAGACCTCACTCCCAGCACGATCCTGCCAGACGCTCTCACAGCCCCGCAAAACGAGGCTGCCATGCCTGTTCGCTCTCCTTGCCCAAACCCTTCCTGAGGTCAGCTATACCCCAAAAGAAAGCATCTTTGGACCCAGGTGGCAGGGTGGGCCCTCCTCCTGCTTCTCACCTGCCCACTCTCAGAACTAAAACTGGAAAGGAGCATGCCAAAAGGACCACAATCAACACTTCCTCTAGATACAGCAAGGGTAAACTGAGTCAGGGTCTGCCTGTTCCTGCCTGTCCCCAGGAAGGGCCGGGCTCAGAACAATGGCTCAGACTCAATTTGTCTCAGCTTGATTCGTGTGTGTCCCCTGAACCCAGGCAGTGGGTGGAGGCCAAAACCCCTCAGGCCGGCCCATGCGGTTCACTCCACGCCATCCTTGGCAAGGAGGAGGAATTATGATCTGACAAGCAGGACCTGCTGCTTCCTGCTCAGCGCTGCCCAGCATGAAAGACTACAGCTCAGGCCTCCCCTCTCTCCAGGGGACAGAGTTCCTCAAAACCAACAGGAAACTCCTACAGGGCAGAGCCAGGAGTTGGCTGACCTTTTCCCATAAACTGGAGAGTGGACACAATCACACACCAGGCACTTCCCACCTCCCTCTGCTGCTGTAAATGCCCAAACAGCTCAAAACTCCCAGCATGTGAGGGGGAGGGGCCGGGGGGCTCGAGGGTGTGCATTCTGCCAGGACCACACACAGCTCTATCTACCTCTTGCATGAGAAAGAGGTCCAGGGGAGCCGAGCGCGGTGGCTCATGCCTGTAATCCCAGCACTGTAGGAGGCCGAGGCAGGTGGATCATGAGGTCAGGAGATCGAGACCATCCTGGCTAACACAGTGAAACCCCGTCTCTACTAAAAATACAAAAAAAATTAGCCGGGCGTGGTGGCGGGCGCCTGTAGTCCCAGCTACTCGGGAGGCAGAGGAGGGAGAATGGAGTGAACCCGGGAGGCAGAGCTTGCAGTGAGCTAAGATTGTGCCACTGCACTCCAGCCTGAGCGACAGAGTGAGACTCCATCTCAAAAAAAAAAAAAAAGAGGTCCAGCGGATATCATTAAATGAAACAAAAGCAAACTGTGAATCGGCAACTCAAACATGACCAGATTTTTATAAAAATAAGCAAATGGTAATAATAGATGTGGAAGAATATACCCCTTCCCATTCACACCTCTGAAGATGGGAATCAGCGGAGACTCATTTCCTAGATGACATTAAAGATCCAAACAGGCCTGGCATGGTGGCTCACACCCATAATCCCAGCACTTTAGGACACTGAGGTAGGAGCATCTCTTGAACCCAGGAGTTCGAGACCAGCCTGGGCAATGTAGAGAGGCTCTATCTCTATAATAAATAAATAAATAAAATTAGCTGGGCACAGTGGTGCACACCTGTAGTCCCAGCTACTTGGGAGGCTGAGGCAGGAGGATCGCTGGAGCCTTGGAGATCGAGGCTGCAGTGAGTCATGATGGTGCCACTGCTCTCCAGCCTGGGCAACAGAGTGAGACCCTGTCCCCAAAAAATAGCCAAATGATATAAAAACATATAATGAATATATAACAATGTTGGTAATTACAAAAAAAAAATTACTATTTCTTTTGAAATCCAGGCTGGGAGACTCAGGCCTTCCTTCACACAAAAAACTGAGGTGAGAGGTAAAGGCAGGGAGGCCTCAGGGCAGACAACAGAGGACCCTGGCCCAGGATTCCAGGGTCTGGATTCAAGCCGCATGTCCTTGCCTTCTTTACAGATGAGTCTGGGCAAGTTGCTTCCTCACTCTGATTCTCAGTTTCCACATCTGTAAACTGGAGTTAACAGCCATTGCCTAAGCATCCTCAAATGGTCAAATGAGATCACCGACCTGAGTATGTTTGGCAAATTACACAGCCGTCTATACACACACCAGCTATGACTCGGGACCACCTTCTAGGACATGCACTCTGCCAACTGCCTGCTCTATGTCAACATATTTAATCCTCCAAATGTTCTAAAGGGACTCTCCTGCCTCTGGGAACTGTTTTCCAAAGCACAGGCCAAGGAATCCCAGTCCCCAAAGATGTCTACATGATCAAATAAGTGTGGGGAAACACGAGTCGCCAGCTCCCTTATCTTGGTCAGCTCAATCCATTCAAGGCTCTGATAAGTCCTGCAGCAAGGATAACAAGAAGTCTTTGTTTCCCAGAATTATCAAACCACTGTGACTGAAGAAACTGGTGTCTCACGGAACACACTTGGGAAACGTGGTCCACGCTTTATGGGAAATGTGGTCATGAGGCTGCATTAGCAAAACCCAGACTGATAAGATCTGGGGTGAGGGAGAAAAAACAAGAGGTTTGCAATGAAACAACTTAGCATTCAATGAGTGCAGCAAGCAAACATTACTCAGCGGGAGAAGGAAGAAGAGAGTAATTCTGCTGTCTGCCACTCTGCCCTGGACCTACAGCAAGAAAAGCAAAGGACTGTGGGGACGGAGATGCTACCCTTTGCTCCCCAGGCTGGGAAGGGCACTTGACTGGAGCTGGAGCTGGCCGGAAAGGAGAGGGGCCCATTCCTTACCCCAAGGACGGCTCTGCTATCTGCGCGTCGGCTGTCGGTGCTGAGGCTGGCCCACATCTGCCTGGGCAGGGTCCTGGCATTCCTTTCGCTCCATGGACGCTGCCTCCCTACAAGGAAGCGAGAGCTGCCGTCAGCAGGCACACGTGACTGTCGCAGTTACCTGCCGCACTGCCAGCACTTCCTGAGAGCCTGCTTGGTAGCAGGCCCTTGGCTGGACTCTGGGGTGACAAAAGAGGTTTTTTTTTGAGACAAGAGTCACACTCTGTCACCCCGGCTGGAGTACAGTGGTGCGATCTCAGTTCACTGCAACCTCTGCCTCCCGTGTTCAAGTGATTCTCCTGCCTCAGCCTCCCGAGTAGATGGGGTTTCAGGTGCGCACCACCAAGCCTGGCTAATTTTTGTATTTTTAGTAGAGACAGGGTTTCCCCATGTTGGCCAGGCTGCTCTTGAACTCCTGACCTCCAGCAATCTGCCTGCCTCGGCCTCCCAAAGTATTGGGATTACAGGCATGAGCCACCGCGCCTGGTGGACAAAAGAGCTTCTGACAGAGCACCTCCCTCCAGAACCTGGTCTACTGAGGAGGTGCCAACTCAGTAGCGACAGTCTGAGAGCTCAGAGCTCTGCTGCGGGGGAGCCAGGAGAAGCACTAGACCCAGACTAGTGGGGTCAGGGAAGGCTTTCTGGAGGAGGAGTTGTCTGAGTTGACTCCTAAGAACAGGAGCTGGAAAAAGAGCATTCCAGGCAGGAGGAACAGCACATGTTTACCTGGAGGAGAGGGTACACGGCATCCGGAGAAGGTTTGCGGGCTCGGCATGGCGAGAGCCAGAGGGGGGAAGTGGCAAGAGATGAGCCACAGCAGGGTGGTTGGGTCAGGCAGAGACCAGCCTCTGCCCAGACTCCAACTTAAACAGCAAATCCACCCATCATCTCCGACAGTCAACCAGCCTCCAGTGAGCGTCTACTCCGTATGCATCAGACACTGTGCAGAACTGTGCATGGGAGTGGCAGGGTGGGGAAAGAGCTGTGATCACTACAACACGGGTTTCGGGGAGCCAGGAGCTGGGAGAGTGGCCCAGCCACCAGAGAGAACCAAAGGGATCAGCAGGAGTTACCCAGGAAGGAGGAGGGCGGGTGGTAGACAAAGACACCTGGACTGATCTAGGAGGGATGGCTGTTTTTCCATCATTTCTACCACTGGGTATTTACTATACTGACTAAGTTCCAGGCCCTGTGCTGGGAGGGCAAACATGAAAGATGGTCTCCGCCATCATGGGAGGTAGGTCAATAACCCTGCAATTCCATACGGGGTGGTGGTGACTAGGCAGTAAAGTACCTACAGCTACATCGGCACAGAGGCCATCCAAGCCAACCTCTACCTCACTCTACCCTCCTTGTCAAGGATGGGGCACCCAATGAGGCTGGGTGGTCCAGTCACCTGCCCATGGCAGAGCCAGGTCCAGAACTTGGGCCCCTGAACTCCCTGTCACTGATTATTCTAGTCCCTCCTCTTCCAGAAAGCATACCCTGACCACCCCCTACATAATCACCCAGAGCTAATTCCTTCTTCCTCTGGGCTGCCTCTGTAATATTTCTATTAATATGGTGGCCACAGTGTATCAGAACTTATGTGTCTTCTGGTCTGCCTGTCCTCCCAGACTGCAGCTCTCAGGAGGCCAGGGATGTTTTCCCAGCCATCCCAGGCCCAAGACGGGCACTTTCTAAAGAATGGCTGAATGAATGAATGAATGAATGAGTCAAGGCATGGAGAGACACTGTGCTGGGCTCTAGAGCCCCACATCCATCCCACCTGAATCTCCAAGAGGTCTTGGCCCATCAGTGTGTGCCTCAGTTTCTCCATGTGAAAACCTGGAATCAGCTCTACTCTAAGATAAGAAAGTCAGGAACCAGGCTGATTTCCCTCCAACTCCTACAGGCAAGGTCCAGGCCAAGCCAGGCAGCAACCCAGGGTCTGGCCACTTCCCTGAGTTCTGACCCACAGGAGTGATCCCCAGGATTCCCTACAGTCCAGAAAGGTCACTCAAGAGTTTGCAAAGGAAATGGCTTCCTGGTGGGTGTGCCTAAGGGATGGAGAACCACCACATCTAGTCAAGTTCTAGGGGGAAGTCATGAACACTTCCTGTGCCCCCGCTCTGTTTTTTTTTTGACATGGAGTTTTGCTCTTCTTGCCTAAGCTGGAGTGCAATGGCGCGATCTTGGCTCACTGCAACCTCTGCCTCCTGGGTTCAAGCAATTCTCCTGCCTCAGCCTCCTGAATAGCTGGGATTACGGGCGCAGAGCCCTATGCCTGGCTAATTTTTTGTGTTTTTAGTAGAGACAGGGTTTCACCACGTTGGCCAGGCTGGTCTCGAACTCCTGACCTCGTGATCTGCCCGCCTCAGCTTCCCAAAGTGCTGGGATTACAGGTGTGAGCCACCATGCCTGGCCCTGCGCCCCCTGCTCTGTACCCTATGGTCCCTAGAAGGCAGAGGGCATCAGACCCCATGCCAAAGCCCTGAGACCAGGAAAACAAGGAAGCAGAGACCAGTCACCCAGTCACTCATCCCTGGCATGTCCACAACAGCCTCCTCCAGCACAGGTCATCTGTCCTTGCCTCCCTTCATGAGGCAGAAGACTTGACCTTCACGGAAGCAACACCAGTGAGACTGAGCAATCACCACTGCCCAGTCTCTCTGAACAAACTCCCACTCTCACATCCCCTCCACAGGAAGTATCAGCAACAGCCGATCTCCTCCCCCTTCTTACAGTCTGTCTGTCTGCCAGGTTGTCTGCTCCAAAGCGCAGAATACAGTTTGGCAGGGGTTAAGAGTACTACTAACAGAAGAGGTGGAAGAGGCCCTTGGGAACTTCGGGCTCCCCCAATTCCCTTCCTCTCACCAGGTGCTCTCCCTCCACACCTCATTCTCAAAAGGCTTCCTGAGGTAGGGCAGGGGAAGAGGAGTCAGTGGAAGTGTGGCTCACCCAGGAACCACCCACCCTTCCAGCCAAGTCTCCATCAGGAGGCGGCTACCAGACAACCCCCGACCCATCTCTCCTTCCCAAAAAAGGCAACAATCCCAACAGCTGAGAACCGGCAGACCTCGGTTCACTCCAGACCCGATCAAGGGGAAGAAGCAGTCAGCGAAAGCAGCAGAATCATCATGAACTCCATGACCCCAGCTATGCGCCTTCAGCCTGGGAGCTCAGTTTGCTGGGTATCCAGCTCACCTAGGGCTGCACCAGGCCCGGACCTCACTGGATCTCGCCTCGCCCTCGGGCCCACCTGAATGCACAGGACTGGGACAGGGTCTGGGTTCTTAGATTCCAGACCGGTCTTCCCAAATATCCCATCCCAGACAGGCCCCAAGAGCCTAGCCGGGGATCCTGCCCCCAAGTCAGGGCACTGCCCCCATCGGAACGATAGGAAGGAGGGGTGCAAGGGAAGAGGAGGGGACCAGGAACTCAGGAGAAGACAGCCAAGGAAATCTTTGAAAAAGAAATGGCAAGGAGAGAGCCCAGAGGTGGAACCTCTAGGAAAGGGAGAGTGTGTGTGGAGGGGTGAGGATCTGGGGGCACTTAGGGATGACAAGGGGACATGGGAAAGCCGAGGCGGAAACTCCTGGTTTCTAGAGCACAAGGAGGCACAGGAGTGCCTGGGAGGGGGCTCGCGCGCCGCGGAGCCGGCGAGAGGGTGGTGCCCCGGAGACCCCGGGCACTGGGGAGCCCGGAGGTAGGCCGAACACCGCAGGAGGTCCCCAGGGGGCCGGCCCGGAGACAGAGCCCCAGATGCCCCGAGCGCCCGGGGCCGGGCAGCTGGCCGAGGGCGTGTGTAAGTGGGTTTCGAGAGGTGACAGCTTGCGCCCCTTTCCCCACTCCGTCCACTCACCTGGGCTTGCCGCGCCCAGCCGCCCAGCAGGCAGCTCCAGGCCCCGGCCGCTCCGTCCCGCCGCCGGCCGCAGCGCTGCTCCGGCGCCTCCTTTTGTTTGTCCCTCACTGCACCACTCAGCCTCCTCCGCCCCGGAAGTGACGTCACCACCGGGCGCGAACGCAGCGGCCAGGGCGTCGCCATCTTTACGAGGGGAACTGTAGCTGCGCTTTCTCCCGCTCCGGCCCGCGCGCTAGCGCCCTGCTGCTTCGGGGCGGAAGTAGCGGAGCCGGGCTCGGCCCCCTTAAAGGGACAGGGACTGATGCAACCTACCGGGTGTACTTGGGAGCGAAGGGTGAAGCGACCCAGGCGAGGGTGAGTAGCTGTGTCGGAGCGTCACTGCCCCGAGGTCAGGTGCCGAGGCTGGGAGGGTCGGCTAACGGTTCCGAGCTTGGTTGTGCTAGAGTGCTTAATGAGTTTGATGCTACTAAGTGTAACGGAGTGGCTGCACAGGATGATTGAGCCGCCCGCGGGAATCAACTGCGCGTGCTGCTTGCTGATTCTCGCTCGGACACTGGGGCTGGTCCTGTCTGCACCCAAACCCCCCTCCCACGACCGCGCCGGTGGAGATGATACCCGAGACAACGGAATTCTGGGCAGATCTGGGGTTGGAACTGGGTCCCCAGACTCCAGCTCTGCAGCTCCATAAATCCCCCTGGGTCCTCGCAAATTCCCCGGCTGATAACAGTAACGGCAACCAAATTAAAAAATAATCCATACAATGGAATACTGTGCAGCCATTAAGACGAAAAATGTTTAATATGCACTAATGTAGGGCGACTTCTAAGATACCTTAGGTTAAAAAAGGAAGCAACAGAAAAAACAGCGTTGAGCCAGTTGCGGTGGCTCACGCCTGTAATCCCAGCACTTTGGGAGGCCGAGGCGGGCGGATCACGAGGTCAGGAGATCTAGACCATCCTGGCTAACGTTGTGAAACCCCATCTCTACTAAAAGTACAAAAAAATCAGCCGGGCGTGGTGGTGGGCGCCTGTAGTCCCAGCTACTCTGGAGGCTGAGGCAGGAGAATGGCGTGAACTTGGGAGGTGGAGCTTGCAGTGAGCGGAGATCGCGCCACTGCACTCCAGCCTGGGCGACAGAGCGAGACTCTGTCTAAAAAAAAGAAAAAAAGAAAAACAGCGTTGATGGGTGCTATCCATCTTTGCGTAGAAGGACGCCTGAGGGTGGGGGTATCTGCGGGTGTGCGCGCCAGCTGTCTGATAAGATGCACAAGAAGTTGTTAATTGCGGTTGTCTCCGACAGGAGAACTGGGGTGCTGGGTACTTGGGCCAGGGCGAGAAATTTACTACCATGTGCACAGATAGATAATTAAAAATAAGATGATGAAGATAGTCATGGCTCCCATCCATCACGTGTTAAGCCAATGCCTAGTTTCACTTCTGTTGGGATGTCTTACTTTTCCCTTTTAATAGAAAAGAACCTTAGAGAGGTTAGGAAACCTAGCAATATCATAGCCAGGGCCGGGCGCGGTGGTTCACGCCTGTAATCCCAGCATTTCGAGAGGCTGAGGCGGGCCGATCACGAGGTCAGGAGATCGAGACCATCCTGGCTAACACGGTGAAACCCCGTCTCTACTAAAAATACAAAAAAATTAGCCGAGCGTGGTGGCGAGCGCCTGTGGTCCCAGCTACTCAGGAGGCTGAGGCAGGAGAATGGCGTGAACCTGGGAGGCAGAGCTTGCAGTGAGCTGAGATCCGGCCACTGCACTTCAGCCTGGGCGACAGAGCAAGACTCCGTCTAAAAAAAAAAAAAAAATCATAGCCAGGAAGTGGAGAAGCTGGAATTTGAATCCTGGGCGATTTACACTAATGCCCATGATCTAGCTTATCCCTCGCCACTGAGAAGCTTTTTCTGTTGTCAGTCATCCAACACCCGTCTTGGGGCCTGGCACACAACAGGCATCCAGTAACTACTTATTGACATGATGTAGTGTGAAAAGCAAACGTTGAAGGTCAGAGCCCAGGCTTAAAGTTCAGGGCTCGGGCGCCTCTTTCCAACCTGTGGACTGTGGGCCTGCCACACTCCGTGGGCCTCCATGTCCCCGCCTGTAAAATGAACAATCAGAACCACAGTTGTAGACAGTGAATGTTCCCACGTATTATACTTTGTATTTTACACGCAGATAAGTCTCATTTTACAGATAAGTAAGTGAGGCACAGAGAGATTAAGAAAGTTGCCCGAAGAGGGCTCCTACAGGTCTCCCTCCCTCCCTAGGAAGGCTGTTGGGCTCCCAGGCCTCTCCCTTAGCTTCCCGGGATCATCTGCGCTAATGCTTTGGGGACCTACTCTGCTGGGTGAGCTGCCAGAGGCTGAGGATCTGGTGGAGAACAGGTCAAGCACATAGTTCCTGTCCTTGGAGTTGAGTGCCCCCGTGCTGAGTATCTTGAGGGCGGAAGCCCAGGGCCTTGGGACCACCTGGGAGGGGACACGTGGCTTAGCCTGGGTGGAGTCATAAGGGGCTTCTCCAAGGAAGGGACTTTCAATGTGACTGGAAACTAGGATGTCCAGAAGGAGAAATGATGAGGCTTGAGACTCAAGGAGAGATGGGCTCCTACCCTGGACTTGGCCTTGGTGTCCACTAAGAAACTGAGGGTGACCGACAGGATTGGAGAATATACAAGTTAGACCCATTCAGTCTGGCTTCAGCAGGAATCTTTCCGGAGAATGCCTCCATTAGGTGCCAACCACCAGAATGCCACACTAACCTCTCCAAGCTCCAAAGAGTAGGGTGCCTGATTTTATAATCCAGGTGGGGGCGATAAAGGAATGCAGGGGCGTTGGCAGCCATGAGGCAGTCACTGTAACTCCTGCCAGAACAGACCTGGGGCCACATCCCACTCCTGGATGGCACTGCCAGTTCCCTGCATAATTCCTTTTTTTTTTTTTTTGAGACAGAGTCTCACTCTGTCGCCCAGGCTGGAGTGCAGTGGTGCAATCTCGGCTCACTGCAAGCTTCACCTCCCGGGTTCACTCCATTCTCCTGCCTCAGCCTCCCGAGTAGCTGGGACTACAGGCACCCGCCACCACGCCTGGCTAATTTTTTGTATTTTTAGTAGAGACGGGGTTTCACCATGTTAGCCAGGATGGTCTCGATCGCCTGACCTTGTGATCCGCCCGCCTTGGCCTCCCAAAGTGCTGGGATTACAGGCGTGAGCCACCGCCCCCTGGCCTCCCTGCTCATCCTAAATTTCTAAAATAATTTCTAAAATGCTCATCCTATGCCCTCATTCCCCAGCTCGCAGCTGGGGGCCTCCTGGTGCTTTTCTGGGACTTCGAGTAAGTCATTTCCCCTCTCTAAACCTCAGTTTCCCCACCCGTAAAGCTGATGCCACCTCCTCCAAGGCTCCTGCGAGGCTATCTGCCTATCTGTTGTGTGTTCCTTTAATGTACGGGAGTGAGATTGTGGTTTTTGAATCTGGGTCCTGTGCCAGGAGGAATAAGTGGTGAGATACCTACTGTTTGTCTCACTCAGGTCTTCCACCAACCCCTCCAGCCTGGAAACCTGCAGTCTGGACTCCAGAAGTCATTTCTGTCTCCTCTGCCAATTCCTAAGCCCAGGGGGACTGTGTCTGAGTGACATGATTGTTAGATCTCCTCAGACAAGCTGTTCTCTCCAGGAAAACATTGCCTCAACAAACTGTCACCAAACATTTGTCTTCAGGGGATTCTGTTTTTTTTTCTATCAAAAAGAATTTGGATTCATTATATAATAAGAGATTTTTCATTTTGTTTGGTTACTAATTTTATGGAAAGCCTGGTAGGTTTAAATGTTAATAGCTTGTTGACTGGGTGTGGTGGTTCACGCCTGTAATCCCAGCAACTTGGAGGGCCGAGGTGGGACTATCGCTTGAGCTCAGGAGTTCAAGACCAACCTGGGCAACATGGTAAAACCCCATCTCTACCAAAAATACAAAAATTAGCTGAGTGTGGTGGCACATGCCTGTGGTCCCAGCTACTCCGGAGGCTGAGGTACCAGAATCGCTTGAAACTGGGAGGTGGAGGTTGCAGTGAGCCGAGATTGTGCCACTGCACTCCAGCCTGGGCAACAGAGCAAGGCTGTCTCAAAACAAAAAAAAGTTCATAGCTTGTTGTCATTGACAAGTGGCTGTGAGCCAGGACCCACAGTATATTCTCTGTGGATTCTTGTCACCTTCATTGTACAGATGAGGAAGCTGAGCCTCCAAGAGGCTGCGGCCTGGCATGATCAAGGTCCCATAGCTAGTTTATGGTGGAGCTGGGACTATTTGATCCAAGTCCAAGGTTTGGTCGTCTGTGGTCATTCATGCAGTAGACCAGTCTTCCTGGGCATGGTATCCCCAGTTCTGTACCCCTTCTCTAGAGGTGCCATGATGTGCGTTGTCTCAGTAACTGGGAGTCTCCTGGCATTTTAAGCCCAGGGATGCTAAACATCCTTCAAGCCTCCAGATAGTTCTCCCCAGTGAAGAACTGACTCATCTCAAATTCTAAGTGTGCCCCTGTTGAGAAGATCCGAAACCGAATGTCATAATTGACTTGAGTGATGTGACGTGGGGCCAGCCTGGGAAGCCATGGTCACCTTGCCTGCCCTTGTAAGCAGCCATGCAAGGTGAATTTGGACAAGACATGGCTCCTGTCCCCAAGGGGCTGGTGGTCTCCTGTCAGCCCCAGCACCTGCCTGAGAGGAGATTTCATGGGACAGAATTTGGACTTTGGAAATAGGCAAACCAGGGTTTGAATCACAGCTGGAGCTCTCTAGGCTGAGTGAGTTTTCCTTGTTCTCCTTTTGAGCAAAATAGAGTAAATAATACCATCCTAATCAGCTGTGATGAGGATTAGAGAATTTAGCACGGAGTTGGGGGAGAGGGTCAGGCACAGGTAGGTGCTTTCTGAGTTCGGCAAAGGGCCTGGGTGGACTTAGAAGCTTCAGAGAGGAGGTACATGTAGGGCTAGGCCCTGCCAGGGATTTCGGATTGGAGGGTTTGCCAGGCAGGGGAATCAACTTGAGTGAGGGTGGGCAACATTTATTCAAAAGCAAAGTGTGGCTGGGCACAGTGGTTCACGCCTGTAATTCCAGCAATTTGGGAGGTCAAGGCAGGCAGATCACCAGAGGCCAGAAGTCCAAGACCAGCCTGGCCAACATGGTGAAACCCTGTCTCTACAAAAATTAGCCAGGCATGGTGGTGGGTGCCTGTAATCCCAGCTACTTGGGAGGCTGAGGCAGGAGAATCACTTGAACCTGGGAGGCGGAGGTTGCAGTGAGCCGAGATCATGCCATTACACTCCAGCCTGGGTGAAAGAGTGAGACTCCATCTCAAAAAAAAAAAAAAAAAAAATTAGCTGGGTGTGGTGGCATGCACCTGTAATCCCAGCTACTTGGGAGGCTGAGGCAGGAGAATCACTTGAACCCGGGAGGCAGAGGTTGCAGTGAGCCAAGATTGTGCCACTGCACTCCAGCCTCGGTGACAGGGTGACAGAGTGAAGGGAGAGGCTCTATCTCAAGAAAAAAAAAAAAAGGGGCCAGGTGCCATGGCTCAAGCCTGTAATCTCAGCACTTTGGGAGGCTGAGGCGGGTAGATCACGAGGTCAGGAGATCGAGACCATCCTGGCTAACATGGTGAACCCGTCTCTACTAAAAATACAAAAAAAATTAGTGGGGCATGGTGGCAGGTGCCTGTAGTCCCAGCTACTCAGGAGGCTGAGGCAGGAGAGTGGCGTGAACCCAGGAGGCGGAGCTTCCAGTTAGCTGAGATCACGCCACTGCACTCCAGCGTGGGCGACAGAGCCAGACTCTGTCTCAAAAAAAGAAAAAAAAAAAGAACAAAGGATGACTGGGTGTGGTGTCTCATGCCTATAATCCAAGCTGTAATCTCAGGACTTCAGGAGGCCAAGACGGGAGGATCACTTGAGCCCAGGAATTCAAGACCAGCCTGGGCAACATAGGGAGACCCAGTCTCTATTTTTTTTTTTTTTTTTTTTTTAAAGCAAAGGATTTGAGCCGGCGGTTGGGGCATGCACCTATAGTCCCAGATACTCAGGCGGCTGAGGCAGGAGGATCGCTTGAGCTCAGGAGTTCAAGGCTCCTAGGTGACAAAGCGAGACCCTATCTCTAAAATAAAAAAAGAGTAAAGGGAGGGAAAGTGGAGGCTGCCAAGACTGGATTCCGGCCAGTTCCAAAGGCCAGGCTGAGTAGGCTTTGGACTTTGTCCAGTGTCACCACAGGCTTCTGGGCAGAGCTGGTCCAGTGGGGGTTGGCGGACAGTGGCATAGCTGACATCAGCCCCTGGAATGCATCAGTGATGCATTCCACGGGCCCAGGGGGCATCCACTGCCTTCGGGTCAAGCAAATGGCCAGTAGCTGCCCAGGCTGATAGAGGTGTGTGTTGGAGGAGCGCATAGGCCACTGGCTCTCGGCCCCTGGCCTGGCAGCAGGGAGGCCTCAGATCTTAGATGCCTGAGAGCTACCCCAGAAGGGTCCTCGGCACAGCTATGGTCCCCACGCCTAGTGGTGCTGGGCCTCCTCGGTGCTGCCAGATCACCTGAGCTGCCTCCATCGCAGCAGTTCTCCCACACATTTTTTTTTTTTTTTGAAGTGGAGTCTTGCTCTGTCACCTGGACAGCTGTCAAGCTGGAGTGCAGTGGCTCAATCTTGGCTCACTGCAACCTCTGCCTCCCAGGTTCAAGCGATTCTCCTGCCTCAGCCTCCCAAGTAGCTGGGACTACAGGTGCCCACCACCACACCCGGCTAATTTTTGTATTTTTGTAGAGACGAGGTTTCGCCATATTGGCCAGGCTGGTCTCGAACTCCTGACCTCAAGTGATCCGTCTGCCTTGGCCTCCCAAAGTGCTGGGATTACAGGTGTGAGCCACCACGCCATTGAGCCAAGGTCACACAGCTGTACTCCGGCCTGGGCAACACAGCAGGACTCCATCACAAAAACCAAAAAAAACAAAAACAAATTGAACATAAATGGAATAGTGGAAGAAATAGCTAGCTGTGGGGATGGCAACTCCGCAGCTGTTCACTGTTTGGGAAACTTGAGATCTGCATCCAGAGAAACTTCTTGAAGGCAAACTTATCAACCTAAATGAGGAAAGTGGTTCTAAAGAAAAAGATAATGACCCAGAGGAAATAACACCAGCAAAACTTCACATTAAAGGAACTCCCTGGGCTGAGCGCAGTGGCTCACGCCTGTAATCCCAGCACTTTGGGAGGCCGAGGTGGGCAGATCACTTGAGGTTAGGAGTTTGAGACCAGCCTGGCCAACATGGTGAAACCCCATCCCTACTAAAAATACAAAAATAAGTCGGGCATGGTGGTGCGTGCCTGTAATCCCAGCTACTCAGGAGGCTGAGGCAGGAGAATTGTTTGAACCTGGGAGGCAGAGATTGGAGTGAGCCAAGATCACGCCACTGCACTCCAGCCTGAGTGACAGAGCGAGACTCCATGTCAAAAAAAAAAAAAAAAAATAGCTGAGCATGGTGGTTCGTGCTTATTGTCTCAGCAACTCAGGAGAATGAGGTGGGAGGATTTCCTGAGCCCAGTAGGTTGAGGCTGCAGTGAGCCGAGATCGCACCACTGCACTCCATCCTTGGCAACAAACATAGAAGAAATGCTCATTCTGTATCATAAATTAAACCACTGGAAGACTGCAGCACTCTTCAGTTCAGAATATTCTTTTTTTTTTTTTTTTTGAACAAAGTTTCATTCTTTTTGCCCAGGCTGGAGCACAGTGGCGTGATGTCGGCTCACTGCAACCTCTGCCTCCTGGGTTCAGGCGATTCTCCCGTCTCAGCCTCCTGAGTAGCTGGGATTACAGGCACCTGCCACCACGCCTGGCTAATTTTTGTATATTTAATAGAGACGGGGTTTCACCATGTTGACCAGGCTGGTCTTGAACTTCTGACCTCAGGTGATCCATCCGCCTCGGCTTCCCAAAGTGCTGGGGATACAGGTGTGAGCCACCATGCCTGGCCTCAGAATATTCTCTTTTTTTTGAGACGGAGATTTGCTCTGTCACCTGGGCTGGAGTGCTGTGGTGCGATCTCTGCTCACTGCAACCTACGCCTCCCAGGTTGAAGCGATTCTCCTGCCTCAGCCTTCCATGCAACTGGGATTACAGGTGTGCATCACCACGCCCGGCTAATTTTTTGTATTTGTATTTAATTTTTTTTTCTTTTTGAGGTGGAGTCTCGCTCTGTGGAGTGCCGTGCCATTCACTGCAACCTCTGTCTCTCGGGTTCAAGCGGTTCTCCTGCCTCAGCCTCCCAAGTAGCTGGGATGGGATTACAGGCGCCTGCCACCACACCCAGCTAATTTTTTTGTAATTTTAGTAAAGATGGGATTTCACCATGTTGGCCAGCCTGGTCTCAAACTCCTGACCTCAAATGATCTGCCTGCCTCGGCCTCCCAAAGTGCTGGGATTACAGGCGTGAACCATCGCGCCTGGCCCAAGCTATTCGTGATAAAATTTTTTCCTTGATAAACTTTTATAAAGAAAGAAAACATCTTAATTTTCAATGTTGCTAATATTAAATTACAGTGTACTAAGTTCTTAATTAGTTTTTTTTTTTCATTTTCTATACTTTTTTTTTTTTAAATGACAGAGTCTCACTTTGTTGCCCAGGCTAGTCTCCAGTTCCTGGGCTCCAACGATCCTCCTGCCTTGGCCTCCCAAAGTCCTGGGACTACAGGCATGAGCCACCACACCTGGGCTACATTTTTTTTTTTTTTTTTTTTTTTTTTTTTTTTTTTTTAAAAAAACGGAGTCTCACTCTGTCACCCAGGCTGGAGTGCAGTAGTGCGATCCCGGCTCACGGGAACCTTTGCCTCCCGGGTTCAAGCAATTCTCCTGCCTCAGCCTCCCAAGTAGCTGGGATTACAGGCACATGCCACCAGGCCCGGCTAATTTTTTTTTGTATTTTTAGTAGGGACGGGGTTTCCTCATGTTGGCCAGGTTGGTTTCAAACTCCTGACCTCAAGTGATCTGCCTGCCTCGGCCTCCCAAAGTACTAGGATTACGGGCCTGAGCCACCATGTCTGGCCAACATGGTCTTTTTTTTTTTTTTTTTTTTTTGGAGACGGAGTCTTGCTCTGTCGCCCAGGCTAGAGTGCAAACGGTGCGATCTTGGCTCACTGCACCCTCTGCCTCCCAGGTTCAAGCTGGTCTCCTGTCTCAGCCTCCCGAGTAGCCGGGATTACAGGTATGCGCCACCGTGCCCAGCTACTTTTTGTATTTTATTAGAGACGGGCATTCGCCATGTTGGCCAGGCTGGTCTCGAACTCCTGACCTCAGGTGATCCGCCCACCTCGGCCTCCCAAAGTGCTGGGATTAGAGGCATGAGCCACTGTGCCTGCCCTCAACATGGTCTTTTTTTTTTTTTTTTTTGAGACGGAGTCTCGCTCTGTCGCCCAGGCTGGAGTGCAGTGGCGCAATCTCGGCTCACTGCAAGCTCCGCCTCCTGGGTTCACGCCATTCTCCTGCCTCAGCCTCTCCGAGTAGCTGGGACTACAGGCGCCCGCCACCACGCCCGGCTAATTTTTTTTGTATTTTTAGTAGAGACGGGGTTTCACCATGGTCTCGATCTCCTGACCTCGTGATCCGCCCGCCTCGGCCTCCCAAAGTGCTGGGATTACAAGCATGAGCCACCGCGCCCGGCCCTTTTTTTTTTTTTTTTTTTTTGAGTCGGAGTCTCGCTCTGTCACCCAGGCTGGAGTGCAGTGGCACAATCTTGACTCACTGTGCAAGCTCCACTTCCCAGGTTCACGCATTCTCCTGCCTCAGCCTCCCGAGTAGCTGGGACTACAGGTGCATGCCACCACACCTGGCTAATTTTTTGTATTTTTAGTAGAGACGGGGTTTCACTGTGTTAGCCAGGATGGTCTCGATCTCCTGACCTCGTGATCCACCCGCCTCAGCCTCCCAAAGTGCTGGGATTACAGGCGTGAGCCACCGTGCCTGGCCAATTCAACATGGTTTTTTGTTTTGTTTTGTTTTGTTTTTTGAGATGTAGTTTCGCTCTTGTTGCCCAGGCTGCAGGGCAGTGGCACGATCTCAGCTCACTGCAACCTCCACCTCCCAGTTCAAGCGATTCTCCTGCCTCAGCCTCTGGAGTAGCTGGGACTACAGGCGTGTGCCACCATGCCCAGCTAATTTTTGTATTTTTTTTAGTAGAGACAGACTTTCACCATGTTGGCCAGGATGGTCTTGATCTCTTGACCTCGTGATCCACCCGCCTCAGCCTCCCAAAGTGCTGGGATTACAGGCATGAGCCACCACGCCCGGCCAACATGGTCATTTTTATAGTCCCACACTACTGTGGAAAGTAAAGACTACCTGAATATGTATGTGTATGTGTATATATGTATGTATGCATCCTCACATATGTATCTCCACAATTGATTTTGTGTATTTATTTTTTGAGACAGGATCTCACTCTGTCACCCAGGCTGGAATGCAGTGGTGTGATTATGGCTCACTGCTGCCTTGACTACCTGGGCTCAAGCGATACTCCCAGCTGAGCCTCCTGAGTAGCTGGGACCACAGGCATGCACCACCACACCCAGCTAATTTTTAAAAAATTATCTGTAGAGACAAGGTCTCATGTTGCCAAGGCTGGTCTGGAAATCCTGGGCTCCAGTCCTCCTGCCTCGGCCTCTCAAAGTGCTGGGATTACAGATGTGAGCCACCACATCCAGCTTTCTCTACAATTTAAAAAAATGCAAATAGAGTTATATTGTTCTTCAACCTGCCCTTTTTGTTTGTTTGTTTTTGTTTTGTTTTGTTTTGTTTTAAGACAAGGTCTCACTCTGTCTCCCAAGCTGGAGTACAGTGGCACGATCTTGGCTCACTGCAGCGTCAACCTCCTGGGCTCAAGCGATCTTCCCACCTCAGCCATCTGATTATCTGGGACTACAGGCACACATCACCACGCCTGGCTGATTTTTGTATTTTTTGTAGAAACAAGGTTTTGCCGTGTTTCCCAGGCTGGTCTCAAACAATGATCCTCCCACGTCAGCCTTCCAAAGTGCAGAGATTATAGTCATGAGCCATGTCGCCCTGGCCTCACTTAATATATTTTTGAGGTTCATCTAAGTTACAGCATGTATCAGTACATGTTTCATTCCTTTCTGTGACTGAATAATATTCCATTGTACAGATATGTTACAATTTATCCATTCATCCACTGATGGACAATTTGGGTTTTTTTCACCTGTTGGCTATGATGAATACTGTTGTTTTTTTTTTTATATTTTTTTATTTTATTATTTTTTTTTGAGACAGAGTCTCGCTCTGTCGCCCAGGCTGGAGTGCAGTGGCACAATCTCGGCTCACTGCAAGCTCCACCTCCCGGGTTCACGCCATTCTCCTGCCTCAGCCTCTCTGAGTAGCTGGGACTACAGGCGCCCGCCACCATGCCCGGCTAATTTTTTTTGTATTTTTAGTAGAGACGGGGTTTCACCGTGGTCTCGATCTCCTGACCTCGTGATCCGCCCGCCTCGGCCTCCCAAAGTGCTGGGATTACAAGCGTGAGCCACCGCGCCCGGCCTGATGAATACTGTTGATATAAACATTTGTGTACATGTTTCTGTGTGGACATATGTTTTCAGTCCTTTTGGGTATATACCTAGGAGTGAAATTGCTAGGTTGTAAGGTACTTCTATGTTTGGACTTCATAAAAATTAAAAAGTTTTGTGTACCAAAGAACATTATCTGCCAGGCCCGGGTAATTGCAGCACTTTGGGAGGCTGAGGCAGGGGGATCACCTGAGGTCAGGATTTCGAGACCAGCCTGGCCAACATGGCGAAACCCTGTCTCCACTAAAAATACAAAAATTAGCTGGGCGTAGTGGCGAACACCTGTAATCCCAGCTACTCGGGAAGCTGAGGCAGGAGAATCGCTTGAACCCACGAGGCAGAGGTTGCAGTGAGCTGAGATCACGCCACTGCACTCCAGCCTGGGCGACAGAGTGAGACTCTGTCTCAAAAAAAAAAAAAAAAAAAAAAAAGTACATTATCAAGAATGTGATCAGGCTGGGCACAGTGGCTCACACCCGTAATCCAAGCACTTTGGGAGGCCGAAGCGGGAGGATTGCTAGAGGCCAGGAGTTAAAGCACAGCCTGGGCAACATGGTGAGACCCCATCTCTGCAATAAACATTTTCAAAGTTGTTGGTTTATTTTGAGTTAATTTTTGTAGATGGAACGAGGTGAAACTCCTGCTTCATTCTTTTATATGTAAATATACAGTTGTGCCAGCACCCTTTGTTGAAGAGACTATTCTTTCCTCTATTAAATGGGCTTGGTGCCGCGTGCAGTGGCTCACGCCAGTAATCCCAGCACTTTGGGAGGCCGAGGCGGGCAGATCACGAGGTCAGGAGATCAGGACCATCCTGGTTAACACGGTGAAACCCCGTCTCTACTAAAAATACAAAAAATTAGCTGGGCGTGGTGGCTCGCGCCTGTAGTCCCAGCTATGTAGGAGGCTGAAGCAGGAGAATGGTGTGAACCCAGGAGGCAGAGCTTGCAGTGAGCCAAGATTGTGCCACTGCACTCCAGACTGGGCAACAGAGTGAGACTCTGTCTCAAAAAAAAAAAAACAAAAAAAAAACAGGCTTGGTGCCCTTGTCAAAAATCAATAAGGCCAGGCGCAATGGCCCCCACCTGTAATCCCAGCACTTTGGGAGGCCAAGGCCTTTGTATTGCTTGAGTCCAGAAATTTGAGACCAGTCTGGGTAACATAGTGAGACCCCTATCTCTACAAAAAATTTAAAAAATTGACCAGGCACAGTGGCTCACACCTGTAATCCTAACACTTTGGGAGGCCTAGGTGGGCAGATCATGAGGTCAGGAGATTGAGACCATCCTGGCCAACATGGTGAAACCCCATCTCTACTAAAAATACAAAACTTAGCTGGGCATGGTGGTATGCGCCTATAGTCCCAGCTACTCAGGAGGCTGAGGCAGGAGAATCGCTTGAATCCCAGAGGCAGAGGTTGTAGTGAGCCGAGATCGTGCCACAGCACTCTAGCCTGGCAACAGAGCAAGACTCCATCTCAAAAAAAAAAAAAAAAAATTAAAAAATTAGCCAGGCATGGTGGTATGTGCCTGTAGTCCCACCTACTCAGGAAATTGAGGCAGGAGGATTGCTTGACCCTGTGAGAACAAGGCTACAGTGAGCCATGATCACACCACTGCACTCCATCCTGGGTGACAGAGCGACACCCTGTCTCAAAAAAAGGAAAAAAAAAGAAAAAAATGTCCAGCTACTTGGGAGACTGAGGTGAGAGAATCACCTGAGCTCAGGATGTTGAGGCTACAGTGAACCGTGATTGCACGCGCCACTGTTCTCCAGCCTGGGCTACAGAATAAGACCCTGTCTCACCAAAGAAAAAAAGGAAAAAAAATCAGTGGGCCAGGCTTGGCATGATGGCTCACGCCTGTAATCCCAGCACTTTGGGAGGCCAAGGTGGGTAGATCATCTATAGTCCCAGCTACTCAGGAGGCTGAGGCACAAGAATCGGCAGAGGCTGCAGTGAACCAAGATCGTGCCATTGCACTGCAGCCTGGGCAACAGAGACTGTGACTCAAAAAAAAAATTAGTGGGCCATAGATGTTTGGGTTTATTTCTGGGCTCTCAATTTTATTCCATGGGTCTATGTCTGTCTTTATGCTAATACCACACTATTCTAATTATAAGCTTTGCAGGGCCGGGCGCAGTGGCTCACGCCTGTAATCCCAGCACTTTGGGAGGCCAAGGCGGGCGGATCACAAGGTCAGGAGATCGAGACCATCCTGGCTAACATGGTGAAAACCCGTCTCTACTAAAAATACAAAAAAGGCCGGGCGCGGTGGCTCACGCTTGTAATCCCAGCACTTTGGGAGGCTGAGGCGGGCGGATCACGAGGTCAGGAGATCGAGACCATCCTGGCTAACATGGTGAAACCCCGTCTCTACTAAAAATACAAAAAATTATCCGGGCATGGTGGGGGGCGCCTGTAGTCCCAGCTACTCGGAGAGGCTGAGGCAGGAGAATGGCGTGAACCCGAGGGGCGGAGCTTGCAGTGAGCCGAGATTGCGCCACTGCACTCCAGCCTGGGCGACAGAGCGAGACTGTCTCAAAAAAAAAAAAAAAAAAAAAATACGAAAAAATTAGCTGGGCGTGGTGGCGGGCACCTGTAGTCCCAGCTACTTGGGAGGCTGAGGCAGGAGAATGGCTTGAACTCGGGAGGCAGAGCTTGCAGTGAGCCAAGATCACGCCACTGCACTCCAGCCTGGGTGACAGAGCGAGACTCCGTCTCAAACAAACAAACGAACAAAAAAACCTTTGCAATATGTTTTGAAATCAACCTGCATTTTTCACATAACCTGAATATCTTTCCATGTCAGACTGCTAAAAGCAATCTTATTCCTTTTAGTGGTTGCACAATGGTTCATTCTATGGTTAAACCACACAGTGATACAGTGATACAGTGATATTGAACTAGCCCCAGGTTGATGGACATCAGATTGCCTCCAGTTTTTTTCTCTCATGCTCAGTGCTGCGTTAATCATCCAAGTGTATATCTTTTTGTATATATGTGTGAATATTCCTGTAAGATCAACTTTTAGGGCTGGGTGCACTGGCTCACACCTGTAATTCCAGCACTTTGAGAGGTCAAGGCAGGAGGACTGCTTGAGCCCAGCAGTACAAGACCAGCCTGGGCAATGTAGTCAGACCTTGTCTCTACTAAAAATAAAAAGTTAGCCCAGCATGGTGGCATGCACCTGTGGTCCCAGCTACTTGGGAAGCTGAAGTGGAAGGATGGCTTGAGCCCCAGAGGTCCGAGCTGCAATGAGCCATAATTGTGCCACTGCACTCCAGACTGAGTGACAGAGCAAGACCCTGTCTCAAAACAAACAAACAAAAAACTTTCAGGAGAAGAAGTGTTGAGTCAAAGAGTGGTATGTGTTATTATTAAATTGCCCTCTAAAACTTATACCAGTGAACACTCTTAACCCAGTGCTTGCTTTTCAGATCACAAATTCTCACCTTTTAGTACATTGTAGGACCAGTTTGGTGGGTCTCAAGTTTGTCTTCGCCCATCTGAGAGGCAAAAAATAGTACTTCACTTTCATTTACGTATCACTAATTATGACTAATTTTCAGCATCCTTTCAAGGTTATTGACTTTTTTTTTTTTTGAGACAGAGTCTCGCTCTGTCACCCAGACTGGAGTACAGTGAATCTCAGTTCACCGCAACCTCCGCCTCCTGGGTTCAAGCGATTCTCCTGCTTCATCCTCCCAAGCAGCTGGGATTACAGGCGCACATCACGGCTAATATTTTTTATACTTTTAGTAGAGACAGAGTTTCACCATGTTGGCCAGGCTGGTCTTGAACACCTGGCCTCAAGTGATCTGCCCGCCTTAGCCTCCCAAAGTGCTGGGATTACAGGCGTGAGCCACTGTGCCCAGCGACTATTTTCTTTTCTTTTCTTTTTTTTTTTTTTAAGACAGAGTCTCGCTTTGTTGCCCGGGCTGGAGTGCAATGGCGTGATCTCAGCTCACTGCAACCTCCGCCTCCCAGGTTCAAGTGATTATCTCACCTCAGCTTCCTGAATAGCTGGGATTACAGGTGTCTGCCACCACACCTGGCTAATTTTTGTATTTTAGCAGAGACAGGGTTTCACCATGTTGGCCAGGCTGGTCTCAAACTCCTGACCTCAGGTGATCCGCTTGCCTCAGCCTCCCAAAGTGCTGGGATTACAGGCATGAGCCACTGTACCCAGCAACTGTTTTCTTTTGTGAATTTCCCACTTATATCTTTTTCACACTTTTTCTTATTGAGATGCTGGTCTTTTGTTGACGATTTATAAGAATACTTGCATATTAAGGCTCATATTATATTAAAATGGCCCAATTACTTGTTTGTCTCCTTGATTAGATTGTGCGCTCCTTGGAGGAAAGGAAGGTATCCTATCACCCTTGTATACATGGTGGCTAGCTTAGGGAATGAATAGCACATAATAGGAATTCACTGAAGAGATGTACACTTACCATATGGCAGGCTCTGTGCAAGATGTTGAGAATAAAAAGATGAACAGAAGAGAATCTTTGTTCTAACAAAGCTTACAGTCTGGTGCAAGCGATAGACATTCATTCTCATTCTGCAGGTTTATTGAGCAGCTACTCTGTGCCAGGTGCATAACGCCCATTGGAAGAGCCAGCCTATTAGGATGAGAAAAATGTCAGGACTGGGACTTTGCTAACCTGGTCCTGGGAAATCTGGGTGGGTCAGTTCCCCATCCCTGGTTATCAGTATCCCCATCAATAAAATGTGAGTAACTGGACCAAATTCTCTCATTTCTCATTGAGCATCCACCCATCTGTGCTGCTTTGGCTTTTGGAAAGTAGGAGTCAGAGTCCTGAGTTCAAATATTGGCTCTGTGCTGGGTGTGGTGGCTCATGCCTGTAATCCCAGCACTTTGGGAGGCCAAGGTGGGTGGATCACCTGAGGTCAGGAGTTTGAGACCAGCCTGGACAACGTAGTGAAACCCCGCCTCTACTAAAAATACAAAATTAGCTGGGCGCGGTGGCTCACGCTTGTAATCCCAGCACTTTGGGAGGCCGAGGCGGGCAGATCACGAGGTCAGGAGATCGAGACCATCCTGGCTAACACGGTGAAACCCCGTCTCTACTAAAAATACAAAAAAAATTAGCCGGGCGTGGTGGCGGGCGCCTGTAGTCCCAGCTACTCGGGAGGCTGAGGCAGGAGAATGGCGCAAACCCGGGAGGCGGAGCTTGCAGTGAGCTGAGATCGCGCCACTGCACTCCAGCCTGGGCGACAGAGCGAGACTCCGTCTCAAAAAAAAAAAATACAAAATTAGCCTGGTGTGGTGGCGCATGCCTGTAATCCCAGCTACTTGGGAGGCTGAGGCATGAGAATCACTTGAACCCGGGAGGCAGAGGTTGCAGTGAGCCAAGATTGCACCATTGCACTCTAGCCTGGGCAACAAGAGCGAAACTCCGTCTCAAAAAAAAAGTATATATATATATATATATATATATATATATATATATATATATGTAGGCTTTGCTACTTGTTAGCTGTGGCCTTGGGTGTGTGACTTGGCCTTTTTTTTTTTTTGGTGGGAGAGGGATGTGGGGAGGGACATGGTCTTGCTCTGTCGCTCAGGCTGGAGTGCAGTGGTGCGATTATGGCTCACTTCAGCCCCAACCTCCAGGCTCAAGTGATCCTCCCACCTCAGCCTCCCGAGTAGCTGGGACTACAGACGTGCACCACCACTCCCAGATAATTTATTATTTTTTGTAGAGATTGGGTCTCACTACGTTGCCCAGGCTGGTCTCGAACTCCTGGGCTCAAGGGATCCTCCTGCCTTGGCCTCTCTTGCAGGCGTAAGCCACTGTACCTGACCACTTAGCCTCTTGAAGGAATCTTCTTATAGGATTAAAAGTGATGGGAAGCCAAGAGCAGTGACTCACACCTGTAATCCCAGCACTTTGGGAGGCCTAGGCAGGCGGATCACTTGAGGTCAGGAGTTCTAGACCAGCCTGGTCAACATGGTGAAACCCTGTCTCTACTAAAAATACAAAAATTAGCTGGACATGGTGGTGCACGACTGTAGTCCCAGCTACTCGGGAGGCTGAGGCACAAGAATCACTTGAACATGGGAGGCGGAGGTTGCAGAGAGCTGAGATCGCGCCGCTGCACTTCAGCCTGGGCAACAGAGCAAGCCTTTGTCCCCCGAAAAATAAGTAAATAAATAATAAAAGTGATGGGACCTGATTTCAAGTAGTCAAAATCGTAGAGACAGCAAATGGGCTGGGCTATGGGCCAGAGGGTAAAGGGATGTAATTGTTTAATGGGTACAGAGTTTCAGTTTCACAAGATGAAAACAGTTCCCAAAACTGTATACCTGTACATGATTAAGATGGTAAAGTTTATGATATGTGTATTTTACCAAGATTTTTTAAATGAAAAACATTTTTTTTTTTTTTTTTTTGAGACAGAGTCTCACTCTGTCGCCCAGGCTGGAGTGCAATGGCACAATCTCGGCTCATTACAAGCTTTGCCTCCCGGGTTCACAACATTCTCCTGCCTCAGCCTCCCAAGTAGCTGGGATTACAGGCACCTGCCACCATGCCTGGCTAATTGTTTTTTGTATTTTTAGTAGAGACGGGGTTTCACCGTGTTAGCCAGGACGGTCTCGATCTGACATTGTGATCCACCCGCCTCAGCCTCCCAAAGTGCTAGGATTACAGGCGTGAGCCACCGTGCCAGCCTGAAAAACATTTTTAAGTGGTGGGACCTGTAGGGCTCCACGGGGCACCGAGCACAGGAAAGCGTGTGGTAAATAAAAGGTGACTGCCAGGGCTGTTGAGGGGCTGACTAGGGAAGGCCTGCTTCCTAGAAAAGGGGTGAGGCACAGGGCATTGGAGGGAGGCGTGCCTGGGAGGTCAGGAGTCCTGCCTATGCGGGAACCTGGACCAGCACCCTCGCTGCTTTGGGCCTCCTCTGTGAAGTGAGGCGTAGTCCCCTCCTGGGGCCAGCAAGTTGCTCTGTGACCTCGGCCAGCAAGCTCAAAGCCACGAGGGGCATGGCTCCTTGCGCCCCCTGCTGGCCGACTCGCGAATAACACACCCACAAGCCCCCAAGTTGCTCCCAACCAACCTGGCCAAGTTGCTGCGTTAAGGCAGCCTACGTGGCCCCCTGTACCCTTCTGCTCTTGGCTGAGAACCCCTTATGGCTTCTCCCTGCCTCCCTCCTAAGTTCCTGGAACCTACCTTCACCACACCCATAAGCTCACAGACACAGACACAGAGATGTGTGCACATGCTCAGGTGCAAGCTCTTGTATTTGGATCCTTTTGTTGTTTTGTTTTGTTTTTTTGTAGAGAAAGGGTGTTGTTATGTTGCCCAGGCTAGTCTTCAACTTCTGAGCTCAAGCGATCTGCCCACCTCAGCCTCCCAAAATGCTGAGATTACAGGTGTGAGCCACCATGCCCAGCCTCCATGAATTATTATTATTTCATACATAGAAAATTGATGTTTGGAGAGGTAAAATGGCTTGCCTCATGTCACACAGCCAGGGTCATCAAAGCCTGTGTTCTAATCCTTCCCCCATCTCTCACCACTGCCCTCCTCCTTGGGTGTGTACTTGGGGCCTGATCCTGGCTGTGGTAATAGAACAGACCTACCCTGTGGAGGGTGCAACATAACATTCACTTCTGGCTGGGCACGGTGGCTCACGCCTGTAATCTCAGCACTTTGGGAGGCCTCACGCCTGTAATCTCAGCACTTTGGGAGGCCGAGGCGGGCGGATCATGAGGTCAGGAGTTCAAGACCATCCTGGCCAACATGGTGAAACCCCATCTCTACTAAAGACACACAAAAAAATTAGCTGGGCATGGTGGCGCGTGTCTGTAATCCCAGCCACTCGGGAGGCTGAGGCATGAGAATCGCTTGAACCTGGGAGGCGGAGGTTGCAGGGAGCCGAGATCATGCCATTGCACTCCATCCTGGGTGACAGGGCGAGACTCTGTGTCAAAAAACAAACAAACAAACATTCACTCCTATGCCCAGTCTTACCTGGCCACACATAGGCCCGATGCACTGCCAGTCCCCTGCAATGGAAGCCGATCCTGGTTTCCAGCCCCAGCCCCAAGGCTGCAAGATTGTTTAAGCATATCCGTGTCCAGCACAGGTGCCACCCAGCTCCTTGACCCCCATGGAGCCAGTGATCTGGATACACAGAAGGCACCACCTTTCCTGAGAACTGGCAGTGCCCAGAGAAGGCAAGGGGCCAAGCCTGGGGCAGGGGAGAGAAGAGGGCCACAGCTGGGATCTGTTTCTCCTGAGTTTCTGCCCTGTGCTGACACCAGGTGTACAATCTGCTATAAGGCCTGCAGGAGCTCAATGTAAGTGTTGTTATTTTAGTATGATAGGAATTTCCTCACCTGTTAATGAGGGTGAGGATAACACCTGCTTTACAGAGTTGTTGAAAGGATCCAGTGACAGAAGTATTGGGACAGAGTGAGTCCTAGTAAATTAAAGCTGGTTGTATTATTAATATTATTCTCGGCCAGGTACGGTGGCTCACATTTGTAGTCCCAGCACTGGGAGGCTGTGGCAGGAGGATGCCTTGAGCCCAGCAGTTTGAGACAAGCCTGGGCAACACAGTGAGACCACATCTCTACAAAAAATACAAAAATTAGCTCAATTCACTTGAGATGATGAAGACATGACTTAGGATGTTGTCACTTCAGGAAAAAAAGACTGATTTGATAGACACAGAGTCCGATGTGGGGGAGAGTGTCAGAGAGAGAATTGATCTACCAGGCAACTGTGGATTTTTAACTCAGTGGTCAGAAGGCAGTAGAGTGGGGTCCTGGTAGGGTGAAATCCAGCTCCTCTTCTAGTCCTAGAAGAGGTAGCAGGATGTTGGGTCCAGGACAGGAAATGGCTAACCTAAGGGGACCCTTTGGCCCAGGATGGTTCCCATCCCAAGACACCCCTCGGTCCTGGGCCAGCGGATAGTTGGTCTTCATAGAACAGGCAGAGGGCACAGGGTGCCTCCCATGACCAGCCCTGGGCTTGGGCCTGCCCTTGGCCCGCTCGTCCCTTTAGCTGAGTGCCCTGAGCTAAAGCACCAGACTCCCTCCCTTGAGGTGACACCAAGGAATGTCCCTCCTGGGATGGCGGTAACACTACCCTTTGTTGCTCAAGGCACAGGTACTTAGTTTCAGGGGTCAGAGTACATACTTCAGGCCTCTCCTGGGAACCGCTCTCAAATCTAAGGAATGAGAGGGTGAGCTCTGGCATCCCCTTGTGTATTAGCCCATTCTCCCACTGCTATAAAGAACTGCGCAAGACTGGGTCATTTATAAAGGAAAGAGGTTTAATTGACTCACAGTTCCTCATGGCTGGGGAGGCCTCAGGAAACTTAAAATCATGGCAGAAGGGGAAGCAAACACGTCCTTCACATGGTGGCAGGAGAGAGAAGTGCTGAGCAAAGGGGGAAAAGCTCTTTATAAAACCATCAGATCTCCTGAGAACTCACTCATTATCGCCAGCACAGCAGCATGGGGGTAACTGCCCCCATGATTCAATTACCTCCCACTGGGTCCCTCCCAGGACACGTGGGGATTATGCGAACTGCAATTCAAGATGAGATTTGGGTGGGGACACAGCCCAACCCTATCACCTTGGATTCGATTCCTAGGGCTGTTGTAACAAACAAGCCACACTTCATTGTATTGCGTTTGGCAGATATCGTGGTCTTTACAAATTGAAGCTTTGTGAGAACCTTGCACCAAGCAAGTCTATTGTTCCCATTGTTCCAACAGAATGTGCTCCCTTAGGGTCTGTGTGTAATTCCCACAATAGTTAAAACTTTATCATTATTATTATATCTGATATGGTGATCTGTGATCAGTGATCTTTGATGTTACTATTGTGCTTGTTTTGGGGAACCACAAACCATGCCCATATAAGATGGTAAACTTCATAAATGCATGCGGGCCGGAGGCAGCGGCTCACAACTGTAATCCCAGCACTTTGGGAGGCCGAGGTGGGCAGATCACCTAAGGTCAGGAGTTCGAGACCAGTCTGACCAACATAGTGAAACCCCATCTCTACTAAAAATACAAAAATTAGCCAGACATGGTGGAATGTGCCTGTAATCCCAGCTACTTAGGAGGCTGAGGCAGGAGAATCGCTTGAACCCAGGAGGCGGAGCTTGCAGTGAGCTGAGATTGCGCAACTGCACTCCACCCTGGGCGACAAAGCAAGACTACGTTTCAAAAAAAAAAAAAAAGGCTGAACAAACTGAAAAACCAGCAGCTCTTTTTCAGTTCATCAGAAAATTAGGTCACAGGGTAACTTGCTGCCCCCAAACTGGAGAGGCAGAAAGGTAGATACAGAGAATCATGATTTGCCAGAGCAGAAACCTTCCCTGGAGTCAGCACCTGAGTGGGAAAACTTGAACTGCAACTGACGAATGTCTGGCAGCGTGGATGTGTGCTGCTGGTTAATGTTAGGTGGCAGCTGGACTGGAGTAAGGAATACCTAGAGAATGGTGAAGCATAACTTCTGGGTGTGTCTGTGAGGGTGTTTCCAGAGGAGATTGGCATGGGTGTCAGTGGACTGAGTGGGGGAAGATCCGTTCTCAGTGTGGGTGGCACCATGCAATTGGTTCACGGCTTGAATGAAAACAAAAGAGGAGAAAAGATTTTCCTCTTTCTGTCTCTGTCTCTCCTGGAGCTGGGAGATTCTCCTCCTCCTGCCCTTTGGATATCAAAACTCTAGGCTCTTCAACCTTGGACTGAGAATTACCCCAGTGTCGTCCCTGGTTCTGAGGCTTGCAGACTTGGACTGAGCCATGCTACTAGCACCTCTTGCAAATAGTCTGTCAGGGGACTTCTCAGCCTCCATTAATTGTGTGAGCCAATTTCCCTGTAAATCCCCTCTCATGCACTTTGGGAGGCCGAGGCGGGCGGGTCACAAGGCCAGGAGATCGAGAACATCCTGGCTAACACGGTGAAACCCCGTCTCTACTAAAAATACAAAAAAATTAGCTGGGTGTGATGGCGGGCACCTGTAATCCCAGCTGCTCAGAAGGCTGAGGCAGGAGAATGGTGTGAACCCGGGAGGCGGAGCTTGCAGTGAGCCAAGATCGTGCCACTACACTCCAGCCTGGGCAACAGAGCAAGATTCCGTCTCAAAAAAAAAAAAAAAAGGCTGGGCAAGGTGGCTCACCAGCATGATCTCGGCTCACTGCAACCTCCACCTCCTGGGTTCAAGCAATTCTCCTGTCTCAGCCTCCTGAGTAGCTGGGATTACAGGCATGCGCCACCACACCCAGCTAATTTTTGTATTTTTAGTAGAGATGGGGTTTCACCATGTTGGCCAGGCTGGTCTCAAACTCCTGACCTCAGGTGATCCACCCACCTCAGCCTCCCAAAGTGCTGGGATTACAGGCGTGAGTCACCGTGCTTGGCCAAGAGTAACTTTTTAAGTATGCCAGAGCATTCCTCCAAAACATTCTTTTTCTTTCTTTTCTTTTTTTTTTTTTTTTTTTTTTTTTTTTGAGATGGAGTCTCGTTCTGTCACCCAGGCTGGAGTGCAACGCACAGTCTCAGCTCACTGCAGCCTCCAAGCAATTCCCTTGCCTCAGCCTCCCGAGTAGCTGGGATTACAGGTATGAGCCACCATGTCTGGCTAATTTTTATGTTGTTAGTACAGACAGGATTTCACTGTGTTGGCCAGTCTGGTCTCAAACTCCTGATCTCAAGTGATCCGCCCACCTCAGCCTCCCAAAGTGCTGGAATTACAAGCGTGAGCCACTGGGCCTGGCCCAAAACATTCTTTTTCTTTTTTTGTTTTTTGAGATGGAGTTTCACTTTTGTTGCCCAGGCTGGAGTGCAATGGTGCAGAGGCTCACTGCAACCTCCGCCTCCCGGGTTTAAGTGATTCTCCTGTCTCAGCTTCCCCAGTAGCTGGGATTACAGGTGCATGCCATCACGCCTGGCTAATTTTTGTAGTTTTAGTAGAGATGGGGTTTCATCGTATTGGTCAGGCTGGTCTCAGACTCCTGACCTCAGGTGATCTGCCCTCCTTGGCCTCCCAAAGTGCTGGGATTACAGGTGTGAGCCACCATGCCCGGCCTTTTTTGTTGTTGTTGTTTTTTTGTTTTTGTTTTTGATTCATGGTCTCACTCTGTTGCCCAGGCTGGAGTGCAGTGGAGCAATTTTGGCTCATTGCAACCTCTGCCTCCTGGGCTCAAGCGATTCTCGTGCCTCAGCCTCCTAAGTAGCTGGGACTACAGGTGTGTGCAACCTCACCCAGCTAATTTTTGTATTTTTGGTAGAGACGGGGTTTTGTCATGTTGGCCAGGCTGGTCTCAAACTCCTGACCTCAGGTGACCCGCCCACCTCGGCATCCCAAAGTGCTGGGATTACAGGTGTGAGCCACCATGCCCGGCCTTGGCCGTTTGTATATCTTTTTTGGAAACATTCAGATTTATGATTTGCAGATATTTCCTTCCATTCCATGGGCTGTCTTTTCATTTTCTTAATGGGTATCCTTGAAGCACAAAAGTTCTTAATTTTGATGAAGTCCAGTTTATTTTTTCTTTTGTTGTGTATGTTTTGGATGTTATGTCTGAGAACCCCAAGGTCACAGAGATTTACTCCTATGTTTTCTTCTAGTTTTATTGTTTCAGTTCATACATTTAGTTTTTTTTTTTTGAGATGGAGTCTCGCTCTGTCACCCAGGCTGGAGTGCAGTGGCGTGATCTTTGCTCACTGCAAGCTCCGCCTCCCGGGTTTACACCGTTCTCCTGCCTCAGCCTCCAGAGCGGCTGGGACTATAGGCGCCCGCCACCACGCCTGGCTAATTTTTTGTATTTTTAGTAGAGACGGAGTTTCACTGTGTTAGCCAGGATGGTCTCAATCTCCTGACCTTGTGATCTGCCCGCCTCGGCCTCCCAAAGTGCTGGAATTACAGGCGTGAGCCACCTCACCCAGTCCATACATTTAGTTATGTGATTCACTTTGAATTAATTTTTGTGTATGGGCAGGGCATATGGTTCACGCATGTAATTTCAGCACTTTGGGAAGCTGAGTGAAGGGGTGGCCTGCCCCTCCACACCTGTGGGTATCTCGTCAGGTGGGACCAGAGACTGAGAAAAGAAGTAAGACACAGAGACAAAGTATAGAGACAACAGTGGGCCCAGGAGACCAGCACTCAGCATATCAAGGACCTGTACCGGCATCGGTTTCTGACTTTCCTCACTTTTTATTGATTATTATTTTTATTATCTCAGCAAGAGGAATGCGGTAGGAGAGCAGGGTGATAATAAGGAGAAGGTCAGCAAAAAAACATGTGAGCAAAAGAATCTATGTCATAATTAAGTTCAAGGGGAGGTACTATGCCTGGATGTGCATGTAGGCCGGATTTATGTTTCTCTCTGCCCAAACATCTCAGCGGAGTAAAGAATAACATTGTGGCAGCATTGCTGCCAACGTGTCTCGCCTCCCGCCATAGGGCGGTTTTTTTCCTATCTCAGAATTGAACAAATGTATAATCGGGTTTTATACTGAGACATTCAGTTCCCAGGGGCAGGCAGGAGACAGTGGCCTTCCTCTATCTCAACTGCAAGAGGCTTTCCTCTTTTACTAATCCACCTCAGCACAGACCCTTTATGGGCATTGGGCTGGGGGACGGTCAGGTCTTTCTCATCCCACGAGGTCATATTTCAGACTATCACATGGGGAGAAACCTTGGACAATACCTGGCTTTCCAAGGCAGAGGTCCCTGCGGCTTTTCGCAGTTCGTTGTGCCCCTGGTTTATTGAGACTAGAGAATGGGAATGACTTTTACCAAGCATACTGCTTGTAAACATTTTGTTACCAAGGCGTATCCTGCACAGCCCTAGATCCCTTAAACCTTGATTCCAGACAACACATGTTTTTGTGAGCTCAAAGTTGGGGCAAAGTGGCTGGGGCAAAGTTACAGATTAACAGCATCTCAGCAAAGCAATTGTTCAAGGTACAGGTCAAAATGGAGTCTCTTATATCTTCCCTTTCTCCATAGATACAGTAACAGTCTGATCTCTCTTTCTTTTCCCTACACTGAGGAAGGAGGATCACTTGAAGTCAGGGGTTCAAGAACAGCCTGGGCTAGCCAGGCGTGGTGGCTCATGCCTGCAATCCTAGCACTGTGGGAGGCCGTTGTGAGCAGAACAACTTCAGGCCAGGAGTTCAAGACCAGCCTGGCCAGTATAGCAAAACCCCATCTGTAATTAAAATACAAAATTAGCCAGGCTATAAGTACAGTGTGTACTTATAATCCCAGCTACTCAGGAGGCTGAGGCAGGAGAATCACTTGAACCCAGGAAGTCGAGGCTGCAGTGAGCTGAGAAGGCACCACTCCAGCCTGGGTAACAACGTGAGACCCTATCTCAAAAAAAAAAAAAAGAAAGAAAATAAAAAAATTATATTTGTGTATTCCGTGAGATAGAGGGTCCAGTCCAGATTCATTCTTTTCTTTTTTTTTTTTTTTTTTTTTTTTTTTTTTTTTTTTTTTTTTTTTTTTGAGACAGAGTCTCACTTTGTCTCCCAGGCTGGAGTGCAGTGGCGCGATCTTGGCTCACTGCAACTTCCATCTCCTGAGCTGAAGCAATTCTCTGCCTCAGCCTCCTGAGTAGCTGGGAGTACAGGTGTCCACCACCACGCCTGGCTAATTTTTTGTATTTTTAGTAGAGACAGGGTTTCACCATCTTGGCCAGGCTGGTCTTGAACTCCTGACCTCGTGATCAACCTGCCTCGGCCTCCCAAAGTGCTGGGATTACAGGCATGAGCTGCCACGCCCGGCCCCAAATTCATTCATTTACATGTAGATATTTAGTTGTCCCAGAACCATTTGTTCATTTGTTGACAATATTATTTCCCACCCACCACCTCCTTTTTTTTTGAGCCGGGATCTTGCTGTGTTGCCCAGGCTGGTGTGCAGCGGCGCAATCTCAGCTCACTGCAACCTCTGCCTCCTGGGTTCCAACGATGTTCCTTCCTCAGCCTCCCGGGTAGCTGGGACTACAGGTACGTGCCACTGTGCCCGGCTAATTTTGTATTTTTCATAGAAATGGAGTTTCACCATGTTGGCCAGGCTGGTATTGAACTCCTGACCTCAGGTGATCCATCCACCTCAGCCTCCCAAAGTGCTGGAATTACAGGCATGAGCCACCACACCCGGCCTCCCCACCTTTTTTTTTGAGACAGAGTCTCATTTTGTCGCTTAGGCTGGAGTACAGTGGCACGATTTTGGCTCACTGTGACCTCTGCCTCCCAGGTTCAAGCGATTCTCCTGCCTCAGCCTCACAAGTAGCTGGGGCTACAGTCATGTGCCACTACGCTCAGCTAATTTTTGTATTCTTATTAGAGATGGGGTTTCGCTGATCTCCAACTCCTGACCTCAAATGATCCTCCCACCTTGGCCTCCCAAAGTGTTGGTGTTACAGGCATGAGCCCCACTCCCAATTTTTTTTTTTTTTTTTTTTTTTGAGACACAGTCTCGCTCTGTCATCCAGGCTGGAGTGCAGTGAGTGGCGCAATCTCGGCTCACTGCATCCTCCACCTCCCGAGTTCAAGTGATTCTTCTGCCCCAGCCTCCCAGTAATGGGGATTACAGGTGCACACCACCATGCCTGGCTAATTTTTCTATTTTTAGTAGAGATGAGGTTTTAGCATGTTGGCCAGGCTGATCACAAACTTCTGACCTGAAGTGATCTGCTTGCCTCAGCCTCCCACAGTGCTGGAATTACAGGCGTGAGCCACCATGCCTGGCCCCCATTTGAGTTTCTTAGCATCTTATCAAATAGCAATTGTGAGAGTTTATTTCTGGACTGTCAGTTCTATTCAATTGACTTATATATCTATCTTTAAGCCAGTATCACACTTTCTCGCTTCCTGTATGTTTGTATTAAGCTTCCAAATTGTGCAGTGTGATTTCTTCAATTTTTTTTCTTCTTTTTCAGGCATTTACTTTTTTTTTTTTTTTTTTTGAGACATATCTCCCTCTGTCACCCAGACTGGAGTGCAGTGGTGGGATCATGGCTCACTGTAGCCTTGACCTCTCCAGGATCAAGTGATTCTCCCACTTTAGCTTCCCCAGTAGCAGGGACTACAGGTGTGCACCATCACACCTGGTCAATTTTTGTATTTTTGTAGAGATCATGTTTCAGTATGTTGCCCAGGCTGGTCTCAAACTCCTGGGCTCAAGAGATCCTCCTGCTTTGGCCTCCCAAAGTGCAGAGTTTACAGGTGTGAGACATATTGCCCTGCTTGAATTTGTTGATTGCATCTCCATGGTGTTATTTAACATGTTCTTCTGTCCCTGTATTTTAGTCATTCAACAGTGTGATCTAATTTAGGGCTGTTTTTACAGCAGGAATAATTTGCAGGTGGTGTGTGTGTTTCCAGAGTCAGAACATGTTTGGTTTATGCTCTTGGTGATATTCAGGGCTATCAGTGATCCTCTCCTGGATCATTTTTTAATTAGAGGTGATTTGTGCTTTGAAAGGGTCACTTGGGTTGCTGGGGGGTCTATTGTGTATGAGTAACAGGGTTCTTACAAGGACAGAGTCGGATAATCGTGCAACAGAGCACTTGGTTCTATTTCTAACACTCAATGACCGTATTGTTGTTGTTGTTATTGTTAGAACTGTGTGTGGGGGACCCAAGTCCTGAGCTCAGAGGCATTTTCTGGCCAGGGCTGTCTCCTCCCTTCTCCTCTGCCTCTGGAAAAGTCTGCAGTGCCCCCAAAGCTCTGGGAGGCATGTTCAGGACTGCAGCAGCCATCTCTGTGCACCTGGTGGGGCCCCTTTGGGGAAGGAAGGCTGGAGCCCCACTCACTCGGTGCTTGCACCAGACTGTAAGTGCCCTAACCCCAATACTCTGCCACCTGCATGGCCTGGGGCTTCTGGGGCCTGGCTCGTTCCTGGCTTCAAAGCTGTGCATGAGCCTTCTCTTTCAGGGAGCCCTCTTTAACTGCAGCCTGTATGTGGGCTTCTCCCTTGCCCCTGCTTCTCTAGTCTAGAACTTGTAGCTCTGCATCTGAATAGTCGGCTTGGGCTTTGTAGGGTGCTGCTTCCCATGATTCCCTGTGCCCATCCCAGAATCCAGTACATGGTAGAGGTTCAATAAATGTCAACTGAGCCAGGCGCGGTGGGGTTCCCGGGCCATGGAAGACCTGGCACTTACTCAAATGGTCCCCAAGGCCCCTCCAGGACAGGGGGGCCTGGTGTTGAGATTACTGTGGCTGCCACCCTGACCAGGTCCTTGCCAGCTTCTCCTCTGACCTTGGGCAGGTACCTGAGCCTCTTTGAGCCTCAGTGTCCTCATCTGTTAGATGGAGACTATTGTGGCACCTCTAGTGAGAGTGCAGTGGGAACTGAGCGAGGTGGAACTGAGCAAAATCCTGAGCCAGGGTTCACTGTTGGCCACAGCAGGCGGCTGAGAAGAATGTTGGATCCCCGGCTCCACAGCCCACCAGCCATCTGGGACTGGCAAACCCACAGGAACGGAAGGTTCCTCAGGGACCACAAAGCCCATGCGAGGTCCCTGCTGCTGAAGGGATTCTGAAGACAGGAGGAGCCAACTTACTTATCCAGGGTCACCCAGCCAAGGCGGGTTAGGACCTGAGTCTGGTGGCTCTCAGGTCTGGCCAGTTTCTTTTTTTTTTTTTTTTTTGGTGGAGTCTTGCTCTCTCGGGTCAGGCAGGAGTGCAGTGGCATGATCTTGGCCCACTGCAATCTCCACCTCCCAGGTTCAAGTGATTCTCAGGCCTCAGCCTCCTGAGTAGCTGGGATTAGAGGCATGTGTCACGACGCCCAGATAAGTTTTTTTTTTTTTTTTTCCCAGACTGAGTTTCGCTCTAATGCTCAGGCTGGAGTGCAGTGGTGTGCTCTCGCCTCACTGCAGTGTCTGCCTCCCAGGTTCAAATAATTCTTGTGCCTCAGCCTCCCGAGTAGCTGGGATTACAGGTGCGTGCTACCACGCCCAGCTAATTTTTGTATTTTTAGTAGAGATGGGGGTTTCACCATGTTGGCCAGACTGGACTCGAACTCCTGACATCAGGTGATCTGCCCGCCTCAGCCTCCCAAAGTGCTGGGATTACAGGCATGAGCCACTGCACCCAGCCCCTGGCCAGTTTCTGCACACCAGTGGCTGAGGAGGGAGCTGGCCTGGGAGGAACACCGGGAGGGGAGGGGTGAGCCAGGAGCCAGGACCCTGGGACCCTCCGAGGACTGAATTAGTGCCTCCCTCAGAGTTAGGACATGGCCTTGGGTCCAACAGGCCTAAGTCTGAGTGTGTGTGTTGTGTGGCCTTAAACACATCACTCCCTCTCCTGCACCCTCCAGCCTCTGTTTTCCACCTTCTGTTTTCTCGTTGATAAGATAGGCCTGGCCAGGTCATTCAGGGAATGAAATGGAAGTGCATAGCAAGACCTCTGTAAGTGGAGGCTGCTGCTGTCACTGTTGCCATTATCCTCCCTCTCCGCTCCACCCACCTCCTGCTCCTCTTCTTTAACCCTCAGCCCTTCCTGAGTCAGACTTTATCCTGGCCAAGTCAGGGCTCTGTCTCAGGACACATGGAGCCAGGGCTGGTGGAAGTCTCCACTGGGCAGGCGCCAGGCAGCCCCTGCAGGTTGGGGAGGTGGAGGCTGCTGGAGTCGGGAGGAGCCAGGCGAGGGTGTTGGAGCATAACAGGCTTGGGTGGCAGGCAGAAACCTGCCCTTCTGCAAACTCTGATCTCTTCCCCCTCCTGGGAGCAGACAGGATGGCGCTGTGGCCTGAAAGCAGCCGTCCCTCCTGTGTGCAAGCCCAGACCGCTGCACCCAGACAGATTCCATCTCTGACCTTCCACTTGTTTGTCTCCAGCTCGCCATGGCCAAACAACTGCAGGCCCGAAGGCTGGACGGGATTGACCACAACCCCTGGTGAGCTAGCTGGGCTGGGGAGGTGTGTGGGTGTCCCCTCGGGCATGGGTTGGCCATCCCTGGGTTTACAGCAACTCAGTAGTACCCCGGATGGTGGCGGTACACAGACTGCCAGATTCCAGCCATAGTTCAGGAGAGGCAGGGCCCGAGGGAGTGGGCTTGGTTCAAATTTCAGCTTTCTCCTGCATGACTGTGGCACTAGGACAGGTGACATACCTGCTCTGAGCCTCATCTCCCCAGCTGCAAAATGAAGAATTATACCTACCTGGAGAGTGTTGGGGAGGAGAAAGTGAAATGCTGTCCAAAGCCATTCACCCAGGCACCAGGCTAAGGCCTGTCCAAGGATGACTCTTTCTCACTTGGTATAGAGTCAGATAAACTAAGATAAGTAAGATAAGCAAGTAAGATACAGTCAGCTCTTCACTAGACATTTTCAGAGGTTGATACTGTTTTCTTTTTTGACCTGTTTTATTTTCATTTTATTCTTGAGATGGAGTTTTGTTCTTGTCGCCCAGGCTGGAGTGCAGTGGCACGGTCTTGGCTCACTGCAACCTATGCCTCCTGGCATAGGTTCTCCTGCTTCAGCCTCCAAGTAGCTGGGATTACAGGCGTGCAACACAATGCCCAGCTAATTTTTTTTCTTTTTTTTTCTTCCCCCCCAAGACAGAATCTCACTCTGTCACCCAGGCTGGAGTGCAGTGGCATCATCTCGGCTCACTGCAACCTCCCCCTCACAGGTTCAAGCAATTCTCCTGCCTCAGCCTCCCAAGTAGCTGGGATTACGGGCATGCGCCACTATGCCCAGCTAATTTTTTTTTTTTTTTTTTTGTATTTTTAGTAGAGATGGGATTTCACCATGTTTGCCAGGCTGGTCTCAAACTCCTGACCTCGTGATCCACCCGCCTCAGCCTCCCAAAGTACTGGGATTACAGGCATGAGCCACTGCACCTGGCCCTAATTTTTATATTTTTAGAGAAGATAGGGTTTCACCATGTTGTCCAGGCTGGTCTCAAACTCCTGACCTCAAGGGATTCTGCCCGCCTCGGCCTTCCAAAGTGCTGGGGAATACAGGGGTGAGCCACCGGGCCCAGCCAAAAATGATACATTTTAGACATATTTATTGGTATGCAAATTCAACTCAGCCAGGTCTTGACTCTGCTTCAAACTAGCCCCAAACCACATACCAGCCTCTTCATCCAGCTTCCCAGCCTTTCTCCCACCTGGAGAGGTGGGCACCAGGCAGGGCCAGAACAGAGGATTATGGGTCCAGAGATGATGTGTGCCTGGGCTGGTAGGGCCCTGTTCTGCCCAGAGTACAGTCAAGAGCATAAAACTTTGCTTGAGATGGAAGTAGAAAGGCTGGCTGTGCCTTGTACTAGCTGGGAGGCTTCAGGCAAGTCAGTCCACTCCTTACCCCACAGTGGTCCAGGAACAAGACGTGCCCCACAGGCCATTGTGAAGGTTATATGAGCAGAGCGTTTAACCGTGGTATTGACGAATCTGAGGAGGAGTCATGCAATCTGTACAGGGGGTCTCAACTAGTATTTGGAAAGAATAGAGTAGGATAGGACAGGACAGAAAATACTGCAGTAGATTGCACCAAGAAGGATGAAGCTTCCATTCCATGTTTGTGCTCCACAGGGTTGATGATGCAAAGGTGATTTCTTGGCCGGTAGTGGTGGCTCACGCCTGTACTCCCAGCACTTTGGGAGGCCAAGGCGGGTGAACCACCTGAGGTCAGGAGTTAGAGACCAGCCTGGCCAACATAGCAAAACCCCGTCTGTACTAAAAATACAAAAATTAGCTGGGTGTGGTGGTGGGAGCCTGTAATCCCAGCTACTTGGGAGGCTGAGGCATGAGAATCACTTGAACTCAGGAGGCGGAGGTTGCAGTGAGTTGAGATTGTGCCACTGCACTCCAGCCTAGGGGACAGAGCGAAACTCTATCTCTCAAAAAAAAAGAAAAAAAAAGATGATTTCTTCCTGTGGGTCATGGTGGAAGAACTTGGAAAGCCCCTGGGCTGATTCCTGCAATTAGCAATGTGCCTGACTGACCTAATCTCAACGCAGGGGACCAGCTGTGACACTCAGGCAGATCTTTAGGCCAGGACAGTTGCTGGTTGTCCAGTTTTTGTTTTTCTTCTGTGTGTGTTTTTTTTGTTTTTTTATTTTTGTTTTTGTTTTTGTTTTTTGTTTTTTTTTTTTTTTTGAGACGGAGTCTCGCTCTGTCGCCCAGGCTGGAGTACAGTGGCGCAATCTTGGCTCACTGCAACCTCCGCCTCCCGGGTTCACGCCATTCTCCTGCCTCAGCCTCTCCGAGTAGCTGGGACGACAGGCGCCCGCCACCACGCCCGGCTAATTTTTTGTATTTTTAGTAGAGATGGGGTTTCACCGTGGTCTCCATCTCCTGACCTCGTGATCCGCCCGCCTCGGCCTCCCAAAGTGCTGGGATTACAAGCGTGAGCCACCGCGCCCGGCCTTGTTTTTGTTTTTTAAAACAGAATCTCGGTCTTGTTATCCAGGCTGGAGTGCAATGGTGCGATCTCGGCTCATTTCAACCTCTGGTTCCTGGGTTCAGGTGATTCTCCTGCCTCAGCCTTCCAAGTAGCTGGGATTACAGGCCCCCGCCACCATGCCTGACTAACTTTTATATTTTTAGTGAAGACAGAGTTTCACCATGTTGCCCAGGCTGGTCTCAAACTCCTGACCTCAGGTGATCCGCCCACCTTGGCCTCCCAAAGTGCTGGGATTACAGGCATGAGCCACCACGCCCGGCCGGTTGTCCAGTTTTTCTAAACAGGCCGAAATCCAGGTCACCATGGAAGGCTGGGCTGGTGCCGATTCTCCGTTTGTTACCCAGGGTGGAGTTTGTCAAACTGGCCAGTGAGCATGACGTCGTGAACTTGGGCCAGGGCTTCCCGGATTTCCCGCCCCCAGACTTTGCCGTGGAAGCCTTTCAGCACGCTGTCAGTGGAGACTTCATGCTCAACCAGTACACCAAGGCATTTGTGAGTCTCTCCATCTCTCCTGGAGGTACTGGGGGAGGAAGGGGGCAGGGATTTCTGGACATCAAGCCCACACAGGTGTCAGGCTTCAGGGGACAGAGCCAGAGGATTCTGTTTGACCATAGTTCGGTGTTTACTGAGCGTATCCTCTGTCCCAGAGCCTGTGCCTTGTGGTCTAGTGGGGATGGTAGACAAGAAGGCAGTAATGACAGGCAGTTGATACATGCGTGATGGAGAAGGATGGGATACTGCGTGAGTAAGAAAGTGGAAATGAAACCTGGGGAGGGGGCTGGAGAGATGCATGAAGACTTCCTGGAGGAGGTGACACTTAAACCAAGTCCTGAAAGACGAGCTACTGATTGGATTACACAATAAATCCAAATGTTTTCCGGAAAGGACCACATAGTAAATATGTGACACTGCTTGGATTAGAACAGTGGTTCTTTTTTTCTTTTTCTTTTATGAGACAGGGTCTCACTCTGTCATCTAGGCTGGAGTGCAGTGGTGCAATCATGGTCCACTGCAGCCTTGACCCTGCCAGGCTCAAGTGGTCCTCCCACCTCAGCCTCTGGAGTAACTGGGACTACGGGTGTCCATCACCATGCCCAGCTAATTTTATTTATTTATTTATTTTTGAGTCAGGGTCTCACTCTTGTCACCTAGGCTAGAGTGTAGTGACATGATCACGGCTCACTGCAGCCTCTACCTCGTGGGGCTCACATGATGTGCCATTTCCTGGGGCTCATGTGATCCTCCCACCTCAGCCTCTAGAGTTGCTAGGACAACAGGGGTATGTCACCTCGCCCAGCTAATTTTTTTTGTATTTTTTGTAGATACAGGGTTTCACCATGTTGCTCAGACTGGTCTCAAACTCCTGGGCTCAAGTGATCCTGCCACCTCGGCCTCCGAAAGTGCTGGGATTACAGGCGTGAGCCACTGAAACCTCATTCTGTTCATTCTGTTTTTTGTGTTTTTTTTGACATAGAGTCTCTGACGCCAGGCTGGATTGCAGGGGCGCCATCTCGGTTCACTGCAACCTCTGCCTCCCGGGTTCAAGAGATTCTCCTGCCTCAGCCTCCCGAGTAGCTGGGACTATAGGGGTGCGCCCCCATGCCCAGCTAATTTCTGTATTTTTTTTTTTTTTAAGACAGTCGGCCGGGCGCAGTGTCTCAAGCCCGTAATCCCAGCACTTTGGGAGGCGAGGCGGGCGGATCACAAGGTCAGGAGATCGAGACCATCCTGGCTAACACGGTGAAACCTCGTCTCTACTAAAAATAGAAAAAAAGTCAGCCGGGCGTGGTGGCAGGTGCGTGTAGTCCCAGCTACTTGGGAGTCTGAGGCAGGAGAATGGCGTGAACCCTGGAGGCGGAGCTTGCAGTGAGCCGAGATCGCACCACTGCACTCCAGCCTGGGCGGCAGAGTGAGACCCCATCTCAAAAAAAAAAAAAGCTCTTCCACAGGAGGCCTACACGCCGCCGCTTGTGTTGCCGCCATGTCTCTAGTGATCCCTGAAAAGTTCCAGCATATTTTGCGAGTACTCAACACCAACATCGATGGGTGGCGGAAAATAGCCTTTGCCATCACTGCCATTAAGGGTGTGGGCCGAAGATATGCTCATGTGGTCTTGAGGAAAGCAGACATTGACCTCACCAAGAGGGCAGGAGAACTCACTGAGGATGAGGTGGAACGTGTGATCACCATTATGCAGAATCCACGCCAGTACAAGATCCTAGACTGGTTCTTGAACAGACAGAAGGATGTAAAGGATGGAAAATATAGCCAGGTCCTAGCCAATGGTCTGGACAACAAGCTCCGTGAAGACCTGGAGCGACTGAAGAAGATTCGGGCCCATAGAGGGCTGCGTCACTTCTGGGGCCTTCGTGTCCAAGGCCAGCACACCAAGACCACTGGCCGCCGTGGCCGCACTGTGGGTGTGTCCAAGAAGAAATAAGTCTGTAGGCCTTGTCTGTTAATAAATAGTTTATATACAAAAAAAAAAAAAAAAAAAAAGTCTCGCACTGTCGCCCTGGCTGGAGTCTGGAGTGCAGGGGCACGATCTCGGCTCGCTGCAACCTCCACCTCCACCTCCCCGGTTCAAGCCATTCTCCTGCCTCAGCCTCTTGAGTAGCTGGGATTACAGGCGCCCACCACTACGCCCAGCTAATTTTTGTATTTTTAGTAGAGACGGGGTTTCACCGTGTTGGCCAGGCTGGTCTCGAACTCCCGACCTCGTGATTCGCCTGCCTCGGCCTCCCAAAGTGCTGGGATTACAGGCGTGAGCCACCGCACCTGACCGCACTCTTTCTTTTTAATGGCCGCATACTGTTCTGTTGCCTGGATGTGCCATAATTTATTTAAGCAGTCCTGCACTGATGGACTGCTTCTGCTATCTCAGTATCATAAGCAATGCCACAGCAAATATCCATGTGTGGACATCTTTGTATACATATGTATTTCCCTAAGATAAATTCCTAGAAGTAAAACTAGCAAATGAAAGGCTATAAATATTTATAAATACAATAGGTGGATAGTGTTTAGAAACAGTGTGTGCCTATAATCCCAGCTACTTGGGAGCCTGAGGCAGGAAGATCGCTTGAGCCCAGGAGTTTGAGGCCAGTGCAACATAGTGAGATCCTGTCTCAAAAATAAATAAACAACTAAGTAAATAATGGCCCTCCAGTAAGGTTTACTCATTTACATCCCTGTCAATAGGCTGGTCTCAGAGCTGGTTGGAAAGTTCCTTCTTTGATCAAAAAATAAAAATAAAAAAAATTTGGGTATGTATCTTTTTCTTGCTGCTTTTTCTTTTCTTTCTTTCTTTCTTTTTTTTTTTTTTAACTGGAGACAGGGGCCGGGTACGGTGGCTCACGCCTGTAATCCCAGCATTCTGAGAGGCTGAGGCTGGCAGATCACCTGAGGTCAGGAGTTCAAGACCAGCCTGCCCAACATGGTGAGACTCCATCTCTAATAAAAATTAGCTGGGCATGGTGGTGGGCACCTGTAATCCAAACTACTTGGGAGGCTGAGGCACAAGAATCGCTTGAACCCGGGAGGCGGAGGTTGCAGTGAGCCAAGGTGGTGCCATTGCACTCCAGCCTGGGTGACGACAACAACAACAACAACAAAATAGAGACAGGGTCTCCTTATGTTACCCATGCTGGTCTCAAACTCCTGGGCTCAAGGAATTCTCCCACCTTAGCCTCCCCAAGTGCTGGGATTACAGGTATGAGCCACTGTGCCCAGCCTCATTAAATATTTTACCTCTTTCTTGTATGTTGCAATATTTTTCTCTTCCTGTTTTGACTTTGCTCATGGTGCCTTTTATTTTTATTTAATTAATTAATTTATTGTCTAAGACAGAGTCTCAATTTTATTGCCCAGACTGGTGTGATCATAGCTCACTTCAGCCTTGATCTCCTGGGCTCAAGCAATCCTCCTGCCACAGCCTCCCGAGTACCTGGGACTACAGGCACGTGACACCATACCTGGATAATTTTTTTGATTTTCCGTCAGTAGAGACGGAGTCCCTCTGTGTTGCCCAGGCTGTTCTCAAACTCCTGGCCTCAAGCAACTCTCCTGTCTCATTCTCCCAAATGCTAGGATTACAGGCATGAGCCACTGTGCCTGGCCTGTGCCTCTTGTTGTACAGAAAATTTTTATTTTTGTATGGCCAAATCTGGTTTAGTGAGTTACTGAGTTAAGTTCTAGACAAGGTTTTGATCACTTGGCTTAGCCTTGAGTATTTTTGTTTTGTGTTGTTTGTTTGTTTGTTTTTGAGACGGAGTCTTGCTCTGTTGCCCAGGCTGGAGTGCAGTGGCACGATCTCGGCTCACTGCAAGCTCCGCCTCCCGGGTTCACGCCATTCTCCTGCCTCAGCCTCCCGAGTAGCTGGGACTATAGGTGCCCGCCACCACGCCCAGCTAATTTTTTGTATTTTTAGTAGAGACAGGGTTTCACCTTCAGTATTTTATAAGTGTCCTCAGCAAACAAGTTTCTGGATCTAATCTTCCTCTCAAAAAGGGGTGCTTACAAAGCTGCAACATGAGGTTCCTGACCCTCAACTGTGTGTGACTTTAGACAAGTAATTACTTTTCTCTGGGTCTCTATTTTTCTACCTGTCAAATAGTGGGGATCAAGCCAGGCGCGGTGGCTCACATCTGTAATCCCAGCACTTTGGGAGGCCAAGGCAGGCGGATTACCCAAGGTCAGAAGTTCGAAACCAGCCTGGCCAACATGGTGAAACCCCGTCTCCACTAAAAATACAAAAATTAACCAGGCATGGTGGTGCGTGCCTGTAGTCCCAGCTACTTGGGAGACTGAGGCAAGAGAATCACTTGAACTCAGGAGGCGGAGGTTGCAGGGAGCCGCGATTGTGTCACTGCACTCCAACCTGGGTGACATGAGTGAGACCCTGTCTCAAAATAAATAAATAAATAAATAAAAGCCTCTCCTGCAAAGCTGCTGGGAGGATCAAGTGGGCACAAACATGCTTCTTAAACTTAGAGATGTGGAAAGTGGGGAGTTTCTACTGCCTTGCGGGCTCTTGGACTGAGGTTCATGGAGGCAAGTACTTCCTCTGGTTCTCTGCTAAATCCCTGCCCTGGGCTCCGGGCCTGGCACAGAACAGGCCCTATGGCAAATGCTGGTGGAGGAGATGGAGGAGCTTAGCACTGGATATCTGAGTCAGTGCAGGCCTGGTGGTTGGGACTCTGGCGTCTGGGGCCATATAGATTGTGTGACCTTTACCTCCCAGAGTACACAGGATCACAATAGCACCTGCCCCTGGGTTGTTGAGAGGATGAGATCAAAGAAATCCCACAAACAGCTTGGTGTGTAGAGGAATCCAGAGTGTTGAAAGCTGATCTATTCCACGTCCCCTGGGGCCCAGACTACCGGTACCTGACTCTGCCCCCAGGCCTGCTGCTGGAAGGTGCTAGAATTGCCTAGATACAGCTGGGCCAGAGGATGGGCCCAGGCTGAGCTGGACAGTTGACCCCTGCTGTCCTGGCAGGGTTACCCACCACTGACGAAGATCCTGGCAAGTTTCTTTGGGAAGCTGCTGGGTCAGGAGATGGACCCGCTCAGGAATGTGCTGGTGACCGTTGGTGGCTATGGGGCCCTGTTCACAGCCTTCCAGGCCCTGGTGGACGAAGGAGACGAGGTGAGTGGGCAAGACTTGGGCTGAGTGGGACTGAGAGGTCAGGGCCGTGCTGACTCCAGCTGATTTGACCCTTATATCAGGTCATCATCATCGAACCCTTTTTTGACTGCTACGAACCCATGACAATGATGGCAGGGGGTCGCCCTGTGTTTGTGCCCCTGAAGCCGGTAAGGATGCTAGGTAGAGGATGGATGGGCAGAGGGATCCAAGGCGTGGGCTGAGTTGGACCCTGGGAGTTGGAAAAGGAGGAAGGAAGTGAAGGAAGCCAGTTCCCCTAAGCTGGGAGGGCAGAGGGGAGGTGTGTGTGTTGGGATCCCAGGGGAGAGAACGTGGGGATGGATGCTGGGGGAAGACCTGCATGTTAGGTGGGTAAGTGGTACCACCCCGTGCCACCTGCTCTTGCAGGGTCCTATCCAGAATGGAGAATTGGGTTCCAGCAGCAACTGGCAGCTGGACCCCACGGAGCTGGCCAGCAGATTCACATCACGCACCAAAGCCCTGGTCCTCAACACCCCCAACAACCCCCTGGGCAAGGTACTGGAGGGACCTCCTTCCCTGGCCCCCTGCGGACCTAGTCATGTCTCTTGCACTGTTACTGAGTTGCTGCTGTGGGGCTTCCGTTTCTTCATTTGTGTGTGGGAGGGCCACACACAATGAGCTCTGAGGACCAAGACTCCAGAGGTCCCAGGACAGGGGCAGGAATCCCCAGGGAAGGCCTGAGGGCTGGGACAGTGAACTGGGCTGGGAGCCACCATCACTTCCCAGTGACCCTGGAATAGTGACTATGCCTCTCGAAGTATCTCATCTGTAATGTGGGAACCTGAGGGAACTGACCTCGTGGTCGGTGTTGCAGGGATCCAATGCGATGGTGCAGAACAGCCCTTAGCACTGGGCTTGGCTGTATTCGCCATTTATTTTTTTGAGATGAAGTCTCGCTCTGTCTCCCAGGCTGGAGTGCAGTGGCGTGATCTTGGCTCATTGCAACCTCTGCCTCCTGGGTTCAAGCAATTCTCCTGCCTCAGCCTCCCGAGTAGCTGGGATTACCGGCACCTGCCACCCTGCCCAGCTAATTTTTGTGTTTTTAGTAGAGACGGGGTTTCTCCATATTGGCCAGGCTGGTCTCAAACTCCTGACCTCCAGTGTTCCGCCCACCTCGGCCTCCCAGAGTGCTAGGATTACAGGCGTGAGCCACTGCACCTGGCCACAGCTGTGTCCTTTAACCTCTCTGAGTAGGCCTCTGTGTTTGGGGACGGTCGCAGCTGCAGGTCTGTGCTCTCCTTGGGCATCCGTAGGTGTTCTCCAGGGAAGAGCTGGAGCTGGTGGCCAGCCTGTGCCAGCAGCATGACGTGGTGTGTATCACTGATGAAGTCTACCAGTGGATGGTCTACGATGGGCACCAGCACATCAGCATTGGTGAGCCAAGCCAGCCTGGGGCCCCTCCCCTGCACATTGGTGGGAGGGCTTTGACCCCACCTGAGAGTCAGCGCAGGCCTGGTAGTTAGAACCCAGGGTTCTGGAGCCCTGAAGATCCTGTGACCTTTGCCTCCCAGAGTACACAGTGTCACAATAGCACCTGCCTCCCTGGTTGTCGAAAGGATGAGGTCAAATAAATCCTATGCCGGGCATGGTGGCTCACACCTGTAATCCCAGCACTTTGGGAGGCTGAGGCTGGCAGATCACTTGAGGTCAGGAGTTTGAGACCAGCCTGGCCAACATGGTGAAACCCCATCTGTACTAAAAGTACAAAAATTAGCTGGGCATGGTGGCGCGTGCCTGTAGTCCCAGCTACTCAGGAAGCTGAGGTAGGAGGATCACTGGAACCTGGGCGGCGGAGGTTGCAGTGAGGCAAGATGGCGCCATTGCATTCCTGCCTGGGCAACAGAGCGAGACTCCATCAAGCAAGCAAGCAAGCAAGAAGGGAGGAAGGGAGGGAGGGAAGGAGGGAAGGAGGGGTGGAGGGAAGGAGGGGTGGAGGGAGGGAGGGAAGGAGGGAAGGAGGGATGGAGGGAGGGAGGGAAGGAGGGAAGGAGGGAAGGAGGGAAGGAGGGGTGGAGGGAGGGAGGGAAGGAAGGAAGGAAGGAAGAAAGGAAGGAAGTTCTGCAAATAGCTTAGTATGTAGAGGAATCCAGGATGTCGAAAGCCTATGTGTGTCCCCTGGGGCCCAGACCACCATCCTCCCCCATCGCCCCCACCCCAGTCTCAGCAGCTGTTCTATTCGGCCTTGGGCAGCCAGCCTCCCTGGCATGTGGGAACGGACCCTGACCATCGGCAGCGCGGGCAAGACTTTCAGCGCCACTGGCTGGAAGGTGAGTTGCTGAGGGTGGGAGGTCACCACCCCCTGCAAGATCCTTGGCAAGTGAGGTAGGCCTGGGAATGAAGAAGGCTTTAGCCAGGCCTGGAAGGACCTCCCCACCTACCTGTGCCCCTGCTCCAGGTGGGCTGGGTCCTGGGTCCAGATCACATCATGAAGCACCTGCGGACCATGCACCAGAACTCCATCTTCCACTGCCCCACACAGAGCCAGGTGAAGAGGGGCAGGACATCATGGGGGAGTGGGGGGACAACAAAAGAGCCCAGGCTGGCCCCCATGTCAGGGAACAGCTGATCTATCTGTGTGTCCATCTGCCCTGCCTAGGCTGCAGTAGCCGAGAGCTTTGAGCGGGAGCAGCTGCTCTTCCGCCAACCCAGCAGCTACTTTGTGCAGTTCCCGCAGGCCATGCAGCGCTGCCGTGACCACATGATACGCAGCCTACAGTCAGTGGGCCTGAAGCCCATCATCCCTCACGGCAGCTACTTCCTCATCACAGACATCTCAGACTTCAGTGAGTGAGACTGGCCGGTCTGGGCAGGGCGCAGGGGCTGGAGGCTGCAGGGGGCTCAGTGTGGCTGTTGTCTCCCAGAGAGGAAGATGCCTGACTTGCCTGGAGCTGTGGATGAGCCCTATGACAGACGCTTCGTCAAGTGGATGATCAAGAACAAGGTGGGCTGGGCCTCTGCCAGGCAGCCACGTATGGTTTCACAGGTTGTGTGCTGCTCAAGGGTGCCCAGGCAAGAGGCTCCTGGGCTAGATCTTAGTCCAGCCTCTGCCGTGAACTTTGGGGCAGGGTTGTATCCACTTCAAAGAACGAGCAGCCTGTTTCTTTCTTTTTTTTTTTTTTTTTTTTTGGTTGAGATGGAGTCTCACTCTGTCGCCCAGGCTGGAGTGCAGTGGCACTATCTCAGCTCACTGCAACCTCCGCCCCCCAGTTTCACGCCATTCTCCTGCCTCAGCCTCCCGAGTAGTTGGGACCACAGGCACCTGCCACCACGCCCAGCTAATTTTTTTGTATTTTTAGTAGAGATGGGGTTTCACCATGTTAACCAGGATGGTCTTGATCTCCTGACCTCGTAATCCGCCTGCCCCAGCCTCCCAAAGTGCAGGGATTACAGGCGTAAGCCACCGCGCCCGCGCCCGGCCTTTTTTTTTTTTTTTTTTTTTTTTGAGACAGAGTCTCACTCTGTCGCCTAGGCTGGAGTGCAGTGGCGCAATCTCAGCACACTGCAACCTCCACCTCCAGGGTTCAAGCGATTCTCCTCCCTTAGCCTCCTGAGTAGCTGGGTAGCTGGGATTACAGGCATGTACAACCACACCTGGCTAATTTTTGTATTTTTAATAGAGACGGGGTTTCACCATGTTAGTCAGGCTAGTTTCCAACTCCTGACCTCAGGTGATCCACTCCCCTTGGCCTCCCAAAGTGCTGGGATTACAGGCGTGAGCCACCGTGCCTGGCCCGAGGAACCTGTTTCTAACTTGCACAGAGATGCTGTGTGGGCTGGCAGGATTTCCTGCCTCTTTGGATCTCCATCTTCCCATCTGTACAGTGAGGAGTTGGCCCATTAACTCTGAGGTCCGTCCAGGTTCCATCTGTGACTCTAAGGCTTTGTTCTTCTCTGGCTCTGCCCTGACCTGCTCCATGATCCTCCCTCTCTCAGCCTCCATCTGCCCTCTATACCCAGGGAGGGACTTGGAATGATGTTCTGGGATTCTTTTCTTCTGATTTTGTGTTTGTTTTTGTTTTGGATGAATTTTCTCTCCTTTGCCCAGGCTGCAGTGAAGTGGCGCAATCCCAGCTCACTGCAACCTCCACCCCTGGGTTTAAGCAATTCTCCTGCCTCAGCCTCCCAAGTAGCTGGGATTACAGGCATGTGCCACAATGCCTAGCTAATTTTTGTATTTTTAGTAGAGATGGGGTTTGGCCATGTTGGCCAGGCTGGTCTTGAACTCCTGACCTCAGGTGATCCACCCGTCTCAGCCTCCCAAAGTGCTGGGATTATAGGCGTGAGTCACCGCACCTGGCCTTGTTCCTCTGACTTTGATGCGGCACTAGGTGCTGGATTGGAGCTGACTCTCCTTCCCTTCCTGGTGGTGGGAACCTCTCTGTCCCTTCCTGAGCCAAGGCCTGCTGGTCCACAAGGCCGTGTTGAGACATGTCTTTCCTCCTCCCCAGGGCTTGGTGGCCATCCCTGTCTCCATCTTCTATAGTGTGCCGCATCAGAAGCACTTTGACCACTATATCCGCTTCTGTTTTGTGAAGGTAAAGGGTGGGGCTGGGGGAGGAAAGACCTCACAGAGCTTCCCGAGGCCCACTGGGCGCATGGGGAGAGCGTAGGACTAATCTGTGCTGGTGCAGGATGAAGCCACGCTCCAGGCCATGGACGAGAAGCTGCGGAAGTGGCAGGTGGAGCTCTAGCCCTGAAGTCACGCCTTGGCCCCGGCATCCCCACGCGCCCGCAGAGATCCTCTCTGAGTGTCTGTCTTTGTCCAGGTTTCAGACATTTCCAGGTTGGGGAAGATGCTATTGGGAAACCTCTTCTCTGTGACACAGAATGTTCTGGGTGGGAGCCGCCCTTCATCTTAGAGAACCAAGTGCCTCCTGCCTGAAAGGTGAGGGTGGCCTGACCTGGGCCTCTCCCTGCCCCTCCGTAGGTGGGTTTGTAGGGCCTTGTGTTTCTTCTGGTCTCTCCAGGCTTGGCTGAGACCGACGGTGGAGTCCCACCATGTATCGATCACATCCAAGCCCTGCATGACCCCTGCTAAGACCCAGGCATAACCTCACCTTTCCTGGCTCATCTTGGCCTTGGGGAGTTGCCTTTAGACTTGAGTCCTCAAGCCACTCCTTTTCGTCCATAATAAAACGTTTAAGTTATTCAAATCCTTATTGATGGCTTCTCTCTGCTTCACACTCGTGCTGATGGCTGATCTAACTTGTTAAGAATGCCCAAGAGAAGCTCAGACACCCCCGCAACTTTGTAGAAATGGTTTCTGTAGTCACATAGTGGCACAACCAGGCCTAGAACCCAAGGCCCTCAAATGAATTCCTCACTATTAATCTTTGTTGTTGTTGTTTTGTTTTTGAGACAGAGTCTCGCTCTGTCACCCAGGCTGGAATGCAGTGGCATGATCTTGGCTCATTGCAACCTCCACCTCCTGGGTTCAAGCAATTCTCCTGCCTCAGCCTCCTGAGTAGCTGGGACTACAGGCACCCGCCACCACACCCAGCTAATTTTTGTGTTTTTGTAGAGATGGGGTTTCACCATGTTGGCCAGGCTGGACTCAAACTCCTGACCTCAGGTCGTCTGCCCGCCTCGGCCTCCCAAAGTGCTGGGATTACAGACGTGAGCCACCATAGCTGGCCTCTCATATTAATCTGATGGTAGCAGTTATTGGTGCTGGGTATGGTGGCTGGGGTGGGGGTGTCGTGTGTGTGTGTGTGTGTGTGTGTGTGTGTGTGGAGGGGATTGGAGTTTGTGACAAGGAAGACATGGACATTCCCATGGGGTGAGAGAACAGCACAGTGGGGGCCAGGAGGACTGGGGACTTAAATAATTGCCAGGAGGAGGACTGAATGTTGATTGTGCAAGCCCTACCTGCCAGGCACTCGGACGCACATCATCTTACACAGCCTCTGAGACTGAGACCTGAGTTATCTCCAGTTCACAAGAGAGGAAAGCACTCTGGAGGTGAGGGGAAGTGGCGTGCCCAGGCCTTCTAGCTGGCCCCGATTGAGTCTCACTGGATAGCAATAGTAGCTCCTGAATTTCTTTGAAAGGTGATGTTAGGGGCCTGGTCTCGAAGTTGCATTTGCATAGCAAGCACATGGGTTTGGCGCATATCATATGTTTAACTGGGGGATGTGATAGGAATATATCATATAATAAAATATATATTCGGTCTTTGCCCCTGGTCCTTAGTAAAGAATTCCTAAACTCCTTGGAGTTTCTGGAAGATAGGCATGTCTTGTTAGCCACATGGAATCCCTCTGCACTGTGCCATTACGGGGTCAGAACTTTAGCCCATCGGGCCCCTCCATCTCTGCCTCCAGGGAGGTGCGAGGGACTAGACTTTGAGCCCAATCACATGGTCCGTGTCTTTTTGTTATTGTTGTTTTGGGGGGATTTTTGTGTTTGTTTTTTCACATGGCCAATGTCTTCACCGGTCATGCCTACAAAATAAGCCTGTCAAAAATCACAACAAATTTAGTATGAGATCTAAGTTCGAGACCAGGCACGGTGGCTCACACCTGTAATTCCAGCACTTTGGGAGGCTGAGGCAGATGGATCACCTGAGGTCGGGAGTTCAAGACCAGCCTGACCAACATGGAGAATCCTGTCTCTACTAAAAATATAAAAATTAGCCGGGCTTGGCAAGTGCCTGTAATCCCAGCTACTTGGGAGCTTGAGGCAGGAGAATTGATTGAACCTGGGAGGCAGAGGTTGCAGTGAGCCGAGATCATGCCACTGCACTTCAGCCTGAGCAACAGAGTGAGACTAGATCTCAAAAAATAAAAGGCATTAATGGCTCACGTCTGTAATCTCAGCCCTTTGGGAAGCCAAGTTGGGAGGACTCCTTGAACCCTGGAGTCTGAGACCAGCCCTGGCAACATAGTGAGACACTATCTGTACAAAAAGAAAAAAAATAAAAATTAGTCGGGCATGGTGGCTCACATTTGTAGTCCCAATTAATATAGTCTGTTAATTAAAAGAGAAAGAGGCCGGGTGTGGTGGCTCATGCCTGTAATCCCAGCACTTTGGGAAGCCGAGGTGGGCAGATCACCTGAGGTCAAGAGTTCAAGACCAGCCTGACCAACATAGAGAAACTCTGTCTCTACTAAAAATACAAAATTAGCCAGGCGTGGTGGCGCATGCCTGTAATCCCAGCTACTCAGGAGGCCGAGGCAGGAGGATCGCTTGAACCCAGGAGTCGGAGGTTTCTGTGAGCCGAGATCGAGCCATTGCACTCCAGCCTGGGCAACAAGAGCGAAACTCTGTCTCAGAAAAAAAAAAAAAAAAAAAAAAAAAAAAAAAGGCTGGGTGCGGTGGCTCACGCCTGTAATCCCAGCCCTTTGGGAGGCTGAGGCTGGAGGATCACTTACGGTCAGGAGTTCAACCAGGCTGGCCAACACGGGGCCAACATCAACATCAACACCATCTCTACTGAAAACACACAAAAAAATTAGCTGGGCATGGTGGCACGCTCCTGTAATCCCAGCTACTTGAAAGGCTGAGGCGGGAGAATTGCTCGAACCCAGGAGGTGGAGGTTGCAGTGAGCCGAGATTGCGCCACTGCACTCCAGCCTGGGCAATGAATCGAGACTCTGCCTCAAAAAAAAAAACAAAGTACATGAACGAATCTATAAGAAACCTGGAGTAAATTATCTCATTTTCAGCTCTGAATCACACTGCTGCTCAAGGCCCCAGGGTCCCCGTGTATAAAGCCTTCCAGGAGCTAGGCGTGGTGCTGCGCACCTGTGGTTGCAGCTACTCGGGAGGCTAAGATGGGAGGATCCTTTGAGCCCAGGAGCTCAAGGCTGCAGTGAGCTAGAATCGCTCCACTGCACTCCAGCCTCGGCAACATAGCGAGAACCTGTCTCAAAAAAATTTTTTTTAAAACAAGTAAACTACTCAGAAGTCTGAGTGTTGTATTTGTCCCAACTCAGAAGGGGGCTCCGAGCCATCCAAAATTCAGCACAGTACCCGCGATGCCGCCCATTTGGACACCTATTCCGCCCGACCTACACCAGCCCGCGTGCTCCTGCAGCCATCGGCATGGGCTCTCCGATTGGACAGCTTAAGGGAGGTGTGGCCGGAAGAGGCGAGTCTCATTGGCAGAGGCGTGACCGACGGTGTGTGCGGAACATGGCGGAGCGCGGGAGGAAGCGGCCCTGCGGCCCGGTAAGTGCGGGCGGCGGGACCCTGCGCAGAGCAGCATGGTGGACGCGTGAGAACCAGTGGCGTGCGGGCCTTCGCCGGGGCCGGGCCGCGCCTCCTGCTGCCTGCTTCCCGCTGATCTCAGGCCGGAAACCCCCGAAGGTGCCGCGTGAGTCTCAGCAGGATGGGAACAGCGCCCGTGTCCTCTCCGGAACCCACTGCGGCTCCCTGGCCTCCGCTGGATTGCGGAGGCGGGACCCTGCTCGCAATCCTGAATCCGGAGCCCTTTCGTGGCTTATGTCTTCTAACTTCCAGGGCGACTGTGGGCAGTCCTGTCCCCTGAGCCTCAATTTCCTCTTCTGTTCTGTGGGAACTCATTCGACAGTTTCTTGAGTGCTTTCTGTGTGCCAGGCTGGGTCCCAGGCGTTGGGGATACAGCGGGTCCCTGCCCTCCTGCCGCTTTCTGGGGCAGCAGTTCGCAGAGGTTCCTTGGCTTCCTTGCCGCCCCGTGTTGGAGGGGCTGGCTATGGTACAGCAAACAGACCCCCTCCAGGTGTGACCATCAGCCTCACGCTCATAATTCTCTTATCACTCCTTCTCCAGGGTGAACACGGCCAAAGGATTGAGTGGCGAAAATGGAAGCAACAGAGTAAGTAAGGGTGGGTAAGAGTATCTTCCCATAGGCCACTCCACCAGTGCTCAGTCAAACCCTGGGGAAAGACACCAGCTTTGTTCCCTCTGGGTCCTGCAGCACCCAAAGTGGGGAGGCAGGGGCCGCGAGCCCTGGGGAGGCTCCCTTGCTGCCCTCTGGCTGCTCACCCAGCAGCTCTCCAGAGTCCAGGCTGACCCAATGAGTGGGAACTATCTCCTCGGCCAATTAGGATGTTCTTTTATCCAGAGAAAGAGGAGAAAAAGAAATGGAAGGATCTCAAGCTGATGAAAAAACTGGAGCGGCAGCGGGCACAGGAGGAACAGGCAAAGCGCCAGGAAGAGGAGGAGGCAGCGGCAGAGAAGGAGGACCGCGGTGAGCTAGCGTCTTGGGGAGGGCCACAGGTTGTGGCCCACAGTAGTTGTCCCGCAGGCAGAGCAGACACGTCTTATCTGAAAGGGCCTTTACAGACCAGTAGGTCCAAACATCTTGTCCTGATGGAGAAAGTGAGGCCCAGAGAGGGAGGGAGCCAGCAAACTGAGTTCTGACCTCCTGCTTAGGTAAATTTCAAGCCTATGGAAGGTAAGCCTTCTCTTTTTTTTTTTGAGGTGGAGTCTTGCTCTGTTGCCCAGGCTGGAGTGCAATGGCACCATCTCTGCTCACTGCAACCTCCACTGCCCAAGTTCAAGCAATTTTCCTCCCTCGGCCCCCCGAGTAGTTGGGATTACAGGCGTGCGCCACCACACCTGGCTAATTTTCGTATTTTTAGTAGAGACGTGGTTGCACCACGTTGGCCAGGCTGGTCTCGAACCCCTGAACTCAGGTGATCCACCCACTTCAGCCTCCCAAAGTGCTGGGATTACAGGCGTGAGCCACCGTGCCCGGCCCAAGCCTCGTATCTCTTAACTTAGACCTCTATAACTTCATGATCTTCCTGATTTTTTTACTTTTTTATCGAGCATTTTCTGTGTGCTTTAATTTCATTTTTCATTTGTTTTGATTTCATAATAAAAACGACAGAAAACTACAAAGAAGAAAGGAACAATCCCAGCAAACATTGTAGCAAAAGCTTGTCCAAACAATTCTATCTACTTATCCTTGTGTAGCAAAGTACAGATACGTTACAACAGTGAAACCATGTTATCTATGTGCTTCTTGGGCTTTTTTGTTTGTTTTTGAGACACAGTCTCGTTCTGTTGTTGAGTGCAGTGGCTCGATCTCGGCTCACTGCAATCTCCACCTCCCAGTTCAATCCATTCTCCTGCCCCAGCCTCCAGAGTAGCTGGGATTATAGGCATGCGCCACCATGCCCGGCAAATTTTTGTATTTTTAGTAGAGACGGGGTTTCGCCATGTTGGCCAGGCTGGTCTTGAACTCCTGACCTCGGGTGATCCGCCCGCCTTGGCCTCCCAGAGTGCTGGGATTACAGGCATGAGCCACCTTTTGTGTGACCTTGGGCTGTGTATTTGACTTCCCGGGGCTGAAGGCTCCCGGTCTATAAATGGGGATAATGGCAGTATCCTCACTAGGGATCAGGTTAATGGCTATCGGGTTAATGTGCACACACTAAAGCCTTATTAGATATCAGCTTTCATTTTATCTTCATTTGATAGCTGGAGAACTGAGGCAGTAAGTGGGAGAGCCAGGATGTGAACTTAGGCCATTGCTACTAACCGCTCCACAGCCTTGCCCAGTGGTTTGCCCTGCTCAGAGGAGCCGTGGAGATTGTTGGGTCCATTTTCCTCCTGGGAGACTGAGGCCCAGAGAGGGGAGGTGGATCTATTTTGCTCATCTCAAAATTCCTCCCACTTGGGAAATTCTCAAACCATGGGTGCTGGGGACAGAGGAAGCGAGAGGAAGGTGGGGGGCCCTTGCCTCTCAGGCTGGCTGAGAACATCCCTCCCGTGCTCAGGGCGGCCCTACACACTGAGCGTAGCCCTGCCGGGCTCTATCCTGGACAATGCTCAGTCGCCGGAGCTTCGCACCTACTTGGCCGGTCAGATTGCCAGAGCCTGTGCCATCTTCTGTGTGGATGAGATCGTGGTGTTTGATGAGGAGGGCCAGGATGCCAAGTAAGGGGCCATCCCACAGGGTGCAGGGCTCAGGGAGAGGGAGGGGCTGCCGGGATGGGCCGAGGCTTCACCCTGCCCCTGTCCATATGCCTAGCTCTTCCCTCATGCCCTGCCTGAAATACTCCCTCTGTAATCCTTAGTGGGTAGAGTTGCCAGGTGAGGGTGATGACTGCAGAGGTGGGATTGGGAGCCAGAAGGCCTAAACCCGTATCTCAGCTGTCACCCAGGCTGGAGTGCATGCAGTGGCATGGTCATGGCTCACTGCAGCCTCTACTTTCTGCGCTCAGATGATCCTCCCACCGTAGCCTCCTGAGTAGCTGGGATTCTAGGCATGCACTTGTAGACAGGAGCTCTTGAAGGGCCACAGCTGGATCCTGAGCCCCCATCTCTCTCTCTCCAGGACTGTGGAGGGGGAATTCACAGGAGTTGGGAAGAAGGGGCAGGCGTGCATACAGCTGGCCCGGATCCTGCAGTACCTGGAGTGTCCGCAGTAAGGGGGTCACTCCCCTGAGCATGAGGGAGGGGTGTGTCAAAGTGGAAGCCAGGTAGGAGGCGGCTTCCCCTGGGAATATGCCGAGGTCAGCATTCTTTCCTAGGTACCTGAGGAAGGCATTCTTCCCCAAGCACCAGGATCTACAGTTTGCAGGTAACGCTGTGTGGGCCTGCCCCCCCCCATTTCCCCTGGATCATTTCACAGACACTGAGACCACCCATTCCTACCCTGCACTGTCCAGGTGGGAAAGCAGGCCTGGGAGAGCAAGACCTGTGCCTGATGCCAAGACACAGGTCTGTGGCAGAGCCGGGACTCTGCTCCAGAGTCTCCACTGCACCCTGTGTGCCCTAGCACTTCCCAGACTCCTCCCAGCCCTGCCTCCACAGGGCTCCTGAACCCCCTGGACAGCCCCCACCACATGCGTCAGGACGAGGAATCCGAGTTCCGAGAGGGTATCGTGGTGGATCGGCCCACCCGGCCAGGCCACGGCTCCTTTGTCAACTGTGGCATGAAAAAGGTAGGAACAGAAAGGTGGGCTAGGACACACCTCCAGGACACACCCTGGCAATGGAGGGCAAGCAGATGGATGTTGCGGGGAGCCCTGGACCTGCCCGAAATCCCTCACTGATGCAAATTTAGGCCAGAGAATTGTGCAAAATGGGGCTCAATAGGTAAAGCCAGAATGAACTTACTGTTGCTTAAAAAGCAAATCAACAGAAGACAGTCCTCATGCTCCAAACAAAACCCTGCAGAAACGAGTCGAAAGTCACTCTGGAGCTGCTCCCGTGTGGCACAGAGCCAAGCTGGGATGAGGGCATTAATTCGCCGTCTCTTTACCCTCAAGTCTCCTCAAATCAGAGGCAGAAACCTTGACGTGTGGAGTCCCCTCCCATCAGAAAGCACAACACGGGCGCAGTAGCTCACGCCTGTAATCCCAGCACTTTGGGAGGCTGAGGCAGGTGGATCATTTGAGGTCAGGAGTTTGAGACCAACCTGGCCAATATGGTGAAACCCTGTCTCTACTAAAAGTACAAAAATAAGCCAGGCGTGGTGGCGCGCGTCTGTAATCCCAGCTACACGGGAGGCTGAGGCAGGAGATTCGCTTGAACCCAGCAGACAGAAGTTGCAGTGAGCTGAGATCGCGCCACTGCATTGCAGCCTGGGTGACAGAGCCAGACTCCATCTCAAAAAAAAAAAAAAAAAAAAAAAGTGGCAGAGCTACCAAAATGTAGAAAACTGGGTTTCGTCTACTTCTGCCCCGTGCCATGAGCGCCCCAAAGGTGCATGTTTGGCCAGTGACCTGTGTTTTGCACAAATGATCTCTTGTGAGCAGGTTCAGCCAGTGCCAGGGGTGGAGGGTGGCAGGTTGACCTGGACCCCTTGGTCCCTTGCCAGCCCCGGGGCTCCCCCGGCGGCATCTGGAAGAGCCGTGGCCCCTGCTGAGCTTGAGAGGAATGGCACCCATTTCTTCTGGCTTCTCCCCAGGAGGTGAAGATTGACAAGAACCTGGAGCCCGGGCTTCGGGTGACCGTGCGACTGAACCAGCAGCAGCTCCCAGGTATCTGGAAGGTTCCTCAACCCCTGGGTTGGGCTGATGAGCTCCAGGGTTCAGCCACCTGCTTCCATTCCTCACCCCATCTTTACAGACTCTGTCACCCCTCCAGAATGCAAGACCTACCGTGGCAAAGTGGTGTCATCGCAGGACCCTCGCACCAAAGCTGGTCTCTACTGGGGCTACACCGTCCGACTGGCTTCCTGCCTCAGTAAGGACAGCGTTGACTTCTCTGAATATCCATCCATCCCTCTGGGAGGTTGCTGGGAGCCTTGCCTGACCCAAATATCAGACCAAGGTTTTGGTCCTGTCAACTTGCTGTGTGTCCTTGGGCAAGTGCTTTCCCTTCTCTGGGCCTTGTTCTCCCTGGATGCACTGCCTGGAATGCTGTTAAGGACTGCTGAGCAAAAGTATCATTATTGATCAATAATGTTTCTGTAGGGTTGGGAATGGAGGCAAAAGGGCCAGAGATGTCAGAGGCCCACTTCATGCTCTTGGTGCCTCTTCCTATCCAGTCTCTGCCCTGTTCCCCAGCCAAGCACAGGCTTGGTGTCTGCCCTGCTCAGTCCTTGACTTCCCAGCAACAGCTCTACCCACCCCTGCTCGGTACACACCCACCCCTGCCTCAGTGCACACACACCGAGAGAGCTCTACCCACCCACCCCTACCTTAGTACACACACACACTGAGAGAGCTCTACCCACCCACCCCTACCTTAGTGCACACACACCGAGAGAGCTCTACCCACCCACCCCTACCTTAGTACACACACACACTGAGAGAGCTCTTCCCACCCACCCCTACCTTAGTACACACACACACTGAGAGAGCTCTTCCCACCCACCCCTGCCTCAGTACACACACACATAATACCCGGAGCTGTGGCTTGTGGGGAGCAGGACCTGCACTGAGCTGGCCCCACCCCCAGGTGCTGTGTTTGCTGAGGCCCCCTTCCAGGATGGGTATGACCTGACCATCGGGACGTCAGAGCGCGGCTCAGATGTGGCCTCTGCCCAGCTTCCCAACTTCAGGTGTGTACCTCCTGGGGCCAGGGCCAGGTCAGGAGGAATGTGGCCAGGAACCTGCCTGGTGGGTGAAGCTGCACAGATGGGCCCCTGCTGTCTGGGGTGGGGAGGGACTGAGGTCTGGGCGCTGTGCTGGCCGGGGCCTTGATGACCACTCAAGTGACCCCCTTACATGTGCCAGGCATGCTCTTGTGGTGTTCGGGGGCCTCCAGGGTCTGGAAGCTGGAGTGGATGCTGACCCCAACCTGGAGGTGGCTGAACCCAGTGTCCTCTTTGACCTGTACGTCAATACCTGTCCTGGCCAGGGTAGCCGTACCATCCGCACAGAGGTGAGCCCACCTGCCTCCCCGACCGCCAGCCGCTGGGGCCTTGGGATCTGTCCAAGGGGCGGGTGCTACTCTTGCCCTGTCACCCACCCTTGCCCATGGCTGCCTTGTCTGGAGGTGATCCTCTCATCCCCTCTTGGCCTCTTGCCACAGCGATGGGACATGAGTGTAGCTGGGAGTCAACCATGGGTGCTAGTGCCCGTCCTGTGCTCCCAGACTGGGTGACCCAGGGGGCCCTGTCCACCCCTGCTCCGGGCCTCTGCTTCCTTAGCTGTGCGCTCAGTGATCTCCCAGGGCCCTGGTTCTGCCACTTCCTTGTGTGTGACCACGGTGGGCACAGCAGCTCTCCCCTTGGGGTCTCACTTGCATCTGTCCCACGGGGGAAGCCACGTGCAGCTGGAGCCTTCGTCCTGGGCCTCATGGAACCTGCGTACCCACTTTTGGAGTCAGGCATAGGACGCTGTGCTTCGGGAAGTCTGCTGGGAAGGCTGGTACACCCATCAATCTCACAGGGCCGACAGCCCTGTCTACCCATCCCTACAGCCTTGCCCAAGCCAAGCAGTCTGAGCCTGACAGCTACACCCCCCAGCAAGAACCCTGGCTCCCACCCTTTCAACCCCTGCATGAGGGGTGAGAACTTCTTGCCCCTCTCCTTGCCCTCCCCTGGCCCTGGGAGGTGGGCATTGTTACCTTCGCCCCCATTTTACAGAAGAGGAGCCTGAGGAGCAGGCTGTGTAGTCCTCTAGGTGGCAAGTGTGCAGTGTGAAACTGGGTCTGTCGTTAACCTCACCAGGCCCTGCTAAGGACAGGGGACCCCAGTGGGCCGGGTCTTGGGCAGCCAGGCACTGAAGACAGGCTGGGAGCGGGGACACCCGCTAGCCTCCCAGGCCCCAGCCCACTGCCACACTTCTCTTCCAGGAAGCCATCCTCATCTCCCTGGCCGCCCTGCAGCCTGGCCTCACCCAGGCGGGTGCCCAGCACACCTGAAAGTTCTAAGGGGCCCAGGACAGCAGTGAAGCAGCAGTGAAACCAGGGGCTCTGCAGGTCACTTGGGACGGACACCACCAGACTTGTCTCCAAAAGTTACCACCTTTAATACGCCCGGCCTGCACACACCCAGTCTCGCTGGGCTCCACCCTCACTTACTACCCGCTGTGATGGCCTTGAGGCTGCCTGCCCGCGCCAGGATGTTTGGCACAAAGAGCAGCCCCGAAGCCCGCTCGACGCTCTCGATGGGCACCAGGAAGCGCTCCAGTGGGATGGCCTCATCCACAGGTGCGTTGGGCATCACGTAGGAGCGGAGCTCAGTTTGCCCACCTGCTGCCTCCAGGATCAGCACCTTGAAGAAGTGTGTGGGCACTGCCACGTGGTTCTTGCCAATGACCTGGTACTTTACGTAGGATTTCCCATCAGCCTCTGTCCTGTGGGCAGACCCAGGCACACGTGGGCAGGGGGCCTGGATGAAGCCAAGGCCACCTCTTCCAGGGAGCCTTCCCTGATCTGTCCTCTAACTTCTGTCAACCTGCAGGACCACTCCCTCACTGTGAGACTTCTGTAGCCTGCCTGGCTCCTCCTTGAGGCTGGAACTCTCTCCAGGGTGGTTAACTCTTTCCCTCTGTTTTCCTTATGCCCAACACTGGGTCAGGCAGAGTGGGCGACAATAAATGCTGCTAGAAGAATTGAGCCTTCTGAATATTCACATTCGTCTGAGGGGAGACTTAATGACTGTCCATCTCTCCCCACAGAGGTGAGCACCAAATGGGCAAGGACCATGACAGGTGACATCCCAGCACCAGCACAGGTGCCGGGACACCAGACGGGGGCTTCCCCCTCAGCAGAGTCTCCTTGCACAGGGCCCTAGGAGGCACCTGCTAATGAAATTTGATCAGTGCCCCAACCACTGCCTTGGCCAGCCTGTGCTGAGCCCTTACCATGGGCCAGGCCCTGGGGAAGCATGTGACATCAACCAAGAGGTCACAGGTTTTGCAGGGGGGGACACAGGTCATTTGCCCACAGCACCAAGGAACTAGGTGATGAGGCCTGGACTCCATCCCGAGCCTGTGGATTCCAGAGTGCTCAGCCTCGACCTGTCCCAGCCCTCTGCAGGCCAGAAAAACCACGGAGCACACCCAGAGGTGCTCAGTTGCTTCCAGCTGAGAGGCAGGGCTGCACAGGAGCAAGAGTGGAGGCCCTGGGTCAGGCAGATCTAGGTTTAAACTCCCGAGAAGGGTGGAGGGGAGTGCTCCAAGCAGAGCAGAGACTGAAGGCGGGAGAGCGTGGTGCACCGTGGACCTGCAGGGGGAAGGCGGGAGAGCTCCGTGCACTGGGGACCTGCAGGGGGAAGGTGGGAGAGCTCCGTGCACCGGGGACCTGCAGGGGGAAGGCGGGAGAGCTTGGTGCACCGCAGACCTGCAGGGGGTTCCATATGGGCAGAACAACATTGGGTGGGCATGCCAAGAGGTGACAGCAGGGAGAAGCGGGGGCAGATTCAGGGCCTGCTGCTGCCCATGGGCAGAGGAGAGATGGTCAGGAGTACCCAACAGGTCTTTGGCTGTGGAAGTGGAAAGGGGACCCGAGGCAGGGAAGCTGACAGGCTTGCCAAGAAACCAGATGAGTAGGGAACTGGTATTGACCCAGAGCCTAGGGCAAGCCTGGCCCTGTGAGTGGCAGTAGGGGCCTCGGGTGAGTGAGAGGTTCTGCCGCCCCCTGGTTTCCACCTTACCTGGGCAGGAAGAGTGGCCCTGTGCAGACATAGACGTTTTGGTAGCTGCGGGTCAAGCTGCGGCTGTATTTCTCCAGGTTGTTCCAGGCATTCTGGTTGAGGTGGGGCACCTGGTAGGAGAGGGAGGGCTTAGCAGGACTGTGGCTGGGACCCTTCCTCCTCTATCAGAGGGCTGCCCCAGGCCCTGAGGGGATAGACACGCGCAGAGATATCCAGTGAGAGACAAGCATGAGGAAACTGAGGCTCAAGGAAGGAAAGTCACTCCCTGAAACCCAGGGCTGATAGAGTGCTAGGACCACCCTCTGTCCCTCCCACAGCCCAGGTGTCACTCTTTTCTCAGCTCCCAAGAGTTGAATGAAGGAAGGAGCATGCCTTCACCTTTCAGAGAGAAGGACTGAGGCCTGTCCCAGCCCCACCCAGGGGCTCATGGGAAGACCAGCCCTTCCAACTACCAACCCGTTCGTTTTCCCAGTCTGAGCCACAGGAAGAGCCTAGCGGGGAATGTCATGAATTGGCCTCCATCCTGAGCTCTCCAGGCCTCAGACAATGGAAAGTGGATAGGGGGCTGTGTTCCGGGAGGAAGCTGGGTCAGAGGTTGGTGCCCCATGGGCTCCACCCAGAGCCCCATGGCAGTCTCCATCCTTTGGTGCCAGGACCTGTTAGGAACAGGCTGAGAGGGTGGTTGGCCCAGTGCACAGTGCCTGGCACTAACAACCTGATCGTGGGCCAGGTGTCTGCCTCGAAACTGCCCGAAGGCAGGCAGGGTAGGACAATGTCTGGAGGCTCAGGGTTTTATAGACGAGGGGTCCCCAACCCCTGGGCCACAGACCGGTACCAGAACCGGGCCACACAGCAGGAGGTGAGCAGCAGGCGAGCAAGGGAAGCTTCATCTGTATTTACAGCCACCCCACATTGATCGCACGGCAGCCTGAGCTCCGCCTCCTGTCAGATCAGCGGCGGCTGGAGATTCTCATAGGAGCTGGAACCCTATGGTGAACTGCGCATGTGAGGAGGTTGCGCGCTCCTTTTGAAAACCTAATGCCTGATCTGTCATTGTCGCCCATCACCTCCAGATAGGACTGTCTAGTTGCAGGAAAACAAGGTCAGGGCTCCCACGGATCCTATATTACTGTGAGTTGCATATTTCACTATATATTACAATGTAATAATAATAGAAATAAAGTGTATAATAAATGTAACGCACTTGAATTATCCTGAAACCCGCCCTCACCCACCAAGCCGTGGAAAAACTGTCTTCCACGAAACCGCACCCTGGTGCCCAATAGGTTGGGCGCTGCGGTTCTACAACAGACAGCCTGCCTTCTTCTGCTGTGTGACACTGTGCCCATCACTTTGCCTCTGTGAGCCTCAGCGCCTCATCACTACCGCAGGAGGAAGGTGAATAACGGTATTATCCCCATTTTTTAGACGAGGAAAGCGACGCTCAGGGAGGTGCCCAGGGTTCGCAGTTGAAGCTCAAGCCCTGGTGGGCCTGCAGAGCCTGTGCCTGGAGCCCAGTGCTCCTCCCTCCCGCCACGGGATGTCACTGCGATGCCTGACCCGGGGCGCGTTGGGCAGCTGCCCTGTTCTGCAGAGGAACAAACCGAGGCCCCGCGAGGCCAGGCGCCGGCCCCGCATTCCGCGACCGGCCCGGGGCACGGGCTCTACCTGGGGCGCGACGTTGCTCAGGTAGAACGTGTCGTCCATGGCCTTCTGGCTCCAGCGGTGGTTGGCGGCGGCGGCCAGGTGGCCGCGGTCGAAGCCACTGCCGCGGTAGTCGGCGTTGGTGGCACGGTGGTACGCGTGCACCGAGTCGTCCTCGCGGAAGTCGCACTCGCGCCGGTCGCCGTCGCCGCGGAGACGCTCGGGTCGCAGCTGCTCCACCACCCAGAGCGCGCCGCGGGTGCGCGGGTCATAGCACAGCACGTACGACTCGCGGCTCTTAAGCTGCGCCAGCCCCGGCAGCCCGTACTTGGTCAGCTCGCCCGGGCCGCGGCCCATCGGTCCCCCGGGCACAGGGGGCAACTCGGCGGCCGCCGCCACGGGCAGCACGGGCAGCCGGTCCAGCAGCCGCGGCGCCGCCCGCGAGTCCTCCCGCCGCCGCCAGCCCTCGGCGGCCGCACCCAGCCCCGCGCCCAACGCCAGGGTCAGGCCGGCCCGCAGCGCCCGCATGGCCGGGGAGTGACCTACGGCGGGCGACCCACGAGGCTCTTAAAGGAGCCGCGTCGCAGGATCCAGTGAGGGCACTGGGCTGCTGGGGCCGCGGACGATGGCGTGACCTCCCTTCCACTCACAAATGCTCCCAAGGGCTTGGGCCTCGGAACCCAGAAGGGAGCTGCAGAGCCCAACCAGGTGTCCCCGGCGCCCTTTCTTTGCGCATTTAAGATACCGGCATGAGGGGCGTGGCACCGTCGCCTCAGCTCGCGATTGGCCACCACCAAGCGGGGCTCCGCACCCGCCTCGCAGGCCCCCTGCTGGTCGTGGGGTGAGAGGACACTCTCTCCTCTGCGCCTGCGCACGGAGCTCCTGCTTAATACGCTCCGCGGAAGGGTCAAAGCACTGTCGAGCGCTTTTACTGTCACAGCTTAGTCTCATCCTCTACACCGCTCGGAGAGTGAGCGCCTAGTTCGCAGAGCAGGCACAGGGCCCCAGGTATATCTGGCCCCAGGCTATCCTCCATGACACCATAAAATAAGCCCCGCAATTCTACCAGAGTGGCAAAGGTTTCTTTTTTTTTTTCTTTTTGAGACGGAATTGCCCTCTGGTCGCCCAGGCTCGAGTGCAATGGCGCGATCTCGGCTCACTGCAACCTCCGCCTCACGGGTTCAAGCGATTCTCCTGCCTCAGCCTCCCAAGTAGCTGGGATTACAGTCATGCGCCACCACGCCCAGCTAATTTTGTATTTTTAGTAGAGACGGGGTTTCACCATGTTGGTCAGGCTGGTCTCAAACTCCCGACCTCAGGTGATCCGCCGGCCTCGGCTTCCCAAAGTGTTGGCATTACAGGCGTGAGCCACCGCGCCCGGCCCAAATTGGCAAAGATTTTAATTAACACCAGCTTCAAGACAAGGATGCAGGCGGCTGATGCTGTCTGCTGGCTGGAAAAGAAACCTGGGACGAATATTCCAAAAAGCAGCTTGACAGTACAGTACAAGGAAGCCTTAAAAAGGTTCATACCATTCAACCCACGCAGAGGGTTGAGCTGCGGAAATCTCGGGAATGCAAGGATCTCAAACGCAAATATTCACCAGAGTATTACACTGCCGGCAGGAATAAGCAAAATATTCACAAATATGGACTGGTCAAGGACTTTTTTTTTTTTTGAGACGGAGTCTCACTCTACTGCCCAGGCTGCAGTGCAATGGCACGATCTCCGCGCAGTGCAACCTCTGCCTCCCAGGTTCAAGTGATTCTCCTGCCTTAGCCTCTAAAGTAGTTGGGATTACAGGCGCGCACCACTAGGCCCAACTAATTTTTTTTTTTTTTTGAGATGGAGTCTCGCTCTGTCGCCCAGGCTCACTGCAACCTCCGCCTCCTAGGTTCAAGCGATTCTCGTGCCTCGGCCTCCCGAGTAACTAGGACTACAGGCACACACCACCACGCCCAGCTAATTTTTGTACTTTTCGTAAAGAATAGGTTTCACCATGTTGGCCAGGCTGGTCTCCAACTAACTCCTGACCTTGTGATCCACCCACCTTGGCCTCCCAAATTGCTGGGATTATACACACGGGCCACCCAACCCAGCCACTCTTAGCATTTTATTTTTTCCTTTAAGGAAAATAAGGTCTTGTGCTGTCACCACACGGAGTGCAGTGGCATGATCACAGTTCACTGCAGCCTTGACCTCCTGGGCTCAAGCCATCCTCCTGCCTCAGCCTCCCGAGTAGCTAGGACCACAGACCCTATCATGATGCCTGGCTAACTTTTAAATTTTTTGTAGAGATGGGGCCTCGCTATGTTGTCCAGGAGGGTCTTGAACTCCTGGCCTCCAGTGATCCTCCTGCCTTGGCCTCCCAAAGTAACAGGCATGAGCCACTATGCCCTCCTGAGGTGAGGAGTTTGAGACCAGCCTGGCCAATATGGCGAAACCCTGTCTCTACTAAAAATACAAAAATTATCTGAGCATAGTGGAGCGTGCCTGTAATCCCACCTACTGGGGGACTGAGGCAGGAGGATTGCTTGAACCTGGAGAGCGGAGGCTGCAGTGAGCCGAGATCATCATGCCACTGCACTCCAGCCTGGGCAACAGAGCAAGACTGCTTCAAAAAAAAATATGAGGCGGGGTCTTGCTTTATTGCCCAGGCTGTTCTTGAACTCCTGGGATCAAGTGATCTGTGGGCCTCAGCCTCCTGAGTAAATGGGACTACAGGCTATGGTGTATCACCATACCCAGCTACTTTCAGCAATTTTGAAATATACATTAACTATAGTGACCATGCTGTAGTTTTTTTGTGTTTTGTTTTTTGTTTGTTTTGCTTTGTTTTGTTTTGGAGAAAGAGTTTTGCTCTTGTTGCCCAGGCTGGGGTACGATGGCGTGATCTCGGCTCACCACCACCTCTGCCTCCCGGGTTCAAGTGATTCTCCTGCCTCAGCCTCCCGAGTAGCTGGGATTACAGGCATGTGTCACCATCCCCAGCTAATTTTTTGTATTTTTAGTAGAGACAGGGTTTCTCCATGTTGGCCAGGCTGGTCTTGAACTCCTGACCTCAGATGATCCGCCCACCTCAGCCTCCCAAAGTGCTGGGATTACAGGTGTGAGCCATCACGCCCGCCCATACCATACTGTAGTTCTAAAAAAAAACATTCCTGGGCCGGGTGTGGTGGCTCAGGCCTGTAATCGTAGCCCTTTTGGAGGCCAAGGTGGGAGGATTGCTTGAATGAAGGAGTTCAAGACCAGCCTGGGCAATGTAGTAAGACCCCCGTCTCAAATTAAAAAAAAAAACATCCTCCTGTCTAGCTGAAACCATACCCTTTGACCAACATTTCCGCATCCCCCACCGCCCCAACTCCCACCAATCCCCAGACTCTGGTACCATCACGCTACTCTCCACTTCTATGAGTTGTTTTACATTCTGCATATAAGTGAAATCATGTCGTGTTTGTCTTTCTGTGCCTGGCTTATTTCACCTACCGTAACGTCATCTAGGTTCTTCCATGTTGTCACAAATGACAGAATCTCCTTTTTTTTTTTTTTTTTTTGAGGGTGAGTCTTGCACTGTTGCCTGGGCTGGAGTGCAGTGGCACAATCTTGGCTCACTGCAACCTCCCCCTCCCAGGTTGACGCGATTCTCCTGCCTCAGCCTCCTGAGTAGCTGGGATTACAGGTGCAAACCACCACACTCGGCTAATTTTTTGTATTTTTAGTAGAGATGGGGGTTTCACTATGTTGGCCAGACTGGTCTTGAACTCCTGACCTCGTGATCCACCTGCCTCAGCCTCCCAAAGTGCTGGGATTACAGGAGTTAGCCACCACGCCTGGCCTTGTCTTTTTTTTAATAAGCCATTCTGACAGGTGTGAGGCGGTATCTCATTTTGGTTTTAATTTGCATTTCCCAGATGATCCATGCATTGTTCAGCATTTTTTCAGCTAGTTGCCAGACATTTTTATGTCTTTTTTTTTTTTTTTTTTGAGACAGAGTCTGGCTCTGTCACCAGGCTGGAGTGCAGTGGCTCAATCTTGGCTCACTGCAACGTCTGCCTCCTGGGTTCAAGCACACGCCACCATGCCCATCTAATTTTTGTATTTTTAGTAGAGATGGGGTTTCACCATGTTGGCCAGGATGGTCTTGATCTCTTCATCTCGCGATTCTCCTGCCTCAGCCTCCCAAAGTGCTGTGTGTCTTCTTTTGAGAAATATATATTCAGGTCCTTTGCCTGTTGTTTAAATCACATTGTTTTCTTGCTATTGAGATTTTTGTTTGTTCTTGTTTTTGTTTTTTAGACAGAGTCCTGCTCTGTCACCCAGGCTGGAGTGCAGTGGCGCGATCTCGGCTCACTGCAACCTCCGCCTCCGGGTTCAAGTGATTCTTGTGCCTCAGCCTCCTGGGTAGCTGGGATTACAGGTGCCCACCACCACTCCTGGCTAATATTTTTGTAGTTTTAGTAAAGACTGGATTTCACCATATTGGCCAGGCTGGTCTTGAACTCCTGACCTCAGGTGATCCACCCGCCTCAGCCTCCCAAAGTGCTGGGATTACAGGCGTGCCACCGTGCCTGGCCTACAAATGTTCTAATTTTTTTAAACTTTTGGACTCTTTTGTAGTAACAGTTAGCTTAAAACACAAATACAGCTGGGCGCAGTGACTCACGCCTGTAATCCCAGCACTTTGGGAGGCTGAGGTGGGCGGATCACCTGAGGTCAGAAGTTCAAGACCAGCCTGGTCAACATGGTGAAACCCCATCTCTGCTAAAATTCCAAAAAGAATTATTTGGGTGTGGTGGCGGGCACCTGTAATCCCAGCTGCTCAGGAGGCTGAGGCAGAAGAATCGCTTGATCCTAGGAGGTGGACGTTGCAGTGAGCCAAGATCGCGCCATTGTACTCCATCCTGGCAACAAGAGTAAAACTCTGTCTCAAAAATAAATAAATAAATAAATAAATAAAAATTTAATTAAAAAAATACAAAAGTTAGGCCGGGCATGGTGGCTCACGCCTGTAATCCCAACACTTTGGGAGGCAGAGGCGGGTGGATCACCTAAGGTCGGGAGTTCAAGACCAGCCTGGCTAACATGCTAAAACTCTGTTTCTACTAAAACAAACAAACAAACAAACAAAAAAACCAAAAAATTAGCCGGGCATGGTGGCATGTGCCTCTAATCCCAGCTACTCTGGAGGCTGAGGCAGGAGAATTGTTTGAACCCGGGAGCCAGAGGTTACAGTGAGCCGAGATCGTGACATTGCACTCCAGCTAGGGCAACAAGACTGAAACTCCGTCTCAAAAATAAATAAATAAATAAAAGTTAGCCAGGCATTGTGGCGTAGGTTTGTAGTCCCAGCTACTTGGGAGGCTGAGGCAGGGGAATCACTTGAACCTGGAAGGCGGAGGTTGCAGTGAGCCAAGATGGCACCACTGCATCAAGCCTGGGCAACAGAGCGAGACACTGTCTCAAAAACACCACCAAAAAAAAAAGCAAAAAAAAAAACCCCACAAACACAGCTTGGCACAGTGACTCATGCCTGTAATACCAACCCTGGGAGGCCAAGGCAGGAAGATTGTTTGAGCCCAGGAGTTTTGAGACCAGCCTGGGCAATGCAAAGATGCCGTCTCTACAAAATATAAAAACCTAGCTGGGCGTGGTGATGTGTGCCTGTGGTTCCAGCTACTCGAGAGGCTGAGGAGTGAGGATCACCAGAGCCTGGGAATTCAAGGCTGCAGTGAGCCATGATCATGCCACTGCACTCTAGCCTCAGTGACGGAGTAAGACCCTGTCTCAAAAAAAAAAAAAGAAAAAGAAAAAAAAAAAAGAAAACCAATTCACCCCCAAATGCCTGGGTTCAGTTCTGGGCTCCTCTGTTCTGTTCCTTTGGTCAGTGTGTCTATTTTACACCAGTATCATGCTGTTATGGTTACTAAACCTTTTTTTTTTTTTTTTTGAGACGGAGTTTCACTTTCGTTGCCCAGGCTAGAGTACAATGGCACGATTTTGGCTCACCGAAATCTCTGCCTCCCGGGTTCGAGATTCTCCTGCCTCAGCCTCCTGAGTAAGTGGGATTACAGGCATGTGCCACCACGCCCCACTGATTTTTGTATTTTTAGTAGAGACGGGGCTTCACCATGTTGGCCATGCTGGTCTCAATCTCTTGACCTTGTGCAATGCCCACCTCGGCCTCCCTAAGTGCTGGGATTACAGGCATGAGCCACTTGCCCGGACCTAAATATTTTTTTTGAGGGGGTACTTACTGTCAATGAGATTTTCTCTATTTCTTGTCTTTTTTTTTTTTCTGAATTCAGTTTTTTATTTCTGCCTTTTTCTTGATTTCTTTTTCAGATAGTTTATTAGTGTACAGAAATGTTACTGATTTTTGTTTGTTGATTTTGTTTCTTGCCACTTTAGTTCTAACAGCTTTTTGGTGGAGTCTTTAGGGCTTTTTCTAACATAAGATCACGTTGTTGGCAACGAGAGACAATTTCACTTCTTCCTTTCCTATCTGGATGCTTTTTCTTTCTCTTGCTTAACCGGTCTGGCTAGTACTTCCAGTACTATGTTGAATGAAAGTAGAGAGTGGGCATCCTCATCTTGTTCCTGATCTTGGCTCACACCTGTAATCCTAACACTTTGGGAGGCCGAGGCCGGCGGATCACAAGGTCAGGAGTTGAGACCAGCCTGGTCAACATGGTGAAACCCCGTCTCTACTAAAAATACAAATTAGCTGGGCGTGGTGGTGTGCACCTGTAATCCCAGCTACTTGGGAGGCTGAGGAAGGAGAATCGCTTGAACCCAGGAGGCGGAGGTTGCAGTGAGTGGAGATCGTGCCACTGCACTCCAGGCTGGGTGACAGAGCAAGACCCCGTCTCAAAAAAAATAAAATAAATAAAAAATAAGGAAAAGATGTTGAATTTTGTCAAATGCTTTTTCCACATATAAAGGGATGGTCTAGGCTTTTTTAAATCTGAAAAATAACAGGCTATGTAATAATGTATGCAGAACCTCCTTACCCAGTACTCACTCCCTTCTCCCCCAGCTGCAGACTGCTGAGGCTGAACTGGAAAAATACAACAGGCTCTTCCCAGAAGGACTTCCTGGACCTTTTCTTAGAAGGGCTACTCTAAGAGACTCTGACTCCATCCCTGTTCAAACATTTTTCCCTGTTCTGAGGTCTCCAAAGTTTCAGCTCATCACAGCACCAATGCCCATTGCAAAGAACACATGATTTATTCAAGACAACTCGTCATCAACAGCACTGACCCAAGGAACAAAACAGATGAAAAAAACTAAAGCAAACGTTCTGACCCTCTGGAGTGAGACCTGCTGAATTCATACGGCTCAATCTGTAAGTGTCCAAGATCCAGGGGGCAGGTTCTCAAGCAGGAAGCCTCAGGCACACTGGCTCTGTGGGGACCTCCCTTGGGCATCTGCTTGAGAATCTGGGGAAGGGACATTATCAGGGCGGGTCCTTTCTGCAGGTGGTGTCCTGCTGGGAGCTCAGCCTAACCAAGGCCTGGTCCCTGTGCTCTTGACCTTCATCTCAAGGTCAAGGAGAGGGCACTTGACCCAACTCTGCCAGTGAGGCAAATTAATGGTGATTCAAGTAGTGTGGTCCCAGGAGGGAAGGTAGGGGGCAGACAAGAGCAAGTGCATTAGGAGTCCTGGGCAGTGTCTGCTGGGTCCCAGGCAGTGGCCCAAGGTTGTGAAGGGGTTGGAGAAGGGGCTGAACCACCAGCTGACAAGTGCTGGAGAGAGGGTGGCCCAGGTGAGCAGGAAGCATCATGTCTCTGCCTCATCCTGGAGGTCCTGGAGTCAGCCCAGTTCTCTTCCCATCTTTACACTCAATTCCAGTACAGAACTCAGAGCCCGCCCAGCCAGGACCTGCTGGAAAACGAGGCAGGTCCTAGAAGCATGGGGAGAAGAGGCTGACTTTGATCTTGGAAAATGAAGAGGATCTTGTCTCCAACTCCTTTCTACCTTCCTACACCCACGCCTCATCCCCAGAGCACTTGCCAATGTGCAATACATAGCTAGGAGTCTGAATAAATAGTCGAAGTCTCCCAAACACTGTGCTTTGGGAGAGGAGACAGAAAGGCAGGTGCAAAAATCCAGGCAGCATCCAAGGAAAAGCCTGGTAGAAGAGCCACCTGGGGAAGCCGTTTCTGGCCCACAGCCGGGCTTGGGAGGGCAGCGAGAAGTCCTGCCAACCAGACTCGGAAGGTTTTTGGGGGCAGGAGGGCTGCTGAGGCCTGACTCCTGCCAGCCAGTCTGGAGGACGAGGGTCCTCACTATGGCACCCAGCTTCTGGACGCAAAACTTGTACAAGGAGGGAGGTGACTTGGTGAGAAGTGGGAGCGGCCAGCTGCCCCTGCTCAGGGTACACCTGCTCCAGCCCTGGGAACAGCTTAGGCAGGGGTCAGGGAAGGCCCTGCACCTCCCTCAGCCCGTAGGGCATGGAGGAGTACACAGAGGCACAGACATGGCCCTCCTGGAACTGGCAGGACCCAGGGCCTTTAAGCTCAGCTACCCCCAGCCCCAGAGAGGCTTCCTCAGTTCCCACTTACCCTTTGTGGGACTCACCCACCATGGGTTGGGACCTGGAAGCCAAGGGAATGACAACTCTTCTGAAGCAACGGGTTCCGACCCTGGGCTCAGAATCAAGGTCCTTTTCTTTTCGGACAGGAGGGCCTCTGGAGAAACCTCCAGAAAAACCAGCTCCCCCTCTTCCTTCTCCCTCCCTGGGCAGAAAGCAGGGGCAGGAGGCTCAAAGCTTCATCCATACTCAGCAGCATTTGGTTTCCAAGATTTCTGTGTAGGGAACGGGTTCAGAACCCTCTAAGTGAGGCACGGAGGACTCCCTCCCAGTTGGGAGGACCCTGGAGCCAGGGCTGGGGGATGGGAACAGGAGGCAAAGGCCAAGCTTGACCTCCAGGGGCCTTCCTGAGCCAGTCTCCTCATCTGTCTCCCAGGTTCAGGGGAGCAGAGGGAAGCGGGGAGAGGAGGCGGCTCAGGATAAGGCACCCCAACAGAGAAGGGCAGGGAGAGTCATGGAGAGAGGAAACATGGAGCAGGACACAGTCCCACTCTGGGAAGGAGGCGGAAGGAGACAGGCAGAGAGGTAGAGACAGAGAAGAGGGGCTGGGAGACCTGGAGGCCTGAGAGACCCTCGCCCCCTCACACACACACACACACACACGGAGGAGACGCCTGGGGACTTGGGCCCACGTTCACACCAACCGACTACAGACAGACATCTGTGGGTGAGACAGATGGCAGGACTCAGCTTTCAGTGTCGCCTTCCCTGTGGAGCAGCCGAAGCGCCCCGCTCAGAAGTGGTTTCTGGCCCATTGGCCAAGCACCTCCCCTGACCGGAGCCCAGGAGAAGACCAGAAGCAGGAACCGAGACTGGGGCGGCAGAGCCGAGGCAGGGAGGGGCCCCTGCCAGCCTCCCAGTGCCAGAAACGGCCCTGGCCCAGGAAGGACAACTTCCCGAGCTCCAGCCCTCCTCAGTATCCTGGGCAAAGAGGGCAGGGTGCAGGGCAGGCGGGGAGCTGGGCGTGGTGGCAAAAGAAGGAGCACGGCACCGTGTGTCCCCAGTGGGCATGGCCTGGGTCTCGGGCCAATCCTGTGGCTTCCCCTCAGGCTGGGTTCCCACAGGTTTCTGTGTGTCCCGGGAGCCAGGACACAGGGTCGGGAGGCTTCTCTCCTGAACATGGGCCTCTTGCCACTGGGCTACTTTGAGTCTTGGAGCTCCTTGGCTTTCTGCAGGATCTGGCAGACATCTGTGATGGGGTAGTCCTGGGCACAGGAAAAGGCCAACAGTTGCTTCTGAAGCCACTTCACCCCTGCCACACCCACACCCTCCCTGCTGGGACCCGTTACCATGCTGGATCCTGGGCCTCAGGGGCAGGAGCATGGAATACCAGGCATCCTGCACTCCCCAACCCCCAGACCCCTGCATGCAGCTGACGCTACACCGTGCAGAACCAACTCAACCGATCCAAACACAACCACTCCCAGGCTCTCACAGCCCTTTCCTCAGGACCAGACCATGCTGCCTCAGCTCTCCCACTACTGCCACTGAACCCGAGCTCCCTCGTGTGGAGCCAGTGGGACTGGGCCAGTGTCTGAGCATCAGCTTGAAGTCCCAACAGCCCTCTGAGTGGCTACTGTGATTCTGCCCATTTTCCAGATCTAGTCCATGAAGTTATGGAAAACCAACTCTAGGAAAACCAACTCTAGGCCGGGCTTGGTGGCTCACACCCAGCGCTTTGGAAGGCCAAGGTGGGCAGATCACCTGAGGTCAGGAGTTCGAGACCAGCCTGACCAAGATGGTGAAACCCTGTCTCTACTAAAGATACAAAAATTAGCCAGACATGGTGGCACACACCTGTAATCCCAGCTACTCGGGAGGCTGAGGCAGGAGAATCACTTGAACCCGGGAGGTGGAGGCTGCAGTGAGCCGAGATTGCGCCACTGCACTCCAGCCTGGACAACAGAGCGAGACTCCGTCTCAAAAACAAACAAACAAACAAACAACAAACCAACACTAAGGCCAGGTGCTGGTGAAGAAGCCGAAACCCAGAGATGCTGTAACTTGGCTTGGGTCACGTAATGAGCACAGCAGAGCAAAACTGTGGACCTAAAGCTGTAGGCCCTTGAACCCATGTTCTTTTTTTTTTTTTTGAGACAGAGTCTCGCTCTGTTGCCCAGGCTGGAGTGCAGTGACGTGATCTCGGCTCACTGCAACCTCCACCTCCCTGGTTAAAGCGATTCTCCTACCTCAGCCTCCCAAGTAGCTGGGAATTACAGGCACATGCCACCAAGCCCGGCTAATTTTTGTATTTTTAGCAGAGACGGGGTTTTGCCATGTTGGCCAGGCTGGTCTTGAACTCCTGACCTCAGGTGATCCACCCACCCCAGCCTCCCAAAGTGCTAGGATTATAGGCATGAGTCACTGCACCCAGTGAGCCCATGTTCTTAATCACTACACCCCGCCCTCCTTCCCCAGGCCTGAGCATGGCACTAGCGAGCACAGCCACATTCTGGGCACCTGCTGTGTCCTGGGTGTGAACACCTATGTAGAGTACATGGTTTGAAGGCCAAGTCACTTGCTCAAGGCCACCCAACATTCCAGGTCAGTGGCAGAACCAGGATTCAAACCCAGATCCAAACCAGATCTGCCTCAGGGGTCTGGACTTTAATCCCTGCTACGCTCCACTGCCCCTGCCCAGCCTGTGGCAGCAGCTGGTGTGGGCAGGTGCCTGGCGAGTGCCGGCCTCATGGCAGTGGCTGAGCCTGCCCCCAACTCCCATTACCTGCAGCAGCCGCATGTTCACAGTGAAGTCCCCTTCCAGCAACTGCTCCCGGATCAGCCTATGAAAAGCAGCAGCAAAAGCGCTGGGACCTGGGATGCTCTGAGTGCAGGCCCTGCCCACTCCTCCCTCCCCACCCACCTCGAGTTTGGTTTGGTACCCTCCCAAGGACTCCGGAATCCCGTTCCAGCCATGAAAGAGCAGCACTGCCCACCCTTCAGGGGCAGAGGGTCCTCCCGTCTGGCTTCTCCAAGGACTGCCCAGGTGAGCTGATGACAGCTCATGCCCGCACTCACATGAGCATGGCGCAGCAGACAAGGAGGAGGAAGTCAAAGCGGTTGTCATCGGCGAAGAGGGAGTCCCAGATGCGGATGACGTCAGGCAGCAAGAACTCCTGGGACAGGAGCAGTGTCAGCCAGCGGAAGGCGAAGAACTGGGGCTTGATGTTCTGCTCTTGCTAGGGAGACAGTGTGGGGGGTGGGGGGGGCAGGACTCTGTGTTGGCTGCTGGCCATGGAGCACCACACAGTGGGTCAGAAGTGAATTCAGAACAGCAGGGTCCAGCACACCAGGTGTGAGCACCAGGGCTGGCACCAAGCTGCCAGACAGCCTCGCTTGGTAAAGGGGCAGAGCCTGTTTGCTGCCAGCCAGCATCCTCAGATCTTCCTATTTTTTTTAAGAGAAGCTGGAAACCCAAACCTTTATATAATAAGCTCTCCAGATTTATAAATGATGGCTCAAACTCTTTTCACATACTTTGCAGATGATAGACTTGGGTTTGTGGATGTGCTGAGTGACCATCACAGGGCACTTACTAAAAGCCTGGGCTATGCTTAGCATATTAAATATGTCCTCTCACTCATTTAATCCACAGAACAATTCCACAGGCAATTATTCCCAGTAGAGACAAGCCTTCTGGTCAGCCACAGTGAATATTAACTGAAAAAGCATGCTACAAAACAGCAAAAGCATACTTCCTTTTTTTTTTAGAGATGAGGTCTCGCTATATTGCCTAGGCTGAAGTGCAGTGGCACAATCATGGATGGCTCACTGCAGCCTTGACCTCGAGGGCTCCTCTCTCAGCCTCCCGAGTAGCTGAGACTACAGGCCTGTGCCACCATGCCTGGCTAATTTGTTTTAAAATTTTTTGTAGAGACAAAGCTTCACTATGTTGCTCAACCTCTGGGCTCAAGCGATCCTCCTGCCTCAGTCTCCCAAAGTGCTAGGATTACAACTGTGAGCCATCACACTCAACCCATATTTATTTAAAAAGATATGATTATTCCTGGCCAGCCAGGCACAGTGGCTCATGCCTGTAATCCCAGCACTTTGGGAGACCGAGGTAGGCTGATCACTTGAGGTCAGGAGTTCGAGACCAGCCTGGCCAACACAGCGAAATCCCATCTCTGCTAAAAATACAAAAACTAGCCAGGCATGGTAACGCACGCCTGTAATCCCAGCTACTGGGGAGGCTGAGGCACGAGAATTGCTTGAACCTGGGAGGCGGAAGCTGCAGTGAGCCAAGATTGCAACACTGCACTCCAACCTGGCCTCTGACAGAGTAAGAGTCCATCTCAAAAACAAAAAAAAAAAAGAAAAAAAAGGGCTGGGCGCGGTGGCTCATGCCTGTAATCCCAGCACTTTGGGAGGCCGAGGCGGGTGGATCACGAGGTCAGGAGATCAAGACCATCCTGGCTAACACAGTGAAACTCCATCTCTACAAAAAATACAAAAAATTAGCCGGGCGCGGTGGCGGGCGCCTGTAGTCCCAGCTGCTTGGGAGGCTGAGGCAGGAGAATGGCATCAACCTGGGAGGCAGAGCTTACAGTGGGCAGAGATTGCGCCGCTGCACTCTAGCTTGGGCGACAGAGTGAAACTCTGTCTCAAAAAAAAAAGAAAAAAAGATATGCTTAGATATGTATTTTATTTTTCATGAAACTTTTTGTTTACATGTAGATAAATTTTCTCCTTTTGTTCTATGAAATAAACACGGAATGCCAGTACAATTTTTTAAATTATATTAATTTAAAAAAATGAAGTTAGGCCGGGCACGGTGGCTCACGCCTGTAATCCCAGCACTTTGGGAGGCTGAGGCGGGTGGATCACGAGGTCAGGAGATCAAGACCATCCTGGCTAACACAGTGAAACTCCATCTCTACTAAAAATACAAAAAATTAGCCAGGCACGGTGGCAGGCGCCTGTAGTCCCAGCTACTCGGGAGGCTGAGGCAGGAGAATGGCATGAACCTGGGAGGTGGAGCTTGCAGTGAGCCAAGATTGAGCCACTGCACTCTAGTCTGGGCGACAGAGCAAGACTCCATCTCAAAAAAAAAAAAAAAAAGATGACGTTAACACCTCAGAAGACTACTAACAGCTTAAACAATTTAGTTCATAGTAAATGCCCTGCAGTATGCCTGGCACACAGTGGGCACCATTCTCAACTTTCCCCTTCCCTCCCAGCTGGGGTCCACCATCAGCTGCCTCAGCACATGGGTCAGCGTCCCAGGCAGCAGCAGCAGCAGCTACTTCTGACCCCCAGACTCAAGCCAGACCTCGCCCTGGGCTGGGATGGCGCAGCAACTCTCTGCCTCCTGTCCCTTTCCACCCCTCTGTTCCTGGGGTCCTCACCAGTTTCAAGTAGAGCTCCACATCCTTATCTTTCAAGGTGGAGTAAACTTTCTCCATCTTGTAGGTGATGCCACACTGTGAGTCATCTAGGCTCTTGATAAAGTTGTCCCGGATCTCGGCCATGAGGTTGGTGAAGCAGAAAAACGTGTCTGCCTCGGCGTGCTCTGGGAGAGACGCAGGATGGGGGCAGAAGTGGCACACCCCAGGCCCACCCCACCTCTCACCTACCAGACATCTGCCCCGCTCTGAGCCCCGCCGAGTTGCCCCATCCTCATGGTCTGGCTCAGTCCTTCCTCTGTCCTTGACCCTCTCCACCCCCAGGCTAAAGACGTCGCCTCTTTCTTCTCACATCTGGCAATACTATACATTCACTTAGCAATTTATTACACACTCTCCTGATGACAATTTAAAAATCATTATTTAAATCTTATAATTCGGCTTCCTATATATCCACCTTCTCTACCAGAAATTAAATTACAAATATCAAGAGATCAGTAAACATCCAACATTCTAGACGATCACAGTTGCAAAGGATCTCAGAGATGATCCAGGCCAACTCCTCATCTGGCAGAGGGAGAACAGAGGCCCAAAAGGGCCTGACACGGGTCAGCAACGAGGGATGTGGGCACCAAGAGCCTTCTTACCTTTCCACTCGCTATTGGGGTCGGTGGCAAAGGTGTAGTAGAGGGGACCCACGATTTCATTCATGCCTTGCACATAAGCGATGCCAGGGTTGAGCTTGGCGTAGATGAACAGGATCCGCTCCACCACCTCCCAGTGGGCCTCACAGCCATTGGGCAGCACCTCATACTCATTTAGGGATGATGGCGCAGAGTTCTTGTGTGGGGAGCTCATCTGGAGGAGAAGAGGAGCCCGTCAAGAAAGACAATGCTGCGGTCAATGGCTCATGCCTGAAATCCCAGCACTTTGGGAGGCTGAGGTGGGAGTTGAGCCCCAGTGGTCAAGGCTGCAGTGAGCCGTGATTACACCATTGCATTCCAGCCTGGGTGACAGAGCAAGACCCTGTCTCAGGAGAAAAAAACAAAAACAAAAAAAGAGACAACATGGGTGGGCCACAATAGCTCATGCCTGTAATCCCAGCACTTTTGGAGGCCAAGGCAGGAGGATCACTTGAGCCTAAGAGTTCGAGACCAGCCTGGGCAACATAGGGAGATCCCATCTCTACAAAAAATGTAAATATTAGTGGAGTGTGAAGGCACGCACCTGCGGTCCCAGCTACTTGGGAGGCTAGAGCAAGAGGATCACTTGAGACCAGGAGGCTGAGGTTGCAGTGAGCTATGATCACACCACTGCACTCCAACCTGGGTGACAGCAAAACACTGTCTCAAAAAATAAAAAAAAATAAAAAATGGACAATGTGAAGGAGGACAATGTGTTCTTGCCAGAAATGTAAATGTTTACTGTTAAGCCTGGACCTATCTAGCATATGAGACATATTCTGGCGCAGAGGAACAAGTCAAACGCTACCATAAGGAAACAAGGAGACAAACCTAGAACATGGAACATTCTACAATACAACGAATGGTCCTAAAACCTAACTTATGGTGCTAAAAGTCAGAGCAGTGAGAAGTACTAACTAGGAAGGGGCATGCAGGAACTTGCTGGATGTGGACATGTTCTGTATCTTGACTGGCACTTACACAGGTACACACACGAGAAAAACATTCTCTAATTGTACACGTAATTGCACGTAAGTTACACTTCAATTTAAAACAAAAACTTTAGGGCCAGGCACGGTGGTTCACACCTGTAATCCCAGCACTTTGGGAGGCCAAGGCAGGTGGATCACCTGAGGTCGGGAGTTCAAGACCAGCCTCACAAACATGGAGAAACCCTGTCTCTATTAAAAATACAAAAAAATTAGCCGGGCATGGTGGTGCATGCCTGTAATCCCAGCTACTTGGAAGGCTGAGGCAGGAGAAGTGCTTGAACCCAGGAGGCAGAGGTTGTGGTGAGCCTAGATTGCACCATTGCACTCCAGCCTGGGCAATAAGAGTGAAACTCCGTCTCAAAAAACAAAACAGGCTGGGCGCGGTGGCTCACGCCTGTAATCCCAGCACTTTGGGAGGCCAAGGTGGGTGGATCACGAGGTCAGAAGATGGAGACCCTCCTGGCTAACACAGTGAAACCCCGTCTCTACTAAAAATACAAAAAATTAGCCGGGTGTGGTGGCGGGTGCCCGTAGTTCCAACTACTCGGGAGGCTGAGGCAGGAGAATGGCGTGAACCCAGGAGGCAGAGCTTGCAGTGAGTGGAGATCGCGCCACTGCACTCCAGCCTGGGTGACAGAGCGAGACTCTGTCTCAAAAAAAAAAAAAAAAACCAAACATTAAATATGTCAAAAACAGACAACTGGCCAAGACTTTTCTTTCTTTTTTTTCTCCCCCGAGACAGTCTTGCACCGCAACTTGCTCTCTCTCTATATATAATACACACACAAATAAAGCAATGTGAAAAATGTTATCGCTTCTCGGCCTTTTGGCTAAGATCAAGTGCAATGTGAAAAATGTTAACAACTGTTGCATTTAGATGGAAAGTATACAGATAGTTATCCAGTGTACTCTCCTTTCAACTTTTCTGAATGTTTGAAAATTTTCATAAGAAAAGGTTGGAGGCCAGGCGCAGTGGCTCACACCTGTAATCCCAGCACTTTGGGAAACTGAGGCGGGTGGATCACTTGAGGTCAGGAGTTTGAGACCACCCTGGCCAAAAATCTCTACTAAAAATACAAAAATTACCAGGCGTGGTGGCACGCGCCTATGATCCCAGCTATTCAGGAGGCTAAGGCATGAGAATTGCTTGAACCTAGGAGGCGGAGGTTGCAGAGCGCCAAGATTGTGCCACTGCACTCCAGCCTGGGCGAAAGAGCGAGACTGTCTCAAAAAAAAAAAAAAAAAAAAAGGTTGGAAGATAAATAAAGAGATGATGATCCCTACTGAAGACTCCTGCAATGAGCACGGGCCCCCAACACCAGCTGCCTGCCAGGATCTCTTGGGAACTTTGTAAATCAAGTGCTGGGCCCTGCCCTAGACCTGCTCAGGTGGAAGCTCCAGAGGTGAGTGACCCATATGAGAGAACCCAGGCAGTGACAGTGGATGAAGCCATCCTGGAAGCAGAGGGTCCTGGAGACATTAAACTCCCTCTCCCATAACATACATATACATATGTATGCACACACATGCAGGGATGTTCACACAGAGACACACATCAGCCACATTTACCAAGAGCTTTTTTTTTTTTTTTGAGACGGCGTCTCGCTCTGTCGCCCAGGCTGGAGTGCAGTGGCGCGATTTTGGCTTACTGCAAGCTCCGCCTCCCAGGTTTACACCCTTCTCCTGCCTCAGCCTCCCGAGTAGCTGGGACTACAGGCACCCGCCACCGCGCTCGGCTAATTTTTTGTATTTTTAGTAGAGACGGGGTTTCACCATGTTAGCCAGGATGGTCTCGATCTCCTGACCTCGTGATCCACCCGCCTCGGCCTCCCAAAGTGCTGCGATTACAGGCGTGAGCCACCAGGCCCAGCCCTTACCAAGAGCTTTTTATGTGGCAGACAATGCTGTACAGGTATTCCTCCATTTAATCCACTGAACAATCTAAAATATTCTCTCAACATCATTTTCAAGATGAGGAAACTGAGGCTCAGAAATGTAGGGCCACTCCTTAACTGTCTAACATTAGGTGGTGGAATCAGGACTTGACCCTGAACTGGCTGACTCCCAAACCTAAGGTCCAGGACTTGAGGGCAGGCTGCCTCCTGAGGATGCCCAGGGCTTTCTGCTTTTGAAGAATCTGCACAGCCATGACCTCATTTCATCCTCTTGGCAGCTTAGGCAGGGCAGAAATGATTATGCCCAGTTTATGGTCGAGGAAACAAAGACCAGGATGTGAACCTGGTATGACTTGCCCAGAGTCACACAGATGGTCTTCAACTCAAACTGCCCAATCATGAACCCAGAAGCTTAGGGATGAAGTTTCTGGTAGGTTCTCTGCTACCAGGACCAAAAGTTAAACTCGGCAACAGTGCTCCTTACACCTAGTTACTACGGTGAAAGGAATGACAGGAGCCAGTCCCCTCCCGGCCCTTCACCCAGGAAATCAGCAGCCAAGAGTGCTGCCCACAAAGCCAGCCTCCTGGTTATCTAGCCACGCAATCTGCACTGCACAGCAGTTCTGCTGGGCACCCAACTCTCATAGGCACCTGCAACCCTGGATCGGCCATATCTGCCCCTGCCCGTCAGAGCTTCCATCAAAGTCATTCCCAGCTGGGTGTGGTGGCTCACGCCTGTTATCCTGACACTCTGGGAGGCCCGGGTAGGAGGATCGCTTAAGCTTAGGAGTTCAAGACCAGTCTGGGTGTCATAGCAAGACTCTGTATCTATTTAAAAAAATAAAACAAACAAACAAAAAACAAAGTCATTCCCCAGGGGGAGAAAAACTTTTGCAGTAGTACCTGCCCTAGCTTGTTGGAGGCTACAGAAAAGGGTTTTTCCATTGATGGAAGACAGTGAAAAGTTTAGGGGAACAGGCCACTATTCCAGACGCCAAAGTAGGGGGTGTAAATTAAGGAATAAGGTAATATACTTGTTTGACTACAAGGAGCTTCTCAGAGTGACAGGAATCTATTAAAAGTTGGGGGTCCTATCAGTTCCACCCAGAGTCTCTCAGATCTAACCCTGCTGCATCTCTGCCCCCACCACCTCTTGCCTAGACAACTGCAATGTCCTTCCAGGTAGCCTCTCTACCGCCACTCCTGTATCTCCACAGTGCCTAAAGCATTTCTGACACAAGCAGATATGAATTATGTCACTGCCTTGCTTACAGTGCTGTAAGGGATCCTTCCCACCCCTCATGACAAAGGCCCCACGTGGCCTCACCAGCACCAACCTCTTCCCTCGCTCTCTGCTTCTAGCCACACTGTGGCCTCCCCGACCTGGAACACACCATGCTCTCTCCCGCTGAGGACTTCGGCATCTGCCCTCCTCTCCACCTGGAATGCTCTCTTCATTTTTTTTTTTAGACAGGGTCTGGTTTTGTCGCCCAGGCTGGAGTGCAGTGGTACAATCTAGACTCACTGCAACCTCCACCTCCCGGGTTCAAGCAATTCTACTGCCTAAGCCTCCCGGGTAGCTGGGATTACAGGCACCTGCCACCATGCCCGGCTAATTTTTGTATTTTTAGTAGAGACAAGGTTTCACCATGTTGGCCAGGCTGGTCTCGAACTCCTGACCTCAGGTGATCCACCCGCCTTGGCCTCCCAAAGTGCTGGGATTACAGGTGTGAGCCACCACACCTGGCCAGGGCCAAATTTTTGTATTTTCAGTACAGATGGGGTTAAATTCCCGGGTTGGTCAGGCTGGTCTTGAACTCCTGGCCTTAAGTGATCTGCCTGTCTTGGCCTGCCAAAGTGCTGGGATTACAGGCATGGGCCATTATGCCTGGCTGTTTTCTTTTTATTTTTTTGAGACAGGGTCTGGCTCTGTCAACCCGGCTGGAGGGCAGTGGTGTGATGTAGGCTCACTGCAACCCCTGCCTCCCAGGCTCAAACCATCCTCCTACCTCAGCCTCCTGAGTAGCTGAGACTACAGGCACACGCCACCATGCCCAGCTAATTTTTGTATTTTTTGTAAAGACAGGGTTTCACCATGTAGCCCAGGCTGGCCTTGAACTCCTGGGCTAAAGCAATCCTCCTGCCTCAGCCTCCCAAAGCACTGGGATTACAGGCGTGAACCACTGTGCCCAGCCCTATCACATTTTCTCACATTTGTAATGACCTTCTCAGAGCCATCCCCACTATAAGATTAGAAGCCTGGCTCATTCACTCACTGTGACGCAGGAACCTTCCCAGCAGCCATTACACCCAGCTGGGACATAGTGAACCTCTGTCACCCAACTTTTAGAAAGCACCCCAGGATCTGGCAGCATCAGGATTGCTCTGAGTAACTGTCAAGCAGATGGTCATGGCCCGACACCTTGTGGCCAGGAGTTTAAGAGAAAAAGGAAAATAAAAGACTGTCGGGGGAGTCTCTGGGGACCCCAGGTTGGCACTCACATTTGTGACCCCACTCCGGTTCCGGGCCACCGTCTGAGATTTCAGCGTTGTCTGTTCCACTCTCTTACGAAGGGTTTCAAACTCATTCTGGGGGTCCAGGATGAGGAGGCAAGGGTAGTCAGTGGCCCTCTGGAAGAAGGAAATGTCTGGGCACAACCTCCTGTCAAGAGGGAACAGGAAAGAATCTTGTTACTCAGGGTGGAAGTTTTCGCCATCTCATCTGCCAGTAGACCCCAAGACTCCCCAAAAGCATTATTTTTTGTTTTTGTTTTTCTTTTGAGACAGAGTCTTGCACTGTCGCCCAGGCTGGAGTGCAGTGGAGCGATCTCTGCTCACTGCAAGCTCCGCCTCCCGGGTTCACGCCATTCTCCTGCCTCATTCTCCCAAGCAGCTGGGACTACAGGCACCCGCCACCAGGCCCGGCTAATTTTTTATTTTTTGTAGAGACGGAGTTTCACTGTGTTAGCCAGGATGGTCTCAAACTCCTGACTTAGTGATCCAACCACCTCAGCCTCCCAAAGTGCTGGGATTACAGGCATGAGCCACCGTACCCATCCAGCATTGTTTGTTTTTAATTACAACGTTTTGAATCACTAGAGGTCAAGAGTTCGAGACCAGCCCAGCCAACATGGTAAACTTTGTCTCTATCAAAAATACAAAAATTGGCTGGGCATGGTGGCTCACGCCTATAATCCCAGCACTTTGGGAGACTGAGGCGGACGGATCATCTGAGGTCGGGAGTTTGAGACCAGCCTGACCAACATGGAGAAACCCCGTCTCTACTAAAAAAATACAAAATTACCCGGGCGTGGTAGCACATGCCTGTAATCCCAGCTATTCGGGAGGCTGAGGCAGAAGAATCACTTGAACCTGGGAGGCGGAGGTTGCAGTGAGCCGAGATCGTGCCATTGCACTCCAGCCTGGGCAACAAGAGCGAAACTCCATCTCAAAAAAAAAAAAAAAAATAGCCAGGTGTGGTGGCGGGTGCCTCTAATCCCAACTACTGGGGAGGCTGACACAGGAATTGCTCGAGCCTGGGAGGAGGAGATTGCAGTGAGCCAAGATCGCGCCACTGCACTCCAGCCTGGGCAACAGAATGAGACTCGGTCTCAAAAAAATAATAATAATAACAACGATTACAACATTTTATTTTAAAAACAGTATTTTTTTTTAAAAAGCAGTAGTTTGAGCCGGGCGCAGTGGCTCACGCTTGTAATCCCAGCACTTTGGGAGGCCGAGGCGGGCGGATCACGAGGTCAGGAGATCGAGACCACGGTGAAACCCCATCTCTACTAAAAATACAAAAAAAAATTAGCCGGGTGTGGTGGCGGGCGCCTGTAGTCCCAGCTACTCGGAGAGGCTGGGGCAGGAGAATGGCGTGAACCCAGGAGGCGGAGCTTGCAGTGAGCCGAGATCGCGCCACTGCACTCCAGCCTGGGTGACAGAGCGAGACTCCGTCTCAAAAATAAATAAATAAATAAAAATAAAAATAAAAAGCAGTAGTCATTGTATATGTATACATGCCCACATTTTATGTGTATTTGCAAATAGATACATACTTTTTTTTTAAAGTGGCATGATGGTCATACAACCTAACTCCTCTTTTAAACTCCAAACATATTTCCATGTAAAAATATTTATCTAGGTCAGGCACAGTGGCTCACCACTGTAATCCCAGCACTTCGGGAGGCTAAGGCAGGAGGGATCACTTGAGCCCAGGAGTTCAAGACCAGCCTGGGCAACAAAAGGAGACCTCATCTCCGTAAAAAATTAGGGCCAGGTGCGGTGGCTCAAGCCTGTAATCCCAGCACTTTGGGAGGCTGAGGCAGGCGGATCATGAGGTCCAGAGCTCGAGAACACCCTGGCTAACATGGTGAAACCTCGTCTCTAATAAAAATACAAAAAATTAGCTGGGTGTGGTGGTGGGCGCCTATAGTCCCAGCTACTTAGGAGGCTGAGGCAGAAGAATGGTGTGAACCCAGGAGGCAGACCTTACAGTGAGCCAAGATGGTGCCACTGCACTCCAGCCTGGGCAACAGAGTGAGACTCCTTCACAAAAAAAAAAAAAAAAAAAAAAAAAAAAGATGGAGACCATCTTAGCTAACACGGTGAAACCCTGTCTCTACTAAAAATACAAAAAATTAGCCAGGTGTGGTGGCATGCGCCTGTAATCCCAGCTACTCAGGAGGCTGAGGCAGGAGAATCACTGGAACCTGGAGGTTGCAGTGAGCCAAGATCACACCAATGCACTCCAGCCTGGGCAACAGAGCAAGATTCCACCTCAAAAAAAAAAAAAAAAAATTAGCTGGGTGTGGTGGCATGTGCCTGCAGTCCTGGCTACTCAGGAGGCGGGGCAGGAGGATCACTTGAGCCTGGGAGTTCAAGGCTACAGTGAGCTAAGATCAAGCCACTGTACTCCAGTCCAGCCTGGGCAACAGAGCAAGACCCTATCTCAAAAAAAAAAAATTATCAGGCCGGGCGCGGTGGCTCACGCTTGTAATCCCAGCACTTTGGGAGGCTGAGGCGGGCGGATCACGAGGTCAGGAGATCGAGACCATGGTGAAACCCCGTCTCTACTAAAAATACAAAAAATTAGCCGGGCGTGGTGGCGGGCGCCTGTAGTCCCAGCTACTCGGAGAGGCTGAGGCAGGAGAATGGCATGAACCCGGGAGGCGGAGGTTGCAGTGAGCCGAGATCGCGCCACTGCACTCCAGCCTGGGTGACAGAGTGAGACTTCATCTCAAAAAAAAAAAAAAAAAAAAAAAAATTATCTAATGTGCACAAACACAGAGTGGTTTGTAGTAGCAAAAGAGATTTGGTTCCATAAGTTATACACTGTACAACAGACTATTATACAGCTGACCTGGAAAGATGTCCAAGACACAGTGAGAGGGAAAACAAGTTGGGAGATGGCGTCTAGAATGTGATCAAGTTTTTAAAATACATGTATTGCAGTACACGCACATTTTTCAGACTTCTTATACTTAGCACATTGCAAACCTGCTTCTAGAAGCACCAAAGGATCACTACCCATGTGAAACAGAACCTGGCCAGGCGTGGTGTCTCATGCCTGTAATGCTAGCACTTGGCGAGGCTGAGGTGGGTGGATAACTTGAGGTCAGGAGTTCGAGACCAGCCTGGCCAACTGGTGAAACCCCATCTCTCCTAAAAATACAAAAATTAGCCAGGCGTTGTGGCACATGCCTGTAATCCCAGCTATTAGGGAGGCTGAGGCAGGAGAATCGCTTGAACCCGGGAGGCAGAGGTTGCAGTGAGCCGAGATTGCACCACTGCACTACAGCCTGGGTCACAGAGGGAGCCACTGTCTCAAAACAAACAAACAAACAAACAGAAAACAAAAAAAACAGAACCTATTTCCCTGGGTCACGGAGTGGTTCTTGACTTGAACACGGCAATCAGAACACCTCGTGGGTAAACGCTGCACCAACCCCAGCCTGAGAGCACAAGAGGCAGTGCCTCCTTTCTCCGGCAGCCTGGCTGAGTTGCCCTGTGCGGGGGTCACGTGGGGCCATCTGAAGATGAGCCTGGGCTGAGGAGCAGCACCCAGGGTGGCTGGAGGGCAAGGAGGACCCTGCTTTATCCTGCCACGCGCCTTCTTCCCCGGCCACAGGGCACTCTCATGTGCTGTGCCTCAGCCCAGCAGACTCTTCCACCCAGCTTGCTGCCTCCCTGCTGCCTCCTTCTCTTTCATATCTCATCCTGAGCCTCCTCCCTAGAAAGGCTTTCCTCGACCCCCCAAAGGAAAACAGGGCCTCTCTCTGATTCTCTAAAAGCACCAGTTTTTCTCTCCTTCACAGCATTACAGTATTTGCAATTACATATCTGTTTCCAGGTTTAGTATATGTCTCCTGACTTACACTGGAAGCTCTCAGAAGGCAGAGACTGTTTCAGTCCTGCTCACTCCTAAACCCCTCCTGACACCGGTACTCAGCCATTCCTTGAGAAGGAGCTGAATGGAGGGGCACCTGTCTGTACTGGCACAGACTGACTTGGGCACCTGAGAGCTGCCCCTTGGAGATTCTGAAGGGTCACTGCGGGTCACAGTGCCGGCTTGTCCTGTCTGACCAAGTGCCGGAGGTCCCAGGCAGGCTGTTGTAAAAGGAACAGGATAAGCTCCCAGGACCCTTCTCTGATGGAGATCTGATCATTCTAAGGGCCTCTGTATGTGCTAAGACCAGCACAACAGTCCCACGTATCTGTGGAGACCCAGCCCGTTCTGTGCCCTTAGCCTGAACCACCTTACTCCTACTTCACACTAAAGAGAGTAATGATCAGAGGGTGAGTCACTTGCCTAAGGTCACACAGCTAACAACTGGTAAAGGCGGAACAGAAACCAGGCAAATGGACTCCAGAACCCAAGGCCACTCCACCCACCTGTGGACAAGGCCTGCCTTCTAGCTCCTCACCTAGCCCAACACGCTGCCAAACTCCCCAGCCCGACAGGGCCGCACAGCCAGCATCTCCACATTTCCACCAAGTGGAAAAGCACAAACACACTGTAGCTCAAGATTTTAAAAACTGCGTATCTGACCCTGTCACTCCTTTGCTCAAAACCTTTGCATGGCTGCCTCATGCTCTTAGAATCAAGTCCAAGGTCCGGCCCCTATCTCCCACCCTGGCCTTGGCATTATTACTCAGATGTGCCAAGCTCTGCGGGCTCTCTGGACCTTGCCAAGGGCAGTTCCCTGCCCAACGCGGCCTTTGCTGCACTCTTCCCCTGAGGCCTCCCACTCCTCAGATCTCAGCTGAATTACTGCTTCTCAGGTGAGGTTTCCCCAAACCCCCTCAAATTTTCCTTCAAGAGCATTTACCACGAATGCCATCTGCTAAGATCTAATGGGCTGAATGTCTGTCTTGCCATCCTCCCTTCTAGGTTCTAAGATCCTTAAGGAGAGGGTACACAACAGTCTATTCAGTGCTCAACCCTGAGCTTAGTGCTAAGCCTGGCACACAAAAGGGGCTCAATACTTGTTGAATGAATGTCAGATGAATCCATAAACGCCTGGGGTACAAATGAAACTACAGCTCAGATAAGAACAGCCAGGTATATGCAAGCACAGAATCTCCATCGCTAGCCTCACTCTCAGCCTATCATCATAGAGCCTGGACCCAACCGCTGGGACAATCCATCAGCAGCTCCGCAAACACCCACCCATGGGCCCGGCCTGCAAATGGAAAACACAGAGCTGCAGAGAGCCCCAGAAGTCCCATGGGCCAGCTCCCGGCCCCAGGCACCCTGCCTACCGGACATCTTTGTCGATCTGCAGCAGCACCTCGTTGTCCTTGAAGTACGTGTTCCACCGGCTGTCAGGGTTGGGGTTGAGTGGCTGTGGGGAGAAATGAAGATGCTCTGTCCAAGGCCCAGATAGGCCCCAGGGCCTGATTCTATCCCGGAAACCTGAGCAGTGGCCTTGCTGCAACAATCCCACCACACACTGAGGTGTGGCCCTGACACCACCTGCAAGCTACTCAGAGGAACCAACACAGCCCTTCCCTCAGCCTCCTGAATCCGTTCAAACTCCACAGCCGGGAGCCCAGCCTGGGGGCCTGCTCTGAGTACATCTCTGCTGGGCAGGGACTCTGTTCCTTTTCTGTCCATTACTCTAGCTCGAGAACTTTGCATATAACAGGTGGTCAGTAAATGTTTGCTTGCTGAATGAATGAATTCGGTTTCTTCAGCTCTCATTCATCGATGCTCTGAGTCGTCAATTCCTATCTGTGAGTCTCGGCCTGGGGTGCATCCATTTCTTTCTCCCGCGCTGTGAAGCCCAGGGAGGAGCTCAGCATTTGAGGAGAATAAGGCTTCCTGGCAGCCACAGAGGGCAGCTTAGCCTCCCTCCCGCCCTGCTCTGATTTTCTTCAAGGAACAGGGATGAAGGTTGAAATAGACCATGTCCTCAGAGCACCTGATGCAGGGCTGCCACTGCAATGCTCCCTGGACCCCAACTATCGTTTGTCTTACTTACTGAGCCCAGGGCCCCCAAGCTTAGTAACTCAACGCAGAAAGGAGGAACTGGGAGGTCCAGAGGGGACTGACACCAGACTGCACCTACCCCCTGGCATGCAGGGGACCTTGCCTGCTCCAAGGCCGCCACCCCTCCACATTCTGTGTCCTGGGTCTCTGCTGCCAACCTCTACTCACATGGTCCTCAAAAGTCACATCCTCCCTGGACACACCCATGTTGGCCTTGGCAATGCCAGGCTGGATGATCATTTCCCTCAGGAACTGGGCATACAGCTCCCTGCAGGAGACAAGGGAGAAGGATGATTCCCAACGGTCCTGCCCAGGGAGCCCAGACCAGAGCAGCAGCCGCAGGAGGCAGGGCGGCCCCAGCGGTACCAGCTCCGTCAGATGCAAGGGCCCTCCTGTCACTGCCCTTACATGGGGTCTCACCTCTGCTTGGCCAGGATGGAGGTCCATGAGGCTCTCTCCAAGGGAAGGTAGTTCAAGAGAATCTGCACAGAGGGAGAGGGACAAAGCTCTGGTGACCCTCCTGCACCAACGTCAGTCTTTAGGCGGGGATGACAGGCCTCAAGAAAAACATCTCATAAAGTCCCAAGAAGACAAGATGGGCTAAAATCCAGGAATGCCAGCATGAGCTAGGGGTAGCCTCCCTCTTCCTCCCCACTGCCTCCCTCCTCCTTTAACCCAAACCAGCCCTTCCCTCTGCTTTTCCTCACACACACTTTTCCACATGATCATCAGACCCTGGGCTTTAAAGGGCTGGAAACCAGGACACTGGGCTTCCATGGCCACCTGAGCTGGGAGCTTTGGGCAAAGCACGGCCTTTGTTTTGTCCCAATAAGCATGACTTTCACTGTACTTCATGGACCAGGAAGCAGAGGTCTTCATTGTTGGCATTACAAAGTGTCCCATCCCCAAGGGGATCCCAGAGAAGACACCAAGAGGAACAGAAAACCCAGAACTTCCCAGAAAAGCTCCCTCAGACAAGCAAGGAAAGGTGCAGAACGGGAGGAAGAAGCCAGGGGTAGGGGCAGCCCATGCAGGAAAACCCAGGGACTCTCAGCAGAGCAGAAGCCCCACCCCAGGCACACCCACCTTCCAGCAGAGGCACCGCAGTCCGCCCTCACAGGGGATGCCTGTGGACACAGCAGGCAAAGGTCACGCCCCAGGCCGGAGTCCCAGAACCCCCAGCCCTTCACCGTGGAGCCAGCTGGCAGGGAGTAGAGTGCGCAAGAAGTACTTCTTCAAGAATCATTTCCCCAAGAAAGATTACTAGACTGGGTGGTTTCTTTTTTTTTGAGACGGAGTCTCCCTCTATCACCCAGGCTAGAGTGAAATGGCGCAATCTCGGCTCACTGCAGCCTCCGCCTCCCAGGTTCCAGCGATTCTCCAGCCTCAGCCTCCCAGGTAGCTGGGATTACAGGCACGCGCCACTCTGCCCGGCTAATTTTTGTATTTTTAGTAGAGACAAGGTTTCACCATGTTGGCCAGGCTGGGCCTGAACTCCTGACCTCAGGCGATCCACCTGCCTTGGCCTCCCAAAGTGTTAGGATTACAGGTGTGAGCCACCATGCCCAGCCTAGACTGCATGTTCATTTTTTTTGGTTTTTTTTTTTTTGAGACAGAGTCTTGCTCTGTTGCCCAGGCTAGAGTGCAGTGGTGTGATTTCTGCTCACTGCAACCTCTGCCTCCCCGGTTTAACCAATTCTTCTGCCTCAGTCTTGCAAGCAGCTGGGATTACAGATGTGCACCACCACTCCTGGCTAATTTTTGTATTTTTAGTAGAGACAGGGTTTCACCATATTGGCCAGGCTGGTCTCGAACTCCTGACCTCAGGTGATCCACCCGCCTCGGCCTCCCAAAGTGCTGAGATTACAGGTGTGAGCCACCATGCCCGGCCTGGAATATTCTTTTGAGGATAACACCTTCTCATTCTTGATATTCCTTCCTCAGGAGCAGCCTTTACCACCACGATCTCATCCTAATTCAGGTCAGTTCCCCCTGTTATAAGCAATAATGCCTCTGTGACTATTTCATAGCATCTGTCATAAGTGGAATTGTTTTATATATATATATATGGTGTATTTTCTTAACGTCTGTAACCCCTACTACTGGGTAAGCCCCAGAAGGACAAAAACCACATTATTCCCAGTGCCTAGCACAGAGCATTGCACATAGAAGATATTCCATATGTATTTGTGGAATATAAACTAAGCTATGAACGCTAAGTATTTTGTGCTTTACAGATATTATTTCATTTAATCTCCATTATAACCCCAGTAAGTAGGGAAGATTAGCATAATTGTCATAAGAAGGAAACTTACCTGTAAAACTCTTAACTACTAACACTGACTGCCTCCCCTTTGGGGCCTATATTTCACTCCTGAACAGAAAGACAAAGTTATCCTGCAACAAGATCAGGAAGCTCACTAGAGCAGCTTCTGCTATAGTATCTCTGGTACCGTGAACATGAGCAAATACCTCCGCTTCAGAATCTATGAGGATGACAGGGACAATATAAGAAGTTCTCTCTTTTTTTTTTTTGAGATGGAACTTCGTTCTTGTCACCCAGGCTGGAGTGCAATGGCGCAATCTCGGCTCACTGCAATTCCCAGGTTCAAGTGACTTTCCTGCCTCAGCCTCCCGAGTAGCTGGGATTACAGGCAAGTGCCACCATGCCTAGCTACTTTTTTATATTTTTAGTGGAGACTAGGTTTTACCATGTTGACCAGGCTGTTCTCGAACTCCTGACCTCAGGTGATCCACCTGCCTCGGCCTCCCAAAGTGTTGGGATTACAGGCATGAGCCACGTCACCCGGCCAGAAGTTCTTGCTGACAAACTTACAGGGGCAAAAAAGTGACAAGAAGCTATGCAGAACACATTGGGTTATTTTTTAAAACAGGCAAAAAGAGAGTTATCTTTGTGCTTGTTGGGGCAAAGTCTAACACCGCAGGATCAGCTCCTTAAAGTCAGTGTCCCAAGGCTACCCATTTTACCACTAGCCAAGGTTTAGTTCAGGCAGCTTAGACCCCAAGCCAGGGAGAGAACCAGGAACCACCCTGCAGTTAACCAAACTCACCAACACAGGAAGCTAGCTAAGGAATGAGGAAAGACTGTCCTGGGCTCAAAAGGTCCCCCCCACTCTCATTCTCCAGTCTTCAGTCCCATCCTGTTACTCTCAGGAATCTGGCACCTCCTGTGGAAAGCTTAGGGCAAGGCATGCTAAGTGTGGCCACTGGCCCTCTGGGAAACCCCTCCAAGCTCAAGGCAGTCACTGCCTGTTCAGCTCTACAGAATCTGGAAAAGGCCCCAAGAGTCTATGTGTAATTTCCTTCAAGGCCCCAGCCCCCAGCAGCTGGGCCCCAGAGCTGACCAGGTGTGGCCTCCCCTTGTATTCTAGCCACAGGGCTGCTCTAGGGAAACCCTGAAAATACAGAATGGCTTCTTACCACTAAAGCTGAGTTCCCGCAGCTTTTCCAATGCAATTGAGGGCTCCTTCAGGACATCCTGGAAATCTGCAATTCTGGAAGGGGAAATAGGGCAGCAAATGAAGCATGCTGATATCGGCTCAGTGAGACCCACAGCCCTCAGCTCCCTCACACCGCCAGTTTCCAACCTGTGCCTCTCTCCCCTTTAGGACATAAAAATCACACAGCTTAGTCAAGGTCCTCACCAAAGACAGCTTTGGAGAACAACAAAACTATATTTCACTTCTTCCTCTACAACCAGAAACACAGAATGCCAGGGAAGAAACTTGAGAGATATTCTTGTCTAGAAGTTCCCAAATGAGGACCATAAAATTAGACATATTCCAACATTCTAAAATTTAGTGAGCTGACATTTACTGGGCACTTCTTGCCGGCCAGGCCGGGTCCACGCACAGCCACCAACTGAACTCCTTGGACCTCAGGAACCAGGAGTAATTCGATCTGCAGACAATGGACCATGCTCACAAATATAACCACTACAAGACCTCTGGGCCTGCCAGAAGGCAAGGACAAAGGGTTTAAAAAACACGTCCTGAAGGAAAACTGAAGAGTGAGCAAAATTCAGCCAATGCTGCAGGATCTGGCCTGGGGGAGGGGCCAGACTGGAGAATGCAAGTTCTCTAGCAATCTTAGTAAGAAAAAGGCACGGGGACAGGGTGCATTTGGAGAGAGTACGGGAGCAGGGGGATCAAAAGGGGGAAAGGGACGGGGGCGGGGCATGGGGGTCTGGACGAGGAAGACTCAGGGGAAGGGGAAAACCAGGGGTCCAGGATGAGGGAGGCAGAAGGAGTGACACCAGGGGCAGAAGGGCCGCCCCTCCGTCGTTCCTGCAGCCCACAGGCAATGAGGTTAGAAGGTGGACGCTCGAGACCCTCTGCCGAGGGGGTCTGCCGATTCCTGGCCACACCCGCGTTTCCCCCTTCTGAGGGGCAGAAGGGGCAGCCTGACCAGGAGTGGCCCAGCCGGGTCAGGCTCCATGGCCCCTTACCGGCTCTTGTGCAGACTTGACATGGTGTTGACTTCCGGACCCCCCAGCCGCCTCCGCCGCCTGCGCCTCTGCCGCCTGCGCCGCCGCCCCCAAGGGACGCGGGGCTCTAAGCAAAAGCCTCCGGCGGGAAACACAGCCACTAGCCTGCGCGTTCCACCGCCCCGGTCCCGCCCCGCCCCGCCCCGCCAGTCACGTGCCACCCCTCGACTCTCACGCTTCCACACGGTACTGGCTGCTACGGACGGCCGGGTTGAGCAGGGCAACCTCGGGTCGGGTGGGCGTGGCAATCGCGGGCCGGGAGCCCCCAGCGCCGCCGACCCTGCAGGCCAAATTTGAGAACCAGCCGGTGACAGCGCAGACTGTATGTCTCTGGACTATTCCTTGCGCTTCCCTGGGCCCCAGTGTCTACTTACGCAATATACCTGTCACCCTGTCGTCTTCCCTGCACGCACCCCCCTGTAATTAACTACTGCATGATTGTTACAGGAGTCTCGGCCTCCCCTGCTCAACTGTTCAGGCCCTCCAGCTTATCTTGGTCTCTGCAGAATCCTCAAGGCCTTTATAGCAGGGACCCGCATGAACCGCCGTGCGCGGCGCAACTTTTTTTTTTTTTTATAAAAACTATACCAGCAAACCCTATAAAATGTAAGTTAGGAAGACAGAAAAAAACACAAATGATATCTTAAGAAAAATAGGCTAGACCGGGCGCGGTAGCTCATCCCTGTAAATTCCAGCGCTTTGGGAGGACGAGGCTGGCAGATCACTTGAGGTCAGGCCAGTCTGGCGAACATGGTGAAACCCCGTCTCTACCAAAAATGCAAAAATTAGCCGGGCGTGGTGGCAGGCGCCTGTAATCCCAGCTCCTCGAGATTACCTTCTTTACAAAAGATGTAAAAATTAGTTGAGTAGGCCAGGCGCGGTGGCTCACGCCTGTAATCCCAGCACTTTGGGAAGCCGAAGCGGGCAGATCACCAGGTCAGGAGTTTGAGACCAGCCTGACCAACATGGTGAAACCTCGTCTGTACTAAAAATACAAAAATCAGCCGGGTGTGGTGATGCGCACATGTAATCCCAGCTACTCAGGAGGCTGAGGCAGGAGAATTGCTTGAACCCGGGAGGCAGAGCTTGCAGTGAGCCAAGATAGCGCCACTGCACTCCAGCCTGGGCAAAAAAGCAAGACCCTGTCTCAAAAAAAAAAAAAAAAAGAAACTGCTTAAATATTTTCCGAAATGGTTGTATTATTTAACACCTTTTTCTCAAGAAAAAAAAAAAGAAAGAAAGAAACTGCTAGCCAGGAGTGGTGGCTCATGCCTGTAATCCCAGCACTTTGGGAGGCCGAGGCGGGCGGATCATGAGGTCAGGAGATTGAGCCCATCCTGGTTAACACAGTGAAAGCCCGTCTCTACTAAAAAATACAAAGAAAAAAATTACCCAGGCATGGTGGCGGGTGCCTGTAGTCCCAGCTACTCGGGAGGCTGAGGCAGGAGAATGGCGTGAACCTGGGAGGTGGAGCTTGCAGTGAGCCGAGATTGCGCCACTGCACTCCAGCCTGGGCGACAGAGCGAGACTCTGTCTCAAAAAAAAAAGAAAAGAAAAGAAAAGAAAAGCAACTGCTTAAATATTTTCTGAAATGGTTGTATTATTTAACACCTACCCCAGCAGTTTATGAGAGTTGCTGTTGTACCACATCCTCACCAATACTTGATGTGGTCAGTCTTTTTAATCTTAGACATTCTAGTAGATGTGAAGTGGTATCTCCTGCTTTAACATGCATTTCCCTAGAGACATATCATGTTGAGCATCTCTTCACACGTTTGTACTCTTCTTTCTTTTTCTTTTTCTTTTTTTTTTTTTTTTTTTGAGACATGGTCTCACTCTGTCACCCCAGGCTGCAGTGCAGTGGCACAATCTCAGTTCACTGCAACCTCTGCCTACTGAGTAGCTGGGACTACAGGCGCATGCCACCACGCCCAGCTGATTTTTGTATTTTGAGGTAGAGATAGGGTTTCATCATGTTGGCCAGGCTGGTCTCAAACTCCTGACCTCAAGTGTCTGCCCCCCTCAGCCTCCCAAAGTGCTGGGATTACAGGCATGAGCCACCATGCCTGGCCTTCTTTTTTTTTTTTTTTCTTGAGACGGAATCTCACTCTTGTTACTGAGGCTGGAATGCAATGGGGTGATCTCCAGCTCACGGCAACCTCTGCCTCCCAGGTTCAAGTGATTCTCCTGCCTCAGCCTCCCGAGTAGCTAGGATTAAAGGTTCATGCCACCCTGCCTGGCTAATTTTTGTATTTTTTGATTTAAAAAAAAATTTGTATTTTTAGTAGAGACGGGTTTTCATCATGTTGGCCAGGCTGGCCTCGAACTCCTGACCTCAGGTGATTCTCCCTCCTCAGCCTCCCAAAGTCCTGGCCTTCTATTTTTTTTTTTTTTTTTTGAGATGGAGTCTGGCTCTGTTGCCCAGGCTGGAGTGCAGTGGTACAATCTCCACTCACCGCAACCTCCGCCTCCTGAGTTCAAGCAATTCTCCTACCTCAGCCTCCCAAGTAACTGGGATTACAGGCACGCACCAGTATGCCTGGCTAATTTTTGTAGTTTTAGTAGAGACGGGTTTCTCCATGTTGGCCAGGCTGGTCTTGAACTCCTGACCTCAGGTGTTCTGCCCGCCTTGGCCTCTCAAAGTGCTGAGATGACAGTCATGAGCCACCATGCCTGTCCCTATTGCCCATTCTTTATTGTACTTTTTTTTGTTGTTTTTTGAGACAGTCTCTCTGTTCTTGGCTGGGCTGGAGTGCAATGGCACAAACTTGGCTCACTGCAACCTCTGCCTCCAGCAATTATCCTGCCTCAGCCTCCCAAGTAGCTGAGATTACAGGCGCCCACCACCACACCTGGCTAATTTTTGTATTTTAGCAGAGACGGGGTTTCACCATGTTGGCCAGGCTGGTCTTGAACTCCTGACCTCAGGTGATCTACCCACCTCGGGCTCCCAAAGTGTTGGGATTACAGGCGTGCATCACCATGCCCAGCCTATTGTACTTTTTTTCTTTTTTTTGATACGGAGTCTTACTCTGTCACCAGGCTAGAGTGCAGTGGCGTGATCTCGGCTCACTGCAACCTCCGCCTTCCGGGTTAAAGTGATTCTCCTGCCTCAGCCTCCTAAGTAGCTGGGATTACAGGTGCCCGCCACCATGCTCAGCTAGTTTTTGTATTTTTAGTCGAGATGGGGTTTCACGATGTTAGCCAGGATGGTCTCGATCTCCTGACCTCGTGATCTGTCGTCCTCGGCCTCCCAAAGTGCTGAGATGACAGGTGTAAGGCTCCGCGCCTGGCCTATTGTACGTTTTTAAATCCCCACCACCACATTTCTCCCCTCCTCCCCAGGACGAGGTCTCGTTCTGCCCCCAGACTGGAGTGCAGAGATTGCAGTGAGCGGAGATCATGCCACTGCACTCCAGGCTAGGCAACAGAGTGAGACCCTGTCTTAAAAAAAAAAGAAAAAAAAAAGAGACAGTTATAATTGCCGACAAGGATGTGGAGAGATAGGAACCCACACATGTGCTGGAGGGAATGTAAAATGGTGCAGCTGCTATGGAAAATAGTATGACAGTTCCTCAAAAAGCTAAACATAGAATTACCCTATGACTCAGCACTTCCATTCCTAGGCATGGAAAACATGGACAGGGCCAGGTGCAGTGGCTCTTGTTTGTAATCATAGCACTCTGGGAGGCCAAGGCAGGAGGATTGCTTGAGGCAGGAATTCCAGACCAGCCTGGGCAACATAATGAGACCCCCATCTCTACAAAAAATCTTAAAATTTGTCCAGGCATGGCGGCACACACCTGGTGTCCCAGCTACTCAGGAGGCTAAGGTGGGAGGATCACTTGAGCCTGGGAGGTTGGAGGCTGCAGTGAGCCATGATGATCAATCCATTGCACTCCAGCCTGGGTGACAGAGTGAGAAAAAAAAAAAAAGAGAGAGAGAGAGAGAAAGCAGGAACAGAAGGAACAGATAGTTGTATGCCAATTGCAGCACTATTCCCAATAGCCGAAAGGTGGACACACTTCATGTGACCATCAACAGATGAATGGATAAACAAAATGTTGTATATACATATCATGTTTTTTTTACATGCTACAACATGATGAACCCTGAAGACATTATGCTAAGTATCACAGCCAGTCACAAAAGGACAAACACTGTATGATTGTACTTGTATAAGGTAGCTAGGATATGCAAATTTATAAAAAATAAAAGTGGATTAGATGTCACCAGGGACTGCAGAGATGGAGAATGGGGAGTTATTGCTTAATGGTTACAGTTTCTATTCGGGGTAATGAAAAATTTTGGAAATAGGTTGAGCAAGATGATCTGTAATCCCAGCACTTTGGGAGGCCAAGGCAGGAGGACCACTTGAGGTCAAGAGTTCAAGCCTAGCCTGTGCAATATAGCAAGACCCCATCTTAAAAAAAATTTTTTTTTTTTTGAGACACGGTCTCACTCTGCCACCCAGGCTGAGTACAGTGGTGGGATCTTGGCCCACTGCAGCCTCAACCTTCTGGGCTCAAGAGATCCTCTGCCTCAACCTCCCGAATAGCTGGGAGCACATACCTGTGGCACCATGCCTCACTAATTTTTTGTATTTTTTGTAGAGACAGGGTTTTGCCACCTTGCCCAGGCTGATCTCGAACTCCTGAGCTCAAGCAATTCCCCTGCCTCAGCCTCCTAAAGAGCTGGGATTACAGGAGTGAGCTCCACACCCGGCCTACAAAAATTTAACAAAAATAATTAGCAGGGCATGGTGGCACGCACCTGTAGTCCTAGCTACTTGGGAGGTTGAGGCAGGAGAATTGCTTGAACCTAGGTGTTTGAGGCTGCAGTGAGCTGTGCTCACACCACTGCACTCCAGCTGGCATAACAAGAGCAAAATCCTGTCTCAAAAATAAACAAACAAACAACAACAAAGTAATTTTGGAAATAAATAGTTTCCAAAGCTGCTAACATTAAAGTCAAATGGTGTAAAAAGATTACACAGTGTGCCAGTAGTCAATTTCTTGACTCTCAGATTCAAATTCTCTCATCATTTCCTGCTCTGAGAAAATGGATTTGGGATCTTTAACTATTTTTCCTGCATGGAATGGGCTTTCCTTTCCAATTCTAGTGTGCTTGGTAGACAGGCTTCTGCAGAACAAGGGGCTTGTCCAGCACCTGCCTACTACTTCATTGCCAGTAGCCAGGAATGTCTCCCAACACCCTTCTCTGGCATTATTTTCAGAAAGGAGCCTCTGGTGGGACACTTCCCTATAAACAGCTTTCCCAAGAACCTTAGATGGCTGATTTCTGGCAAGTTCTGTGGTTCTGTGACATTATTACCGAAACACCAGGAGTTTCGTCTAGGTCTTGCTGCTGGCTGCACAGAAAGCCAATCACTGAGACAACCAGTACTGCCAGGAAAGAAAGCTTTAATCAGGTACTACAGCCATGGAGGTAGGAGATCAGCTTCAAATCCATCTCCTTGACCAACTAAAATTAGGAGTTTATACAGCAGAAAAGAAATGTAGCTACATACAGGAAAACAGGAATTACAGGAGGATAAGAAAGAGGAGTTGTTCAACAGGAAGCAGGTGGCAGGTGGTCAGGTAATCATGACCAGTGAAGGGTCTGGTGTCTCATTGTACAGATGCTGTGATCTGGGAAGTTTCAGTTCCTTGATACTATCTGGGAGTCCTGATAGTTGGTTTCCTGGGAAAGAAATTCAGATAAGACAAGTGTAACATTTTCAAGTTTCAAGACTCCTGAAGGTCAACTTCTACATTTATTAAAAAAAAAAACCATAAACATCAGTTCTATGAGACAATTGGGTTGGTTTCAACATGACACCACAGCTGATTTCCAGCAAGTTTCAAAGATAGAATTTCCAGAAAGTTTCATCAGTGCAGCATCACCATGACTTTGCTACCATTCAGTGAGCCACAGCCTTGTCCTTTCTCTTTTTTTGAGACAGAGTCTTGCTCTGTCGCCAGGCTGGAGTACAGTGGCACAATTTCAGCTCACTGCAACCTCTACCTCCCACGTTCAGGTGATTTTCCTGCCTAAGCCTCCCAAGTGGCTGGGACTACAGGCACGTGCCACCAGGCCCAGCTAATTTTTTTTTTTTTTTGAGATGGAGTCTTGCTCTGGTCACCCAGGCTGGAGTGCAGTGGCGCGATCTCGGCTCACTGCAAGCTCCATCTCCCAGGTTCATGCCATTCTCCTGCCTCAGCCTCCCGAGTAGCTAGAACTATAGGTGCCCACCACCACACCCGGCTAATTTTTTGTATTTTTAGTAGAGACAGGGTTTCACTGTGTTAGCCAGGATGGTCTCAATCTCCTGACCTCATGATCTGCCCTCACTGGCCTTTCAAGGTGCTGGGATTACAGGCGTGAGCCACCGCGCCCAGCCCCATTTTTTGTATTTGTAGTACAGACGGGGTTTCACCATGTTGGCCAGGATGGTCTCGATCTCCTGACCTCGTGATCCGCCCTCCTCGGCCTCCCAAAGTGCTGGTATTACAGGCATGAGCCACTGCGCCCAGTTGCCTTGTCTTTCTAACAAGGTCTGGATCTCTGGGGAAGTCCATTTCTTTAAGAGCTATATCTTACCCCAAGGGGTATTATCTGCTCCTTGTATCTGCTATTCTTATATTCTTTAGAGTTTTTTTTTAACTTCTTATTAACCAATCCCTGTGATTCCAATCTCTTGTTATTGTTAATAAAGCTTTTTTTTTTTTTCTGAGACAGGGTCTTACTCGGCCACCCAGGCTGGAGTGCAGTGGCACAATCTCATCTCACTACAAGCTCTGCCTCCTAGGCTCAAGCAATCCTCCCACTTCAGCCTCCCAAGTAGCTCAGACCACAGGCACGTGCCACCACGCCTGGCTAATTTTTTATGTTTTGTAGGGATGCATTTTCACCATGTTGCCTAGGCTGGTCTTGAACTCCGCAGCTCATGTTATCTGCCTGCCTTGGCCTCCCAAAGTGCTGGGATTACAGCCATGAGCCACGATGACTCTTTTTTTAATTTTATTTTGAGATGGAGTTTCGCTTTTGTTGCCCAGACTGGAGTGCAATGGTGCATTCTCAGCTCACTGCAATCTCCGCTTCCTGGGTTCAAACGATTCTCCTGCCTCAACCTCCCGAGTAGCAGGGATTACAGGCATGCGCCACCATGCCTGGCTAATTTTTTTTTTTGAGACGGAGTCTTGCTCTGTCAACCAGGCTGGAGTGCAGTGGCGCAATCTCTGCTCACTGCAAGCTCTGCCTCCCGGGTTCACGCCATTCTCCTGCCTCAGCCTTCCAAGCAGCTGGGACTACAGGCGCCTGCCACCCTGCCCGGCTGATTTTTTGTATATTTAGTAGAGACGGGGTTTCACCATGCTAGCCAGGATGGTCTCGATCTCCTGACCTCGTGATCCGCCTGCCTCGGCCTCCCAAAGTGCTGGGATTACAGGCACGAGCCACCGCACCCGGCCTAATTTTATATTTTTAGTAGAGATGGGGTTTCTCCACGTTGGTCAGGCTGGTCTCGAACTCCCAATCTCAGGTGATCTGCCCACCTTGGCCTCCCAAAGTGCTGGGATTACAGGTGTGAGCCATCACGCCAGCTCTCTTTTTTAAAATGATACTGATCCTAGTAGGTGAGAAGTAGCATCTCACTGTGGTTTTGATTTGCATGTGAGTTCTCTAACTTTGTTCTTTTTCAAGTTTGTTTCAGCTATTAAGGGTTCCTTGAGATTCCATCTGAATATGAGAATGAATTTTTCTGTATTTCAAAAACCACCATTGGGTTTTTTTGTTTGTTTGTTTGTTTTGAGACAGAGTTTTGCCCTGTCTCCCAGGCTGGAGTGCAATGGCGCAATCTTGGCTCACTGCAACCTCTGCATCCCGGGTTCAAGCAATTCTCCTGCCTCAGCCTCCCGAGTAGCTGGGACTACAGGTGTGCCACCATGCCCAGCTAATTTTTGTATTTTTAGTAGAGAATGGGTTTCACCATGTTGGCCAAGCTGGTCTCAAACTCCTGACCTCATGATCTGTCCACCTCGGCCTCCCAAAGTGCTGGGATTACAGATATGAGCTACGGCGCCTGGCAGGGATTTTTTTTTTTTTTTTGAGACAGAGTCTCGCTCTGTTGCCCAGGCTGGGGTGCAGTGGTGCAATCTTGGCTCACTGCAACCTCTGGCCCCTGGATTCAAGTGATTCTCCTGCCTCAGCCTCCTGAGTAGCTGGGATTAAAGACATCTGCCACTATGCCTGGCTAATTTTTGTATTTTTAGTAAAGATGGGGTTTCACCATGTTGGCCAGGCTGGTCTTGAATTCCTGACCTCAGTTGATCTGCCAGCCTCGGCCTCCCAAAGTGCTGGGATTACAGGTGTGAGCCACTGCACCCAGCCTAGTTAGGTATTCTTTAATTTTGTTTAGCAATGTTTTGTGGTTTTCAGTGTACAAGTCTTTTACATCCTTGGTTAAATTTATTCTATTTTATTCTTTTTGATGCTCTTGTAAATGGAACTGGTTTTATTAAATTCTTTTTCAGATGTTTTTTTTAAAGTATATGGAAATGCACTGATTTATCTTGCAACTCTGCTAAATTCATTTATTGGCTTTAAATTTTTGTGCATTATTTAAGGTTTTCTTTTCTTTTTTTTTTTTTTTTTTGAGACAGAGTCTTGCTCTGTCACCCAGGCTAGAGTGCAGTGGCCTGATTTCAGCTCACTGCAATCTTTGCCTCCCAGGTGCAAGTGATTCTCCTGCCTCAGCCTCCCAAGTAGCTGGGACTAGAGACACCTGCCACCATGCCCAGCTAATTTTTGTATTTTTAGTAGAGACGGTTTTGCCATCTTGGTCAGGCTGGTCTCGAACTCCTGACTTGGTGATCCACCTGCTTTGGCCTCCCAAAGTGCTGGGATTACAGGCATGAGCCATGGTGCCTGGCCGATTTTTTTTTTTTTTTTTTTAGACGGAGTCTTGCTCTGTCACCCAGGCTGGAGTGCAGTGTCTCGATCTCAGCTCACTGCAACCTCTGCCTCCCGGGTTCAAGTGATTCTTCTGCCTCGTCCTCCTGAGTAGCTGGGACTACAGCCACCTGCCACCATGCTTGGCTAATTTTTGTATTTTTAGAAGAGACGGGGTTTCACCATATTGGCCAGGCTAGTCTCAAATTCCTGACCTCAGGTGATCTGCCCACCTCAGGCTCCCAAATTGCTGGGATTACAGGTGTAAGCCACTGAGCCCAGCCTACAGTGCTTGATTTTCATACGTCGAACCATCCTTGAATTCCAACAATAAATCCCATTCCCACATCTCACTTGGTCATAGTATATTGTTATTTTAATATGCTGCTGAATTTGGCTTGCTATATCGAAACTATATCTTTTTTCAGCCTCTTACTTTGAATCTATTTCTGTCTTTACATTTAAAGTGGGTTTATTATAGGCAGCATTTTGTTGGGGCTTGCTTTTTTAAAAGTAAAAATTTTAGAGGCAGGGTCTCCTTCTGTCACCCAGGCTGGAGTGCAGTGCACCATCATGACTTACTAAAGCCTCAACCCTCTGGGTTCAAGAGAGCCTCCTGAGTAGCTGGGACTACAGGCACATGCCACCATACCTCACTAATTTTTAAATTTTTTGTAGAGACAGGATCTCACTACATTTCCCTTGCTGGTCTCAAACTCCTGGATTCAAGTAACCCTCCCACTTTAGCCTGCCAAAGTGAGGGCTTGTCTTTCTTTCTTTTTTCTTTCCCTTTTTTTTTCTTTTTTGAGATGGATTTTCGCTCGTGTTGCCCAGGCTGAAGTGCATTGGCACCATCTTGGCTCACCGCAAACTCTGCCTTCTGGGTTTGAGTGATTCTCCCGCCTCAGCCTCTCAAGTAGCTGGAACTACAGGCATGTGCCACCACACCCAGATAATTTTTGTATTTTTAGTAGAGACGGGGTATCACCACATTGGCCAGGGATGGTCTTGATCTCTTGACCTCGTGATCCACCAGCCTTGGCCTCCCAAAGTGCTGGGATTACAGGCATAAAGCCATAAAGGCATGAGCCACTGTGCCCAGCCTTTTTTTTTTTTTTTTTTTTTTTTTTGAGATGGAATTTCACTCTTGTTGCCCAGGCTGGGATGCAATGATGCCATCTCAGTGCACTGCAACCTCCACTTCCCGGGTTCAAGCAATTCTCCTACCTCAGCCTCCTGAGTAGCTGGGATTACAGGCATGTGCCACCACGCCCGGCTAATTTTATATTTTTAGTAGAGATGGGTTTTCTACATGTTGGTCAGGATGGTCGTGAACTCCCGACCTCAGGTGATCTGCCCACCTCAGCCTCCCAAAGTGCTGGGATTACAAGTGTGAGCTGCTGTGCCCAGCTTGCTCTTTTCTTTTCTTTCTTTCTCTCTCTCTTTCTTTTTCTTTCTCTCTCTCTTCCTTCCTTTTTCTTTTCCTTCTCTTTTCCTCTCTCTCTCTCCTTCCTTCTTTCCCTTCCTTCCTTCCTCCCTCCCTCCCTCTTTTTCTTCTTCTTCTCCTCCTTTCTTTCTCTTTTTCTCTCTTTCTTTCTTTCTTTTTCCTTTCTTTCCTTTCTCTCTTTTGCTCTTTCCCTCTTTCCTTCCTTCCTTCCTTTCTTTCTCTCTCTCTTTTTCCTTTCTTTTCTTTCTCTCTTTCCCTCTTTCTCTCTCTCTTTCCTTCCTTCCTACTTTCTTTTTTTTTTTTTTTTTTTTTAGACAGAGTCTTGATCTGTCACCCAGTCTGGCGTCAGCCTCCCAAGTAGCTGGGACTACAGGCAGATGCCACTACGCCTGGCTAATTTTTTTTTTTTTTTTTTGTATTTTTAGTAGAGACAGCGTTTCACTGTGTTGTGCATCTTGTCTCAAACTCCTGGCCTCAAGTGATCCACCCACCTCAGCCTCCCAAAGTGCTGGGATTACAGGCATGAGCCTGGGGCTTGCTTTTTCTATCCAATGTGACAAACTCTGCCTTTTACTTGAAGTGTTTAGAGCTTTACATTCACTGTTATTATTTTCCTGGTTTAAGCCTATTGTGCTATTTTTGTTTTGTTTTGTTTTGTTTTTTTGAGACAGAGTCTCGCTCTGTTGCCTAGGCTGGAGTGCAGTGGCGCGATCTCGGCTCACTGCAAGCTCTGCCTCCCAGGTTCACACCATTCTCCTGCCTCAGCCTCCCGAGTAGCTGGGACTACAGGCGCCCGCCACCACACCCGGCTAATTTTTTTTGTATTTTTAGTAGAGACTGGGTTTCACCATGTTAGCCAGGATGGTCTCGATCTCCTGACCTCGTGATCCGCCTGCCTCAGCCTCCCAAAGTGCTGGGATTACTGGCATGAGCCACCGCGCCTGGCCTGTTGTTTGTTTCTTATTTCCTGTTTTCTGTTTTCTTTCTTTTTTTTTGTTTGAGACAGAGTCTCGCAGTGTTGCCCAGGCTGGCGTGCAGCGGCGTGATCTCCGTTCACTGCAACCTCTGCCTGCCGGGTTTAAACAATTCTCCTGCCTCAGCCTCCAGAGTGGCTGGGACTACAGGCACATGCTGCCACACCCAGCTATTTTTTAAAAAAATTTTTTATTTTAGTAGAGACGGGGTTTCACTGTGTTGCCCAGGCTGGTCTCAAACTCCTGAGCTTAGGCAATCAGGCCACCTCAGCCTCCCAAAGTGCTGGGATTACAGGTGTGAGCCACCAAACTGGGCTTTTTTTTTTTTTTTTCTTGTGAGACAGAGTTTCACTCTTGTTGCCCTGGCTGGAGTGCAGTGGCACAATCTTGGCTCACTGCAAACTCCGCCTCCCGGGTTCAAGCGATTTTCCTGCCTCAGTCTCCCAAGTAGCTGGGATTACAGGCGTGCGCCACTATGCCCAGCTAATTTTTGTATTTTTAGTAGAGATGGGGTTTCACCATGTTGGCCAGGCTGGTCTCAAACTCCTGACCTCATGATCCGCCTGCCTCGGCCTCCCAAAGTGCTGATATAACAGGCTTGAGCCACCACGCCTGGCCCAAGCAATGTATTAATATGAGAGTTCCTATCTAGCCATATCCTTGTCAACGTTTGTTATTGTCTCTCTGATTATGTCTATCTTAGGGAGCATAAAACCATACCTCCACCTCCTGGGCTCAAGCAATCCTCCAACCTCAGCCTCTCGAGTAGCTGGGACTACAGATGTGCACCACCATGCCCCGCTAATTTTTTTTTTTTTTTTTTTTTTTTTTTTTTTTTTTTTGAGACGGAGTCTCGCTCTTTCACCCAGGCTGGAGTGCAGTGGCGCGATCTCGGCTCACTGCAGGCTCCGCCCCCCGGGGTTCACGCCATTCTCCTGCCTCAGCCTCCCTTGTAGCTGGGACTACAGGCGCCTGCCACCTCGCCCGGCTAATTTTTTTTTTTGTATTTTTAGTAGAGACGGGGTTTCACCGTGTTAGCCAGGATGGTCTCGATCTCCTGACCTCGTGATCCGCCCGCCTCGGCCTCCCAAAGTGCTGGGATTACAGGCGTGAGCCACCGCGCCCGGCGCCCCGCTAATTTTTATAGAAATGGGGTCTCCCTATGTTGCCCAGGCTGATCTCCAACTCCTGGGCTCAAGCCTCAGCCTTGACAACCCCATCTACTGAGATTATAGGTTGTGAGTCACTGCGCCAAGCCCAACAGATTTTTAAAGGGTTCAAGACTGTAAGAACATAGTTGTAACTGGTCAAAGATTAAAAGGTACTATGCAAGAAAAAAGAAATCCACAAAATTAGTTCTTGGAATGGAGGCGAGGCACCTGTCAAGAAAGGGCTCCTCAAGAAAGGAGCGTCTTGGCAGGGTGTGGTAGCTCACGCCTGTAATCCCAGCACTTTGGGAGGCTGAAGTGGGCGCATCACCTGAGGTCAAGAGTTTGAGACCAGCCTGCCCAACATGGCGAAACCCCGTCTCTACTAAAAATACAAAAATTAGCCAGACGTGATAGTAGGCACCTGTAATCCCAGCTACTTGGAGGCTGAGGCAGGAGGATTGCTTGAACCCGGGGAGTTTGCAGTGAGCTGAGGGCCATTGCCCTCCAGCCCGGGCAACCAGAGAGAAATCCCGTCTCTCAAAAAAAAAAAAAAAAAAAAAAAAAAAAATCCAGAGAAGAAATGATGGTGTTTTGAGATGAAGTCTTCCTCTGTCGCCCAGGCTGGAGTGCAGTGGTGCGATCTCAGCTTACTGCAAGCTCTGCCTCCTGGGTTCAAACGATTCTCCTGCTTCAGTCTCCTGAGTAGCTGGGATTACAGGCGCGCACCACCACGCTCGGCTAATTTTTGTATTTTTAGTAAAGACGGCGTTTCACCATGTTGGCCAGGCTGGTCTCGAACTCCTGACCTCAGGTGATCCGCGTGCCTCGGCCTCCCAAAGTGCTGGGATTACAGGCGTGCTCCACTGCGCTCGGCCGGAAGGAACTGGTTTGACAGGATCCTTAGGACTTGGAGACTGGACGAGGGGCCCAGGAAAATGTAGGGGCCGAGGTCGCCTCCCAATTTCCCATTTGGAAGCTCGGTTGCTGGTGGCGCATGCCCTAGATGGAGGTTAGGAGCACCTTTTGGGGGACGGTGATGACTGCGGGTGGACACGCGAGTGTGAGCCACCCGTGGAGAATGCAACACATGTTCAATAGGGCGCTGGATGGAGGGGGCTGGCGCCCAGAGTCAGTCCTGCCCTTCAGCAGTGTTGGGCTCAGGTGAACCGCAGCGCCAGGGCGGGCACCCATCCTGGGGTCCCACGAACAGGCCTCTCGGAGGCCAGGGAGAGCCCTGAATGACGCGTTCTCTCGGGTGGCCTGGGGGCGCATCCCGCGGCCTCATCCACCGGCGTAATGTGCCGGGCCCGGGAGAGGAGCCGCCCGCCGGTCCCCGGAACCTTCTGCCGCCGCCGCCCGCGTTAGCCGCGGGACGGGTCGGGGGAACCCGTTCGCTGTTGCTAAGGGGCGGCGCCGGAAGTGACGCGCCCCAGGTTTGTTGACAGCGGAGGCGGCGGCGGCTGCAGGCTCCGAGCCGTAGGAGCCGGATCGGGGGAGGAGCCGGGCCCAGGAGCCTCAGCCCCGCCGGCAGCCCTAAGGGCAAGGTAACCGCCACGGGGTCCCTGTCGCGACCCCCTCCCTCCCGGAGCTCCCGTCCCCGGGATCCCAAGCTCCGCCCCGCCGACCCCCGTCTGCCCTGGACCCCGGCTCTAGCCTGACGAGATCCCCAACCTCCTGAGGTGCTCTGGCCCCGGATTCTCCCGGGCTGCATTCTCTGCTCCTCCTCGCCTGCGAAGCATCACGTCCGCTTCCCGACGCTGAGGGCAGCCCCATCCAGGGTAGGTCCCGGACCCCGGGCCAAGGGACGTACCTGCGTCCTCCTCCTTCGCCTCCTGCCTACGGGGCCTAAGCATCGCCGCTGCAACCCCTCTCTGAGGTCCATCTCTGCCAGTGGTGGGAGGGTTCCTTTCTCTATCCCTGCCGCCAGGTGTGAGAATCGGGTCTTTAAAACTGAGCTCCCTTCCTCTAGAAAGAAAATGACGCTCTGTCGTTTGCCCCTACAAAATGGGGGATCCGTGTAGGGCTGAAAGGGCCACCCTCTGCCCCTCCTACCTGTTGGATGAGCTTAAGTTCCCCCAGAGAAGTGCTTAGAAGCTCAAGGACGGCTTGGATTCTGGATCAGCTCCCAAAAGGGATGACACAAAGTATAGGGAAATCCAACAGGGTGAGGTTGCAACCGGAGGGCCAAGGGAGCCCGACAGGTGAGTTGACAGTGAAACTGACTGTGCTGGCCACTGTAGCTCTGTGGGTGGAACTTGTCTTGGCTGCTCTTTGACCGAAAGAGCCCATGATTTCCAGTCTTTGCCTGTGTTTGTCAGTCCATTCGTTTTGTTTTGTTTTTCTTTTCTTCCTTTATTTTTTTTTAAATAGAGATGGGGGTATCACTATGTTACCCAAGCTGGTCTCGAACTCCTGGGCTCAAGTGATCCACCCCCTCCAGCCTTCAAAAGTGCTGGAAATACAGGCATGAACCACCGCGCTCGGCTAGTGCATTTGATTTTTAAAGGGGAGGGTAATGGAATGTCTGATGTCTTGGGAAAATCCTTCCATATATGATCTTTCACAGAATGTTTCTCTTCAGACTTCAAACTGGTTAGGATGAGCATGAAAGCATAGCTTTGAAAAGGGTCATGGGAGGCTATACTTAGAGCAGAAAGTGGTGGCCAGGGGTGAAGGGCCTCGCTACTTTGGTTCATTTGTTCATTCAGCAAATAATAAACATGATATGTAAGGAGGTAATAAGTGCTTTGGAGACAAAGAAGGAAGGACCATGGGGAGGGAGTTGGGAGTTGTCATTTTATAGAGGGTGTTCAGGGAAGGTCTCTAGTAAGGTGACCTTTGAGCAGAGATAAGTGAGGGAGCAAGCCAGGTAGCTCTCTTGTGGCAGAGCATTCCGTGGCAAATGCAAAGGTCCTGTGGTCATATGCCTGGTGATTTGAAGAAACAGCACAAGGGCTCACGCTTGTAATCCCAGCACTTTGGGAAGCTGAGGCAGCCAGATCACCTGAGGTCAGGAGTTCAAGACCAGCCTGGCCAACATGGTGAAACCCCATCTCTACTAAAAGTACCAAAAAAAAATTAGCTGGCTGTGGTGGCTCATGTCTGTAATCCAAGCTACTCAGGAGGCTGAGGCAGGAGAATCGTTTGAACCTGGGAGGTGGAGGTTGCAGTGAGCTGAGATTGTGCCCATTGCACTCCAGCCTGGGTGACAAGAGTGAGACTCTGTCTCAAAAAAAAAGAAAGAAACAGCGGGAGGATGGGGGATTGGAGCAGGTTGAAGAAGGGGAAGAGTGGTTGGCAAGAAATTCAGAGACCAGATAATGATAATGGTGGGGAAGACATCAGGGGCTGTCCTTGTGATACAGGGTCACAGGGTGTCTAATGGGACACCCTTTCAGAACTGTACTTGTTGAAGTGTCTGGTGGTTGGAGAAAATATGGATTTGTTTTAGATGACAAATGGCCATTGTGCTTGGGGCTTCGGTTGTAAGTACCCTTCTTCCATCTTTGTAATGACCATTGATGGAATAAATACAAAGAATCATGGTCACAGAGAACTGTGATTAAATCAAGTTAAGTTATGCCGCTGCTTCCTGGTTGTAAGAATGTGGGCTCGGGACCTTTTTCCACCTCAATCTTCTTATCTGGAAAATACGGCAGGCTGGGCATGGTGGCTCACACCTGTAATCCCAGCACTTTGGGAGGCAGGTGGATCACCTGAGGTCAGGAGTTCGAGACCAGCCTGGCCAACATAGTGAAACCCCATCTCTACTAAAAATACAAAAATTAGCCAGGTGTGGTGACACATGCCTGTAATCCCAGCTACTGGAGAGGCTGAGGCAGGAGAATCACTTGAACCTGGGAGGTGGAGGTTGAAGTGAGCTGAGATCACGCCACTGCAGCACTCCAGCCTAGGCAACAGGAGCGAAACTCCGTCTCAAAAAAAGAAAGAAAAGAAAAGAAAGTAGGGCTGTTGGATTAAATAAAATCATGGGCTGAAGTGCTTAATGCAGTATTTCACACAAAGTGCTCAATACATAGCGGTCACGCTGATGAGGACGATGTGATGATAAGAAATGTGGGCATGTATGTCTGCCTCAGAGCCGTTCATTTTAGCACTAGCTGGTAGTGTCACCAGCTCTATCTGCCTCCATCAGCTAGTAGGATTTGAGAAAATATTGGGGAAGGCAAGATAGAAACTTCTTGACACCCCTCAGAGGTAACTGAGTTAATATTCTGCAGGGAGGACATTAGCTTGGTCCTGGCTTTTTTGACAGCAGTGGAGGGTGATGGGGACTTTTAAAAAAGAGCCCAGCACTTCCAGTGCTTTGGGAGGATCACTTGAGGCCAGGAGTTTGAGACCAGTCTGGAGAACATAGGGAAACCCTATCTCTAAAAAAAAAAATTAAAATGAGCCCAGCAAATTTCCATTCTACCACGTAAAATAGGCAAAATGAGGGTGTTGAAATGAATGTGACTTGGATACAGGTGGGGAGGGGCAGTGTATGCTGGGCCTAGATATGTGGTTGGAGTGTGCTTGGCTGATCTACGGGTAGAGGCTGGTGATCCGGAAGTGCCCGGCACAGGCTGAGACTTTCCAGCCTGCTTTATAGGAAGCAGAACCACAGTTCATCTCCCTCCTTACACCCCAAGCCCGGACTATATCCTCAGGCCTGGGACACAGGCTGAGCAGGGCAACTGGGCCAGAGGATTTGAAAATGAAAGGTCAGAGCACTTAGGAGCTGAGAGCCAGCATATTGGGGTAGGCTGTTGTGGGTAGAACCCTAGGCTGGTGACCTGGTTCAAATCCTAGCTCTGCTGCTGGCTTGCTGTGTGAGTTAGGCAGGTTCCATCCCCTCTCTGGGCCTCAGTTTTCCTATCTGTAGATTAAGAATAATGGCCTTCCCTTGCCTCCAACTAACTCTAAAGGCTGTTGGGAGGATGAAATGAGACACAGGATGTGAAAGAATTAGGTGTGTTCTGAAGCTGTCTGCAAAGGTATTATCATTAGTACCACCAGGATTATGCAGACACGTTTTGGGGGCCCACTAGTTGGAAGACTGCTCTTGGCACTCTGGTTTTTTTGCTTGGCTTCAGTACCTCATCTGTTCTGGATTCCTGAGAGGTGAGTACAGAGACCGCTGTCTCGTTATCTATTTGTGGACCACTGTCTTATATCTGGCGCAATCACTGAAACTGATTTTCCAGCTTCAGAGATGCAGAAGGGTCTCTTGAAGCATTATTCTCAGGAACATCACTCTTCATAATTATTGGTTACCACCTTCCTGCCATCCTTTCATGGCATCTCCCCAGCAACCCTGTTCGCAACACACGCAACACAGCGTGTGCCACTCGCAACATGCTGACAGGTAAGGACCTTGATAAATATTGAGGCTGGAAAACATTGGCTGGGGATCTTGTGGAGCTGAGGCTCTGTCACCGGCATCGAGCCACTCACGTACTCTGTAATGGAGACCCCAGGAATCACATAGGGTCCCTGCCCTCAGGAAGCTTTCAATGCTGTGGCCAAAAAATGACATATGCCCACAGAGTGGTTACCAGCAGTACTGGATCATGTGAGCTCAGTGCCTGAGTTGTAAGGAAGCGGCGGAGGCTCGTGGAACAGAAGGGAAAGCTGAGGTTGGAGAAATGGTCCCTCCCCATAGCATAATGGCAAGGGGCTCGAACTTTAGGGTCAGGCACTTACCAGAGAACCAACTCATTGCGCATCTTTCAACCATTGTTTCCTTATCTGGGAAACAAAATGATAATGTGTTATCATATTGATAAAATGTTATCTGTGGCAGCCGGGTGCGGTGGCTCACGCCTGTAATCCCAGCACTTTGGGAGGCCGAGGTGGGCGTATCGCTTGAGCCCAGGAGTTTGAAACAAGCCTGGGCAACATGGTGAGATCTCATCTCTACAAAAAATAAAAAAAATTAACCGGGTCTGTTGGTATACACCTGTAGTCATAGCTACTCCAGAGGCTGAGGTGGGAGATTGCTTGAACGCGAGAGGCGGAGGTTGCAGCGAGCTGAGATCGTACCACTGCACTCCAGCCTGGGTGACAGAGTGAGACCCTGTCTCTTGAAAGAAAAGTAAATAAATAGGCCGACCACAGTGGCTTACACCTGTAATCCCAGCAATTTGGGAGGCCAAGGCAGGTGGATCACCTGAGGTCAGGAGTTCGAGACCAGCCTGGCCAACATGGCAAAACCCTGTCTCTACTAAAAATACAAAAATTAGCCAGGCATGGTGGCGGGCACCTGTAATCCCAGCTACTTGGTTGGCTGAGGCAGGAGAATTGCTTGAACAGGAGGCAGAGGCTGCAGTGAGCTGAGATTGTGGCACTGCACTCTAGCTTGGGCAACAAGAGCAAAACTCCATCTCAAAAAAAAAAAAGAAAGAAAAATATGTAAATAAATAAATAAATAAGTTTTCTGGGCTTTGATGCGAACTGCATGGAAAGCTGGACACACTGGGTCTTTTTTTTTTGAGACGGAATCTCGCTCTGTTACCCAGGCAGGAGTGCAGTGGTGCAATCTTGGCTCACTGCAACCTCTGCCTCCTAGGTTCAAGCAATTCTCCTGCTTCAGCCTCCTGAGTAGCTGGGATTACAGGCATCCGCCACCATGCCTGGCTAATTTTTGTATTTTTAATAGAGATGGAGTTCACCATGTTGGCCAGGCTGGGCTCGAACTCCTGACCTCAGGTGATCCACCTGCCTTGGCCTCCCAAAGTGCTGGGATTACAGGCATAGGCCACTGTGCCCAGCCTGACACACTGCGTCTTGAACTAATGAACTACCTGTGTACATATCTGTCTGTTCAGACCCATAGTCTGTGGCAAATTGCATAGCCATAGCCCCTTCCTTCCATCTGCCTTTTCTGTAAGTTGTAGATGGTAACTCCTGCCTTGTTGGGTGTTGAGAGAATTCAATTAATTAACACATACAAAATACTTAACAGAGTTCTTTTTTTTTTTTTTTTTTTTGAGATGGAATCTCGCTGTTGCCAGGCTGGAGTACAGTGGTGCAATCTTGGCTCACTGGAACCTCCACCTCCCAGGTTCAAGCAATTCTCCTGCCTCAGCCTCCTGAGTAGCTGGGACTATAGGCGCCCGCTACCATGCCCTGCTAATTTTTGTATTTTTAGTAGAGACAGGATTTCACCATGTTGGCCAGGATGGTCTCGATCTCTTCACCTCGTGATCTGCCCGCCTCGGCCTCCCAAAGTGCTGGGATTAGAGGCGTGAGCCTCTGCGCCCAGCCAGAATTCTTGGTATATACTTGGTATTCAGTATGGGTAGGATCATTAATACGTTTGGTTACAAGAATAGAACCCAGCCAGTCTGATTACTAGCCGAATGCAGCCTCCTCAAGGCCTCTCTGTCTCCAGCATCACCAGCAGCCTCCTAGCTGTGAGGCACACTCTCCACTCATTGTGTGTCTGCATCTTTCTGACATAACCCAACTCATAGATTTAATCTCTGCAGACTTTTCAGAGCCAGGTGGCATCTGGTTTTCACCTGTTTCCTGACCGCCTGGAGATCCCCACACTTGCTGTGACTCCCCTCACACCCCCAGTCTCTGGCCCTTGATCTGCTGCCTCCTGGAAAGCGTCTAGCCTCTGTAAATAGGGCATTTGTTTGGGTTTTCCCCCCAGCTGCTAGGTTAATATTTCACAGGGTGAGTACTGCTCCAAGGCTCAGAGCTTCTGGCTCCCCCAACCTCTCTGTCCCCTGGGTATCAGGACACTGGTGGGATCCCATGCTCCCTCCTCCGAACTTCAGTTTCTCTTTCCCTCCCATTGTTTGGATGGATGGACTGAAGACCAAATATTTGGTGAGAAGCGGGGGTCTGCTTTAGGTTTACATCCCACTCTCATCAGTTTTGTGATCTCAGGCAAGCTTCTGCTTAGTTGTGTATGCATCAGTATCTTCATCAGAAAATGGGGTAACAATCTTGTAGTACTAGAGTAAGGTAATTCCAGCCACGGCAAACCTTTGTTCTGTTAAACACCAGGCATAAGTTGGGCACCGAAGTCAGACATCAAGGATACAGGTGCATGCACGCTCGTGCACGTGTGTGTGTGTGTGTGTGTGTGTGTGTACGCGTGCATGGATGCAGGCATGCAAGCAAGCATACAGCTTCTGTCCTCCCAGAGCTCACAGGCAGCGGGAGGGGGTCAGTAGACAAATTGTTATGTAAATGATTAATTAGTTGCAAGTACAGGGTATTAGGAAATGTTTTGTCGGTTAAGTAAGAGACTCGAGGGAGTAAAGCCTGTAAGGAGCTTAGGACCACATCTGGGAGCAGCCAACATGGACATGGTGCCGCGGTGTCTGCTGTTTTTCTCTCTCTTCTCTCCCACTTCCCTCATTCCCCAGGATGTCGTATGTTCATGATAGATCTAGTATTAGAGAACATGCAAGGAAAGGGATGGAGAAAGACACAGAGTTCTCCCAGTGTGGTGGTCGGTCATAACCAGAGCTCCCTCTGTCCTCAGTTGCTGGTATTCCAGATGGCCTGTGCCTGCCCTGAGAATGACAATCCCTAAGGAGTGGAGTAGGTAGAGATGGCTGCCTCTGGCAGGTGCCAGGCCCGCAGCTGGATGGGGCTCAGGGCATGGTAGCCCCGGGGCCCTTCAGTCTCCGTGCCAGGATGTAAGATGGCTCCTTCCTCTTCCAGCTTATTCCAGCCCTGAGTGGCAAGGTCAACACTGCTAAGGGGAGGCTAGCGGATGGCGCCATCTACCTGGCTTATGTTTTGGGGGCTTTGGTGGTGTTTCTTCCACTTGGGGAGCATGGTAAGGGCAGAGCAGCTGCCTAGGTAACTGGGCTCAGACCTGCAGAAAAGGCAAAACGCCAGTGGCTCTCCCTCATTCAGAGCCTCCGAGCCGAGGAGCATCATTTGCAGCCACTGGGCGCCCAGCAGTGTCCTGAGTGCAGCAAGCAGGGAGAATGCGAGAGCGTACCTCCCAGGCCTCGTGCAGACCTCTGCTGGCGAGTACTTCGTC